>NC_091833.1:117643316-117982482 GCF_037783145.1 Equus przewalskii | reverse complement strand
TAAAAAAGTATTCTGTCAGTTTAGCTGAAAGTTTTTTCTTTCTTAGCAATTCATAAAATGACGATGTAACATATGATCAGAGGTGTCTAGTAGACATTTAAATAGTGCTGTAGCATTGTAAACATGTATGACTCCTTTCAAAAGCAATATGGCAGTATCAAAGGCCCCCCTAAAAAATGTGTATACCCAAGGAATCCAATAATCCTACTTTCACGAATTCATCCAAATGAAAGTATCCAATGAAAATAAGCTATAGAAGCAAGATATACATGATGTTTTTCAAGAACAAACAAAAGAAAAAAATGAAGACTATCAAAATATCCAACAATGGTGGACTGGTTACATAAATTATGACAGTAATTAAATTAATACACTGTAACATTAGGGGCCGGCCTGGTGGCACAGTGATTAAGTTCGCATGTTCCGCTTCTCAGCGGCCTGGGGTTCGCCAGTTCACATCCCGGGTGCGGACATGGCACGTCTTGGCAACCGCCATGCTGTGGTAGGCGTCCCACATACAAAGTGGAGGAAGATGGGCATGGTGTTAGCTCAGGGCCAGTCTTCTTCAACAAAAAGAGGAGGTCTGGCAGCAGTTAGCTCAGGGCTAATCTTCCTCAAAAAAAACCAACCAAATAAATGAAAAATATACTGTAACATTAAAAATTAAGAAAATTATTTAGAGTAAAAATGTTTATTTCATAATGCTAAGTAAAAAGAATTAAAAAAGATACATAAGTCGGGGCTGGCCCCGTGGCCGAGTGGTTAAGTTTGCGCACTCCCCTGCAGGCGGCCCAGTGTTTCGTTAGTTGGAATCCTGGGCGCGGACATGGCACTGCTCATCAGACCACGCTGAGGCAGCGTCCCACATGCCACAACTAGAAGAACCCACAACGAAGAATACACAACTATGTACCGGGGGGCTTTTGGGAGAAAAAGGAAAAAATAAAATCTTTTTAAAAAAATAAAAAATAAAAAAAGATACATAAGTAAAGGTAAAAAGCATATACCTTGCAAATACTAACCAAAAGAAAGATGATATAGAAATATTAATATCAGACAAAAGAATATTAAGACAAAAAGCATAATAGGAATAGAGAGGGTCATTATGTAATGCCAAATGGTTCAATTCACTGCAATTTAAATGCACCAGGATAATAATTCACTGCAATTTTAAACTTGGATACAACTCATAAAATAGACTCAAACATAAAAAACTGATAGAACTACAAGGAGAAATTTTCAAATTCACCATCACAGGAGCTTTTTACACAATTATCTAATAGATGAGAGAAATGCAAATTAAAGCCCCAATGAAATGCTATTTTACATCGATAGATTAAGAGAAACTTATAAATCAGACAATGCTTTGTGATGAAAAGGAAGTGGATAGATAGCATCTCTTAGACACTGCTGGTATATGATATAACCACTCTGAAAAACAATTTGATATACCATGCAAAATTGAAGCTGTGATCCAGCAATTCCAAGCCTGAGAGTGTGTGCGCATACATGTGCATGCCCAACTATGAGACATGCAACAAGACTATCCATAGCAGTATGATTACAATAGCAAATGCTGGAAATAACCTAAATATTGTCAACAGAACAGATTATTAAAATGTGGAATTTCATATAATGGAATACTAACTATATAAAAGAGAAAACTAAGAATGAGTTACAGCTTTACATATATCAACACGGATGAATCTCAAAATCAAAATATTAAGAAGTTACAAAAGAATATATCCAATATAACACCATGTATATAAAGTTCTAAAACATACAAAACTAAACAATATACAGTCTAGAAATAGATATGTGTAATAGAATTATAAATAAAAGCAAGCAAATTATAAAATTAAACATAGTAGTTAGCCCTTGAAGACGGGAGGGGAATGCTATTAGGAGGGGCATGCTATCACTAAGTGTATACAGAGGATTTTAAGGATTTTTTTTAGGAAGATTAGCCCTGAGCTAATATCTGCTGCCAATCCTCCCCTTTCTGCTGAGGAAGACTGGCCCCGAGCTAACATCTATGCCCAACTTCTTCTACTTTATATGTGGAATGCCTATCACAGCGTGGCTTGATAAGCAGTGCCATGTCCTCACCCAGGATCCGAGGCAGTGAACTCCGGCCCGCCGAAGTGGAACATGCGTACTTAACCACTGTGCCACGGGGCCAGCCCGTTTTAAGGATTTTAAAGACAGAAGGGCAATCCTCTATTTGCTAAGATAGGTGAAAAAAATTAAGTGGTGGTTTTATTATTTTTTAAAAATTCTTAGCATAAACATTACATACCCTTTTAGTCTGAAATAGTTCATAAATTTTTAAAATTTCATGTATACTGATCAAAACTACCTGAGAAATATATGTGAACAAAAACTACAAGATATAAAAAAATAAATTCTATATTAGAGCAATAGGATTTGGGGCAATATTTTCTCATGTTAACATTTTCTTTAATATCTTTTACAAGGAACATTTTTAAAAGCATTTTTAATTACTATGGCAAGCACCCACCTGATCAGTAAGCAAAAGCTGATTTCCTCCTTGATACAAAGCATCACAAAGCATGTCCACATCATTATTCAGTTTGGACAGAAAGAAAGAATGTTCTTGAGCAGATACTGCCAACTGATCTTGTACTAAAGAAACATCCTGTTTTAATTTCTCAGCCACTTCCTCCAGGTTTTCATGGGTTATAAACAATTCTTTTTTCTTATTCTCTCCTTCTAAAAGTTGATAAAGCCTAAAACGTGAAAGTAAAAATTATAGGAAAAAATTCTCAAGTCAGTACAGTTTTCAAAATTACAATCCACTGTATTGGGGCATCTTTGAGGATAGCTAAAAACTTAAAACTATTAATCTGTCAGCTGCTAAATCAAGCAACTGGAAACATTCCAACCAAAATACTATCTCATTACAGAAATACATATTCTAACTATTTTTGAATTTCCAGTTTTCCCATCTCCCAAGTTTTAGTTACAAAATTGTTTTTTACTTTAACTGCCATTAGCCTACTCCAAACAAAGTACATTTCAAAGGTATCTCCCAAGAAAACACTTCTTTCACAGAATACAACTATGATGTAGTAGAAACAGAAATGAACTTGAAACAGAAGACCCAGGTCTGAATTCTGGCTGTTAGGTGAAACCTAGGTTATTAACCTCTGAAATTTAATTTCCACATCTTAATAACCCACCTATTTTAAAGGAGTGTGGTAGATTTAAAAGAAAAAAATTGAAAATATAAACAATGTAAAATGTAAAAAAACTAAACAATAAAGAGCTACATAAATAGTAACAGTAAACTTGCTACTCCAGTCTTGTCCATATTTGGTTGATAAATTAAACTCATGATGAGCGATGAGGCCACTTTAATACTTCAAATATTAATGACAGAAAAATCCTACATGGCAAATGGAAAAATGTGAGGCAGCACCTTCTACACATACCTGACAAAAAGGGTCTACTCTTTTTCTTATAATTCAAAAGTATATATATTTATATTGTTTTAATTACATGGACAAGTTGCAACAGATTTCATAAAACTGGTTCAAGCCCAAGGCTGCCAATTTCGTTCTTGTGGGATGTGACTACACAATTCCAGGGGGCACCATTCACATAGATCCTGATGTCAATGCAACCCTCTGAAACTGTGCAATGAGGCAGCCCTATCCATGCCCCTCATTTCATTAATAATAAAAGGATTAGATGATTTTCCTCTAGTCCTAGAGGAAAACCATGAGTAGGATCCAGATTTTTGAGGCTTTTGACTACTTTAGCCCTGTCATTTCAGTATCCCCATACCATCAATTGCTTAGACATCCAGAAAAGGTTGGGAGCTAGCATTCATTCTCATTCATTCACCCGACTAAACACTGAAATGAATTCTCCTCTCCTCTCTATTGCCACCTTCTCCAAATGCAGTCAATTCTCTGCCCAGCAATACCTAGCTACTACACACCAAGCTGTATTCAAACTTTCGGCTGTAAACTCCTACCACAAATGTAAAATCCTGTAAAATGCTGCCTAAAGGTGAATAAGACCTTGTGTATATTCATTCCTCTGACCCATCCTCAGATCTAAAGTAGCTACTTCCAGATTTAACGTGAATGGAAAAGAGTGCAAGAAATTAAAAAGGAAAAAAGAGGCATGTAAAAGAAAAGTGGAAGAACAGAAAGGCCAAAATTGGAGTGCAAAGATTTTCTTTAAACTTCCACAATTTTAGTTCAAACTCGTCTCTTGTATTTTACAAAATACAAAAGGAAAAATACTCACTAAAGAAACAATGAAGCATACCTATGAGAAGAAGAATCCTTGGTATCAATGGTATTCCTTGGATTTTTCTGCTGAGATATTGATGGGTCTGTTAGCATTTCTAATCGCTGGTGGAGCATCATATTGCTTTGACTAAGTTCTTGAACCAAATTTTCAAGTTGACGATATACGTCCCAATGCTTTCTTAATTCAATTTCATATGATAACTGGAGAAGTTCAAATGATGCCTTTTGTTTTATCAACTGATTTAAAACTAACTCTTGTCTTGCTGTATAATAGTCTTGCTTAGCAATCTGCAGATCAAAATCTCCCTTTACAACTGGCATATTCAATAACTGGGCATTCTCTTTTACCACAGCAGGCAAACTTTTGTCTTTTATACGAGCAATTTGTTCTTCAAGTTTCAGAATCTCACTTTTCAAACTAGAAACTTCAGCATCCAAATTATCTTTGCCAAGAGCCTACACAAAGAAAGCAATCACATTTCAACCTCCTGTATAAAATTATTTTCACTTTCCATTTTAGATTATCAGATAATATGCTCACTAATAAAAACCAACTTCATATTAGCAAAAGCCAAAACCTCAGTTTAAAAAGGAAAAGTGTAGACTGAGCCAAGGGTAAAGACAGTGTGAAGTGCTAAATTTTAATGCTATTAGTACAAGATATATACAGTAAAGGCTACCAAAACAGAGATTTTATCATGCTTGTCTTACTCAAAAAAAATTATTAGCACACTACTCACTGAATGCAAATGTACGCTATTTAAGTTTTTCTTAAAGTTATCTCAGTAGCTGATTTTAGCACTTCTAAGCAATGACAGGACTTCTTCACACACTTATGAGGTTCATGTCAGTTACAGTAACTAACTTGGTGCTGGTATTCAGTTTCAGAAAAGCTGTATTTTTACTCAACTATCTAGCAGTTCAGTTACCAAGAAACAAGCTTTCCCAGAGCGCAGATGGATATTCTGCAATACATCTTATACATTCTCAACAAAGAATCAGGTTTCTGAACTGGATCTCTGACTTCCTTAGCACCATGCTCTGGCCAGAGCAAACAAGGCAGAATACCCATAACACAGCAATGAGGCTCTTTACCCACACATCATTAAAAAGGAAATTTCAGTGTCATCTATATCTGAACCAACATAAATTTCAAATTCAGAATGTGAAAGTATTTCTGTTTAAAATTAGCTAGATAATGTGGTTGAGGTTACAATCATTATATCTGCCCTCCACTTACACGAGGATCTGTTTTCATGAAACACATCACAGCTAAGCACTGAACAAACAGAAAACAAGCAATGTAATTACTTATTATATCCCTTTCTAAAGTTCTTTAATCTCAATATTGCATCCTCCATTACTAAGAATTACAATATGAATCCAGTCTCATTTCTTATGTTTACCTTGCTAGTGCGGCTGTGAAGATTCTCCTCTGCCCACTTTATACTTGACTTCATCCTCAAATTACTTGCTTTCAAGTGAATTAACTGATGTTGAGCACAAATGTATGCTAGCTGCAGCCTTGCCATCTCTAGCCGTCTCTCCTCAAGGATTTCTTGATTATCACAAATAGATGGTGATTGTATATCCAAAAGTTGAAAGTTTTCTTCATTTGAACTTTCAACTACTTCATGTATACCCTGAAAGAACTGTTTTTTGGTATACAAGGTCAATGCTGCTGTGCTTTGCTCTTCCTGGCTGAGATATTTTTCCAAGGACAACTGAGATAAAAACACCAGAGGATTTGTCCCTTGACCCAAATTAGAATGTCTGAAGAACATCATCAATTTTGTAACTCCATCAGTAAGAGCGTGAAGTTCATTACTGATCTTAGTACTCACAGCATTAAGAATCCCTTGACTCTGCTTCAGCTTTTTAGAGGCTACTGCTTCTCTAGCATTTAACCTCAGAGATTTGTGGCTAGTTACCGAAGCCATCAACTGGCATTTATTACGTCGCTGAATTTTCAGGTTCTTTAATTTCTGCAGAGTTTGGATCTCATCCTCTAATTTGTCTAGCTCTTTGTCATCCAGGATAGGTGTCTTCAAATCAGAAGTTTTACAGGTTTTAAGAACTTCATCCAATGCTGCTCCCTCTAGGATGGGATTGCCTGATTGCTGAAGAACGCTAAAAGCTTCCAATTCTTCTTCACACAATACGTTCTGTTCATTCACATTCCCACAAAACCACTTCAAAAACGATTCATCCTCAGCCGTCTCAAACAACCAGTCAAAATCTTCCCCATTAAGAATATCAGCTTTGGGATAATTAATTTTTTTTAATGTGTCCACAAACTCTTTTCCACAACTCATGGTTTACCCAAATTTTCTGTAACTGGTATGGGTTTACGGTGTTAAGATTTAGAAAATAAATATACAAACAAAACTAATTTTATGTTAAGTCCAGAGAGAAGGAGAAAAAATATTTCTAGAATCTATAATGAGATCTCCTAGGGGAGGAAAAAAACAAGTATTAGACCACAAAGAAGGCGACTATATTTTTAAAACGATGATACAAATAAATGTCACATGATATTTGGGAACCGTCTAACCCAGAGACAGCTGCAGCTGCAACGTTTGATGAAGATAACAAAATAAACAATTAGGGTATCAGCACACTGCAACAATCATGAAAACCTAATTATCAAGAAAATCTTATTTTTCCCAAAGATAAAATGGTTTAAAATATATATTTTATACAGCAACAGCTCAGTTTTTACTTCAAAATAAATGGATCCAACCAAGTCCAAGCCATCCTGTGGCTGAGCAGCCTCTCTGCCCTGCGTCTCCCAGGAAAACACAAATAAACGTTTACCTCAGGGACCCCATCAGCACCCGCCATTCGCTCAAGAACGCGCGTCCGGACGCGACCAGCCTAGAGCGGAGAAAGCGAGGCGAAGGTTTAAGCACCACCCTCGACGGGAGCAGCACAAACATCTCGGCCCTCTCCCTGCTCAACCACCGCTCCCCCCAAGAATCCGCGACGACGGCGCCGAGCGGACCTCAGCGACGGCGACAAGCCGCACGACCGAGGACACACGTAACGCACTCGGGGCAAGGTCTCCGCCTGTGTTTTGTGCGGTTCACTTAACGACATGGATGCGCGTTAACAAGATACATCCACAAAAACCACCGAGTCGGCGTCTACACGAGCTGCGCAAATCCCAGCCAGCCGACCGGCCCGGCGGAGCCCCACAGCGCCTCAGGCCCGCGCGGCCCAGCGCCCCGCCCCACAGGGCCCCGCTCTCGCCCGCGCCCCCGCCCCACGGGAGCCCCTGCTCCCACCGGAGACCTGCCCGCCCCCACCGCTGTCTCGCCGGAGCCCCAGACCCCGCGCCCTGCGGACCGCGACTGCGCCGCGCAGACAGCTCCTCGCGAGGCCTGAAAGGAGTCTCCAGGGGCGCCCGGAAAGAAGAGGCAGCCCGGCGACCGGCGCCGCTCCTGCAGCCCCACGCCCCGCGACGCCCAACACCGCGAGCCCGGCGCCGTTCACCTCAGGGAGGTCCGCTCGGGCCCCCTCAAGAACCCGCCGCCGCTCTCCGCGCCTCGCACTGCCTCACGGGAGCGCCGCGACTGCGCACGCGCAGAAGCCGAGGCGGCGGCAGGGGCAGGGGTGCCGCACGCTGACGGTCTGCGCAGGAGCGTTGCAGGAAGAGGCGGGCGGCGGGGGCGGAGTTGAGCAGGCGCTGCTCCGCCCCCAATCTGACGTCCATCTGCAGTAAGCGAGCTGATTGGCTCCCTGCCTCAGGGGCGGGGCCGGAGCGGGGAGGGGTCGTGGGCTGGTTGCCTGGTTACTGGAGTCGGCCTCCAGCCGCAAGTCTGGCGCTCGCGCCCTAAGCGCCCGTGCCCTGCGCTTGGGCCCTTGGCGGGCTCCTCCTCCCAGTTCAGCTTTCACGTGCGTTTAAGTTCTGCCCGCCGCATACCCCGAGTCCCCGTCCTCCAATGGGGCTGTTTTTAAGGGAAAGCCTAGCGGGGGTCAGGAGCACGCACCCGAGCCAGCCCCCGGCCCTGTCGCTCGCCTGCTGCGCGACGCGGCAGTTCTCGGCCCGGTGGCCTCTGCGTCGCATCCTAAAGGGTTTCAATGACCCTCCCCTTCGAGAAGAGGTAGGGGTGAACGAGCTCGTGGATCTAGAGCAATCGGAGCAGTGCCTGGAGGTCTTAGGGTTTAACTGTTACTGCTCCCCTTACTGTCTCTTACAATGAACGTTATTTTGCAAAAAGTACTTGATTCCCAATGCCTCACCTGACCACTAAGCAAAAGCTGACTCCCCCCACAATCCCATTTTCAAAATATAACTTTTAAAAGGTTGAAAATATAATTCACATTAACAAAGAGTGGATACGTGTCAAAGACGGATTTAACTCTAGGTGAAACGCAGTTTCCAAGGAAGATGCCGTGTGTAGTCAATGAAAGAGTGCTGAAATCAGATTGCAAAGTTCGATGCAAATCTGGTTGATGGCCACAGTGCAATGACACCAGACCTTTGGCATTATCATTTATATTGGACAGAATTCATTTGCATATTACTGGACAAAAATCATTTTTTACTTACCAATCTTCTACAAATTAACGTCTAAATGTCCGAGGTTTGGATACCGGTCATTACTACATAGTCAGTACTCCCCCTACCCCCAGCATCAAATGATACTACTGTGGCTTGTGAGACAATGTCCTGGTCTAGTGTGACACTGGAAAGGCAGAAGTCTTTCTGGAGGATTTTTCTTAATCTTTTTAACAGAAAACAGAATGTTCTAAGGCAGATATGAATGAATTTTGAGTTGAAGATATTTCCTATTAATTCTTTATTTCTTCTACTTTTTTATCCTCCTCTTCTAAAAGTCAATAAACTCTAAAAACAAACGGAAAACAGGCATTATAGGGGGAAAAAGTCAAAGCAGTGTGGCCTGAAACCAGGGGGCTGGACCTGGGAGGAGACAGTCTGTCCTGTTGGTGAGCTGGGAGGCCAGCTTAGAGGCCCTGGACCAGAGGGCTCCCTTGGCCCAAGGAGAGAGCAGGGATGGGATCGGTGTGCAGCATGGGAGGGAGCTGAGCTGGCTTGTGGGGAGGAAGTGGAGGCTGTGCAGGCAGCGCCTTCAAGAAGTTTTGCTGAGGAGGCAAAGATTGAGGGAGAAAGAGAGAAGGGGCAGAATGACAGGAGTTGAGGGGGTGGGAATGCAGAGCTGAGGGGAGGGTTTGGGTTTTGTTTTGTTTTAAGATGAGAGGAACTTGGGGATATTTATAGACTGTGAGGAGGAACTCAGAGGAGACAGAAGTAAAGATGCCAGAAAAAAAAGGGGCTGCTTTATAGAAAGATTCCCAGGGGACAGGGGAGTGAGAACCTGAGCAAACGAGGCCGTTCTAGAAGTCCACTTTTCCTGGTGACTCCTGTGTCGTTTCCTGGGCCCACAAATTCTCCATGTGAGTTTGAATTACTGACTTTAGTTATTTGCTTGAAAGATGTTTGTGAGGCCAAAAAAAAGCCATAAAAATATAAAATAAAAACCACAATGGGATTAGCGCCCACCCCCCCATCCCCCCCCCAAGTAAAATGACAAACAAAATAGGTTTAACTATACAGACTTAGAAAGTTTTCTTTGGAAATTTTACTTATTGGGGCATTTCTGCACTTGAGGTTGCATTTGGATTTTAAGAAAGCAAGTATGTTACGCTTACTTCCAGGACAAGCTTTCTCTCCTCCAATCAAAATTCCTTGAGGTTTTGGTGGGGTACTGACAGAGTCAAAAGATAAAGGGAACCCAGGAATGCATCTTCCCTGAGAAAGCCCATGAGGATAGAATGGACTAAACAGAGCTGCGAGCAGCAAGTGTTCTTGTGGTTGACTTTTTGTCCTTTTTTTCTTCCTGTAGGAATCTGTTTTCTCCTATTGATATTGAAAAGTACTTTAGGGGCCCCCCCGGTGGCGCAGCAGTTAAGTTCGCACGTTCCGCTTCTCAGCCGCCTGTGGTTCGCCATTTCGGATACCGGGTGCGGACATGGCACGGCTTGGCAAAAGCCATGCTGTGGTAGGCGTCCCATGTATAGATTAGAGGAAGATGGGCATGGATGTTAGCTCAGGGCCAGTCTTCCTCAGCAGAAAGAGGAGGTCTGGCAGTAGTTAGCTCAGGGCTACTCTTCCTCAAAAAAAAAAAAAAGTACTTTAGGTTTTGGATGATGTGTTTTCAGGTATGTTTAAACTGTAGTCTGATATTAAAGATCGTTTGTTTTTAGATGTAGTTTTCAGTGATGGCGGCAGGACTCCATGCTTCAATTAACGGGGAGTGGGGTGTTTCTAAGCAGAGGAGTGACATTCTCAGACACGTGTTAGAAGCTTGATTCTGCAGTAACAAAAGTGACAAAAAGGAGGCAAGCGAGAGATGCAAGGAGGCTCCCATGCATTGGGGAGAGGAGGAGCCAGATGGCTCAGGGTGACATGAGAGCGTGCAGGGGCAGAGAGCCACCTTCAGAACAGAACCCTGGGGCTGATGGACAGAGAGAGCAAGTCTGGATGACTCAGTTTCCAACTGAGCAAGAAAGTGGAACTTTTTTGTATTAATCCTTCCTATTCGGAAGAAAACAGAAGATACCACTTATACTGTGGGGTTGGAGGAGGGTGGGAGTATAGTGAGTTTGTCTTCCATCGCTTTGACATTCATGCGATAAAGGTGAAAACTCAATCCTCAAACTCAGAATCCGGTTGGGGTCAGGAGCTCACCAAGATGGCCAGACAGGAGGTGGGGGTAGTTGTGGGAGGATGCTTAGAGGCCTGTGGGAAGAAGGGGGCAGGGTCTCAAAAAGGGCCTCAGGATGAGCTGAGGAGGCAGAAGGCCAAGAGGAAGGAGACCTTGAGAGCCACTGCGAGCTAAACAGGTAAGTGGCATAATCCCGTTCACATTCTGGAAAGATCCCTGTGGGGCTGGCATGCATGGGGCCTGGCCTGGTTAGGGACTGGAGGAGAGGAAACAGCATGGAAAGGGCCCTGCAGCTGATTAGCCCAGGTTAGACCAGCACCTGATTTGGAAGGCCATAATCCCTGCAAAAATGTACCAGGAAGGGGTGTAGGAGACTCTGGGCCACCTCCCAGAGGAGGTGGCCCAGCTGAGCTGTGAGCTGAGGAGGGGGTGGTGAGTGCAGAGGGACGGAGGGCAGCAAGGGTGGGAGTAGGCCTAGTTGAAGACATAGGAGCCAATGGGAAGAGAGCAGGCACTTGGGTTAATCCTGGAGGTGCTAGGGGCCAACAAGATCACTGAAGTCATTCTGGCTGCCAAGAAGAGCATGGGGTGGAGGGTTGAGACAGAGGCAGATGTCTCACTTTGGGGGTGCTTGCTGTAATCCAAGCCTGAAATATGGAGATGGAATTTGCAGCAAGAGGGTCTTCACAGAGGACCAGGGTTGGGTCCCAGGCCCACTTGGGGAAGGTGGGTACCTACCCTGAGCCTCAGTTTCCTGTCTGTGAGATGGGCCCAGTGTGAGGACATCAGGGGCTAATTATGTCAGGTGCTTAGCACAGCTCCTGGAGCCCTCATGCCCTCAATAAAAAGTGGTGGGGACTTTAAGTCATAGGAGTATTTGGAATTCAAATGCCCCCATTTATATTCACACCCAAATCCCCAGTGTGGCTAAGAGGCCCCAGGTGCATTCCCAGTAGGAAATCCCTTGTTTTCTAGGGGAGCCCAGGGGGACTCACACAGGTTCAGAGGCCAGAGTACTGCTGCCTGCTTTGGGAGGGAGGAGGAACTCAGATTCCCCTCTGGAGTCCCTGCAGATCCTCTCCCACTGACACCCCAAACCCTGCCTGTGGGTCTCGTTGAGCCACCCCAGTGTGCTGTGGCTGCGTGGCCGTAATGGCAACCCCGAGCTCCCAGGAAAGCCCTGCTCTGGCTAGCCAACTCTTCATCACTTGAGGTGGGCATTTCATCCCCTGGTTGCCCGCTGCGGGGGCACCCTGTTCCACACCCCCACCCTGCACAGCATGTCCTCAGGGCAGGAGGCAGAGGCTGGGCCTGGGATGTTCTGGGGTCGCTGAGGACAAGGCCAAGGAGGGTGTCTCAGAGTGCATCCCTGAGAGCCAGCAGGTACTGTGCAGAAAGGGCATAAGCACAAGGAAGCAAGCTGAGGTCACCTGGTCCAGGGCACCTGGCTGAGGACACCTGGCCAACAAGGAGCACCCTAAGGGCTAAGCTGTTTTCATGAAGCAATGCCCTAGCCCCAGGGCCAGGGGCAAAGTCAATGCTGGCAGCAAGAGCTCCTGGTTGGCAAACAGGCAGGGGGAGCAAGGTGGGCAGGAGGGGACTTCCACCTTGACCTCCACCTTCATTCAACTCCAGGTGTGACTGTCCAGCTGTAGATGGTGTAGATGGTGGGGTCTCAGCAGTGGCTAGCCGGCAGGTGGGGTAGGACTGTGGTCTCTCGAGCCTCCCAGAAAGCAGAGGCTGTAGGCAGGGCAGTGAGGGCCACCGAGGCCACCAGTGGGCTCAGGCTCCCTAAGGAGGGTGAGGGGAGGAGAGCCAAACACGGAGATGGAAAGAACTAGAAGCCAGAGGGGTGAGGTATAAAAATCTGTATTTATATTACAAAGACAGAATGGTACAGCACAGTCCCTCCCGGTGAACAGGCGGGTGGGTGGCCCATCTCTCTCCAGCAAGGATCTTGTAATGCACCCACCTGGCCAGCACCAGGCCCTCTGGGCAGCCCCAGCCTCCGGCACAGAACCTGCCCTACTGCCCTAGATGTGGCCAGGGGTCAGAGTCCTGTGTGCCGGGCAGTGGGGAGAGGGCCCCAGGTTAGCTGGCCTAGAGAGGGACAAGGGTGAGGGAGTGGGGGAAGCCTGCCACATCCAGCAGATGGAGATTGTCTGGGGCAGAAAAGGGGGCCATAGTTAGGAATCCACCTGGGAAACCAGGCTTGGGCACCATGCCTCCAAGACCCCATCTGCAGAGGGGGGCCCAGGGTTCCGAGGAAGGGAAGCCTTCCTACAGCCTCCCTAGCTAGCTAGGCCTGCACCGGGGTGGTAGTCTCCTGGCATGTGGGGGCCACCTCCTAGTGAGGGTGGGAACCCAAACCTGAGCCTGGGGTTTCCAGGATCTCGGCCACCGAGTGCCACAGTGGCCCACATGGGCATGGAAGGGCACATGGACAGAGGGCACAGGCACCCCAATGGCCCTGTCCTGATCCCATTTGCTTTCTACAGACCTCACAATGCTCAGATATGTTCTTAACAATCCAGCGTTGCCTCAGCAGGGCCCTGTCTGGGTCCCTGTGGCCACCTGTGCAAATGGCAGGGAGCCAGAGGGAGGGCGGATGGATGTGTGAGTAACTCCTAGCACCAGAACCTGACCCCCAAGGACTACCCCTCACATATCTGCTGGTGGCAAGGAGGGCATCTGGGACCACAGCACCCCTGGGTGGCCAGGGAGGCCAACTCCCCAGCCCACTTGGGAACCACGGCCTGAAAAGCTATAGGCTGAGCTGCCAGGAAGTTTGACTAAGGGCCACAAGTGGCCACCTGCGTAGGATTCTGCTGGCGAGAGGTGGGAGCAGAACCTCCCCCAGGTGTTGGGGGGTGGGGCAGGGACCTGATGCTTTAAAAATTCAGCACACAGACCATCCCAGGGCCTGGTACTGTGTCTCCTGAAGCAGGCTCTCAAACACAGACATTCCCGCCATGCTCAGCTGGTGTTGGGGTGCTCGCAAGGAACGCTCAGTGGACATGCTCAAGCAGACAGGAGAAGCCCTTACTGGGCACTCCAGACCCCAGTGGAGCTGCAAGGAGATGCTGACAGAACAGTTTTCCTTGCAAACACCAACAAGCCGTTTGGACAGTCTCCCCAGCTCCATGCACTGTGTCCCTACAAGCCTGCTCTTCATCCAACATCCCGAGCCCCGTAGGGCAGGTTCTGTGCCAGAGCTTTTCCAGGGACCCCTTTCTGCCTCAGTAGGCCACCCACCCTGGGGTGTCTGTTGGCGTGACCAAAGATAAACATGAATTTTCCCCCACGATCTGGAAATTGGTTACAATGCACCAGAGAGGGAGGCAGTCACTGCTGCAGGTCAGCCCCACAGCCTGCCACCCAAATATTGCTGTATGGTCCCCAGGGACAAGGACATCGGGAACAAAAGGCCAGAATAAGCCTCCTAATGCTCAGGCCTGACCACCCAGGGTGAACAGTTGTCTTTATGAGCTGCCACTGTCTGAAATCTGGAGCCCTCGCCCCAGGCTAGGGGAGCGGGGAGGGTTCAAGCTGGGTACAGGGGAGAACGTATTTCTCTGGTTAGCAGGCCTCCAACTAGGAGGCCAGAATGCACAGCAGGTCCCTGCCAGCTGCCAGGGAGGGCAGCACTGGGGGGCCGATCACAGCCCCTCTTGCCAGGTGACAGAACCTGGCCCAGCAGTCTCTCACTCCCAGGGAGCCGTGGCTGCTGAGAGGGGCTGCCCTATGGAGAGGAGGGAAGGAGGGCACCTGCTGGGCAGGCTGGGGACGTCCCGTGAGCCACGAGGGAGATGCTGGTGGTGGTGGTCGGGGTGGGGCCAGACACGGGACACAAGGCACACTTGGACAACGGTGACAGACAGACGAGTCCCTGAGATGCTGGGTTGCTCCCACCCCTCAGCAAACAAGGACGCAACAACGGCTAGGAAAATAGAGTACAAAAATCTCCTACAGGAAATAGAGGCGGCACACACTGACGTCACTTGGCTGGGAGTCTTTAGAGCTTTTTTCTCTTTTTAAAAATGCTTCTCGTTTGTTTTTTGGGAAAAGCCTCTCTCCCAGAGCCCTGTTCTGGGCTGCTAGGCAGTGCAGCAATTTTTTTTGCTTTTTTTTTAAAAGGGAGATAAGAAAGCCCCCTGAGAACCCAGTGGCATCAACTCGCTGGCCCCCAGCACACCTCAGCCCTGCTGGGAGGAGAAGCCCCCTGCCCTGTGCAGCCTGGGCAGGTGAGCTGGGGGGGAGAAGGGGAGCCAGGCAGAGGCCAGGAGCCAGCATTAGCCCAGGTGACCCCTGACGGCCAATCACCCCAGGACATGTGCCCTGTGGGTGCTGGGATCTCTGGATCTGGTGATCGTGTGTGTGTGTGTGTGTGTGTGTGTGTGTGTGTGCACGTGTGTGTGGGTGCGTGTGCAGATGGGCATGTGTGCCTAGGCGTGTGCGTGTGTACATCTGAGGGACCTAACAGAGCAGAAGCCGCCCAGCTTGGTGTGGGGTGGCCCGGCCTGACCCCAGGAGCCCAGCCTGACCCCAGGAATCCAGCCTTGGCTCCCGACACCAGTGGGGTGCAAGGGCCCCTCTCCGCCCACCTGTCCCAGGGTGCTCACCCGAGTCCCGCCCTTCATGGATCCCTCTGTCCATGCCTCAGGAGCCTACGTGGACCGACAGATAGATGGACAGATGGATGGACGGAGAGCCACGCCTTCCTTCCTTCCTCGGTCCTGGGATCCAGGGTTGGGGTCTGAGCTCCCCGCAGTGGTCATTAAGCCCCTCACACGGCGCCCGCCGAGGTTTGCAGCAATGATATTTAATACTTCTGGAATGATTAGGAATCTGAGAACAGACCGTGGGCGGCTACGCTGGGCTCCGGGATGTGAGAGCTGGGCCCCGCCTCCCTGCAGGGGTCCCTGTCCAGCTGGGAGGGGCGGGCGGCGCGGTGGGCCCTGACCGGCAGGCGGGCGGAGGCGGGCAGCCCAGGTGGCAGCTGGAGCTTCCAGAATGGCACAGCAGTGGGCCTGTGCAGAGGCTTGCGAGGACTGGAGGGTTGACACACTTGGCCAGGCAGGCAGGCAGGCGGGCCAAGGAGCAGAGGGCACCAGGCCTACGAGAGGCTGGGGCGACCAGGCCGCCGGCAGGGGGGCCCGTAGCTGCCGTCACTGCAGCCACCACTCTGCAGGCTGTACTGGTCGTCCACGTCACTGCTGCTGCCAACACTGTCCAGCTCGCCGGGGCCAAACTCCATGCCCTCTACGTCCACTTCTGGGGAGACCCAGAACAGAGGGGATGGGGTCAAACACTGTGAGGGTGCAAGCCAGGGCTCCTTTCAAAGTCAGAGCCTGTCGCTGGGGTGCAGGGAAAGACAGGGTTCCTAGTCTGCAGATCTGTTATGAACACAGACCCCAAAGCACACTGCCCAGCCTGAGCCAGGTTCTGACCTTCACAGGGGCACATGACCTGGCCTCTGTGCCTCGCCCTCGTCATCCCATCACTTCTGCCACTGTACACAGGGTACTTGGACAGTGCCAGGGACACACTGTCCCATGGGCATCTGCTACCCACTGCTGCCATCCCCACCCCTTCCCCAGGCCACCTCCCTGGCCAGCCCCACCCTCCTAGCTTCCCACCTAGTGGCTGGATGAAGTATGTGCCCAAAGGACTGGTGAGGGCTGCCCCCATGTCCCCACCTTGCTCCGAGTCGTCTGTGGAGACTGCAGAGCCTGTGCTGTCTGTGCGCACGCGCTCCAGGCTCTGCACCGATAGCTGCTCCAGGCGCCGCTTCAGGAAGCGGTGCTCCCGCTGCAGCTGCTCCTTGATGCTCAGCGCCCGGCGGTCCTGCTCCTCCAGTTTCTGGGGGTAGGGGGAGCTGTGAGCCTGGCGGTCAGGCCCTCCCCAACACAGGGACCAGGTACTGGGGCACAGAGGCCTGGGCAGGGCACCTTTCCCATCCCCCACATGGCGTGAGCCCCAAAAGCCTGATGCACCCGCTTCTTACTCCCAAAAGGTGGTCACACTGGTGCCACCTCTCAGCCCTGTGCTCTGTATCTGCTGACCAGCTCCAAAAGGCCCACAGTCACCAGCCAGCTTGGCCAAGTAATGTGTGGGCCTGAAACCCTGGGACAGCACCACCCAGCCCTGGGCTGGTACCTCCTCCTGGAGGACAGCGCTGCCCATAGTGGCTCGTTCCTGCACACTGCGGCCTCACCCAGCCTGTGCCTGCAGCACCTCACCCTGCCCTCTCGCCTTCTCCACACCTTCCTGTGTGCTAAGACGCTGTCTGCTCTGTGAGGGCCCCAGGGCACAGGCTGTGCATCTCTCTAAGCTCCTCCCATCCTGCCTGGGAGTACCCATGCCTGTGCAGGCTCAGGGGGCCCTGCAAGGGACCCTGTGAAGGGGTTGAGAACCGCCCTGGGTGGCCCAAGTATCCCAAGACCCCAAAACTAGCAGATCTGAGTCCAAAGGCCTTGGGAACCTGCCCCGGGCAACATTTCACTCAGCCCATACCCCACTGCCAGCCCCTAGAGACCAACCCCCACCCTCCACCCCAGAAGATCCCCCCACCACTAGGCCACTTAATTCCTGTCGGCCTCACAACAATAGCATCGAAGGAACCCCCTCCCCTCCTGGCCCCACTTCTCCTCTCAGCTGCTGCCCCTTCAGAGCCCAGGGCCCCAGAGGGCGATCTGTCACCCCTTTCCACCTCCCCCAGCCTGGCACCGCTACATCCCACCCCCACCACCGACCAACAAACCCCAACATGCACCCGTGACCTCTTCAACCCTCAGCAGCTCCCGCTGCTGCACATACCCCAACCACCAGAGAGCCTAGGCGCCTGATGTGCACCTGCTGGGCAGCTCCCACCCCATCCTTGGGCCCTCTGGTCACTCCCCCAGGGCACATGGGGATAGGCTGGAGTCAGCCGAGGGAGGTGGCCAGGGCAGTGGCTAGGGATGTGGCCCTGCTCACCTTGATGTGCATCCTGGCGCGCTTCAGGAGGCTCAGTGTGGTGTGGCGGGTGCTGTCAGGGCCCAGGGGCACCAGCTGCTTGAGCTGCTCCAGGTAGAGCCTGAGTTTGGCTCGTCTGAAAGAGCCAGAAATAGAACCATCAGGCCAGGGCAGCACAGCCCATGGGGGCAATGGCAGGGGCAACAGAGAAGGCAGAGTGGTCTGGGGGAGGGGAGAAGGCAGCCAGCTGGACTCCTGCAAAGACCTGCTGAGGGTCCCTCTCTGGGGCTACCTTCCCAACTTGGCCAGCAGCGCCCCTGGCCCCTGGGGCAGCCCGGCACCCCACAGCCCTCGAGATGCCCCAGGAGAAGAAAAGGACCTGTGGCTGAGGTCTGTGTGGACCCAGCCTACCATGGCCCCCTGGAGCCTCAGAGAGCCACGGCCAGGGACTGCCTAAGAGCCCTGGCTCACCCTGCTGTCACCACCCGCCACAGTGGAATCCAGGGGGCCAGGGGGAGGGGAGACAACTGGGAGAAGGTCGGGGAGTGGAGGCGGCGCAGGGTACCGCTCAGGCTGTTTCCGGAGATCCAGGGGCCTCGGACAAGGTTCACATCCCCCACCTCACCAAGTGCAGGGTGCTTTCTGCTCACTCTCATCACCATAGAAACACAAGTCCATCCAGGCCAAGGAGGCTGTGAACCAGTCCCTCCCACCCCGAGTCGCGAATCCCTTTGGGAACTGCTTCATTCCAGATCTTGTCCCTTTGTTCATGCAGATGAATGCAGTTTTTTCACAAAACTAGAGCCATAAGACTCAGTGGCATTTGTCCACATAGGGGCCTTAGGCAAGGGGCTTTGACCGGGATCTGCCCTTGCAGAAACGCTGCCTTTCCTGGTGCATCTCATCTGGGGAGGGCAGACTGGCGGAGATCACGGAGAGGGGAGTGGCTAAAGCTCACCCCCAAAGCATACTCTGGCCACTGTGAGGGCCTGGGGCCTCGGCCACGTCCACATGATCCACGTGCCTCAGCATCCGAGGGCACCAGAGCCCCTGCAGGCTGCCGTGGTTGTTTCTGAACCGCAATGCTCTGCTTAGGCTAAGCTTTTAGGAGAAGAACTGCAAGGACAAGGGGTAGGAGGTTTTCTCTGTGTCTTTGACAACCTGCTGCCTGACTGCTGTGCTATCGCCAATGCTGGCGCATGCTCCTCCTCCAGCGAGTGCCACACTGCTGTCCCACCTCATCTCTGTTCCCTATGTCCCAAAGCCCCAGCAAGTCCACAGTCTCACTTAGCCTTAGGGACCCTGGGAGGAAAGCAGGCAGGGATTGCTATTCTCTTTGGACAGAGGGGGTACCCAAAGCCCAGGGAGGGAAGGGACAGCTGGGTGGGAGGCAGGAGCCCGTCTGCAGAGTGGTGATAACAGCCCCACCCTGCAGGAGGAGGGCTGACTGCACTGCCACCCATGGCCCTAGTCTGTCACCCATATCCACATAGTACCCCAATGACAAACCACCTCCCCAACGGGCACCCCAGCCCATCGCACTCTGGGGCCTAAAAGTTCTCCAGGTGAACCCAAGTCAGACTTTAAGAACGTCCTGGACGTGGGACGAAGGCTGTGCTTGGCCAAGGGCCACGCAGAGCTGGGGCCTGAATAGCCTGGGCTCTGGGGAGCTGCGTGTGAGGAGGCTCCAGACTGTCCCTCGATGTGGAGGATCTTCAGAGACGAGCCCCTACTCCCACAGGGACACAGGAGCTGGGGAAGGGGGCACACCGATGGGCTCCCAAACTCACACTTCCGGGTCCCAGGCCATCACTGCACGACCACTCAGAGTCCAGGGAACCTCAGCCTCCTCGCCTCTGAGGGGGTGAGCACTCCGGCCGCCCCACTGAGAATGGGGCCAGGAACTGTGGGGTGGGAGGGGCAGAGCTGCACCGAGGAGCACAGCTCTGTGCTCAAGGAGGGGCTCGCACCCCCTTCCACAATGGGCCCCACGGTCCCACCACCTGAGCTAAGTTGGAAAGCAGGGTTCCCTCGCCCACTCATTCTATAACATATGGCAATTCTTAGAATCTACCGTTTGATTACATACGCAGTACGTGAGCTCTGCGGAAAATCAGAAGATGCAAATCAACAGGAAGAAGAAAATAAACGAAAAGTACCCCCAAATACCACCACCCAGAGACAACCACATCATCATTTTAGTGTATTCTGTGTTTTCGCATCATGAATGTTAAGCGAAAAAATCAGCATACAGAACCACCTTTGTGACAAGTGACGCAATATTGTTTAAAAAAATAAAAACAGCAGACGCACACAAGAGACTCAACATGACACAATGAAGAGCAGGAAGCATGCGTCTCCAGGTGAGGCGGTTGGCAACGTTTATTTCTTTGGCTTTGTGCTCTTTTTGTTTTTGGTATTTTCCAGGTTTTCTATGCTAAAACAAACCACATATTACTTTTACAATCAGAAAAAGACACATTTGTACAAGAAAGAAAAAACATAGCTAAAAGACAAATAACAGTAGAAAAATATTTGCAATACATATAAAAGACAAACGGTTAGTATTCATGACATTTTGAGCTCATACACATCAAAAAAAAAAGAAGAATATCTTAACGGGAAAACGGGCAAAGAACACAAACAGGCAAGCTGCAGAACACAGACAGCTCTTCCAACACAGAACTGACTCCAACTCACAGTCACCCGGCAGCAGAAAACTCACTGGGAGTGACTAATTTGGGCTGAAATGAAAGGAGTGCGGGCTTCGTTGGTGGGAGAGCAACAGGACGGCAGTTCTGAAGCCACTGCAGCGATTCAAACCCTTGACCAGCATTTCTACTTCTAGGATTTTGGTCCCACAAAAACAGCCCCACAGGGATGCAGAGACTGCGTTTACCAACGTTCACTGCAGCAGCATCTGTGTTAACCAGGGGCCACACTAAGAACCCTGCAGTGTGGCCGCGTGTCCTGCACGGGCACCTGGACGAGGAGGTAGAGAGCGCAGGCACACGGGGACAGTGCTCACGCGGTGTCAGGTGAAAGGTCAAGTTAGGAAATAGCGGATACCAAGGTCCCCTTTGTATCCAAGTTAGTACCCACGTGGAGAAGGAGGAGGATGCAGGCGAGGCCTCCTAGCTGCCTAGGACAGCTGTCTCTGGAGTAGGGTACAGGGGTGGTCCATGAGCATCCATGACGTACATGAACAGACTGCTAGGACATCGGACTATACCCAAGCAATGTTTAACACTAGACAGCATATCCACCCAACCCAGGAGGGCACTCAGACAGGACTGCAAGCTGCTGGGGCCTGGGCATGTCCCTACCCTGAGTCCGTGTCCCACTCCTGTGGGGAGTGGGCATCCCCACAGCCTCCCTGGAGCTGGAGGAGGGTGCCAAGGCCCCACAGCCTGAGGCAGCGCTGGGCTCTCGGTAAACCCTTTTCTGAAGCCGCTACAGTGCCCCAGACCCTCTGCCAGTGCCTCACGGCTGTCCCCAGCATTCCTGGGAGCTTTGAAAACCCACCACTTCCCAAAGGAACTCTGTGTAGATTGAGGAGGCAGAACCTGCCTCTGGGAATCGCTGCCATTAGTCCTAACAGCAGCTCCCATCTTGAGCAGCTAGCTGCAGCCTAGTCCTTGCCACAGGCCCTGCTCCTCCTCCGAGGATCCAGAGCTCCTGCTGGGTCCCCCAGCGCTCGAAGGAATGGTAGTCCCCTTGGGGGTGGGATGAGAAGCGTAGCCCCACTCTCCCTTTTTGCTCACCTGCATTTTCTAGCCGTTGTGAGGTTTATAAAGGCCGCATGGGGCTGCATCAGGCAGAGGGGGCCAGCAGCACACAGGGAGGCCTGAGCTGCTCGGGGCAGCTGCGCTGCAGGCCTCCCCCAGAGGGATGCACCCAGGGCCTAGACCACCATCTCCACGCTGGGGAAGGGTGGGCAGGGGCCCAACTTCAGGATAGGCCCTGCCACAGCAGGGGGGTACTGAGGACCCCCTCCCCCAACACATGCAAAAGCTAAAGCCTGGAGCTGGACCCAGGGGGACCATCCTGCCAAGGAACACCTGGCTCCCATGACCCCCAGACCCCCAGGGTCACTAGCTGAGCACTGGCCCTAGCAGACCCATTGGAGCTGCTGTTTGCGAAGGGAGGAAGGGGAGGAGGCACACGGCTGGCTGAGAGCACAGGCAAGGGGAAGGCCCAAAGGCCCAAGGCGGGCACACCTCCAGCAAATGCAATGTCCAGGGCCTGCCTCCCTGGGGGCTGGCCCGGTGACCCAGCCAGGTGCTTCCTTCCTTCCTTGGGACAGCACACAGCCCTTCCTGTGGCCAGAGGCATCCGGCATCAGCATCGGGCAGTCACAGGTAGAGCCATGACCGAGGTCCCGACCAAGCAGGTCCCTGCTCCAGGCCTGTGGGCTCCTCAGGGCTGCCTACACCTGCCAATTGGCCAGCCAGGAACAGAGTCCCTTTCCCTGGGCTTGAGGGGTGTGCACAGAGATCCCAGGCTGCCCACCCATCCCACCTGTGTGTCTCAAAAGGGACCCATGAGGCCCAGCCTAAGGCGGGCTCTGAGACAAGGTTGCTGAAACCAAGGCCAGGGTCAAGGGGCAGTTAGGGGGTCAAAGGCCAGCCTTTGTCCTCCTCCACAGGCTGCCAGTCCCTTACTACCCACCCCCCTCTCAACGTCATCCCCCTTCTATCTGTCCACATTGAGGGGCTGTCCTCTCAGGCACCACCCTGAGGAAGCTGTCCCCAAAACACCCCCACACGACCGCCCAGTCTTCTGGGTCCAGGTCAATGAGGGCCACCTCTCTGGCCTGGGAGCAACTCCAGGGTCTGCCTGGCTCTCTGGGCACCTGCACTTGCCCCACCCCCACGGCCTCTCAGGAACCCCTCAAACACACAGGACCAGTCCAGGAAGTGTGGCTCCTCCAGAGAACACGGCGTTCTGTCCCTGCCCAGCGCCCGCCCAACAGAGGCCTGGATCTCAGGGGAGCGGAAGTTGGCGCTCCCGTGGGCGTAGATGTGGTGGTGGGAGGGGACAGAGAGAACTGGCCCAGCACCAAACTTCCCACAGCAGGCCAGACCCCCACACCCACACTCCAGCCCAAAAATGGAGGGAAGAACTGGCCCATTTCTCAGATGGGAGCAAAGGTCAGGAGAAAGCTACCACCCAGCATCCTTTGGGGGGTCACCCCTGGTCCTGGTATCAGGGCTTCTGCCCTCGGGGCCTCTGTACCCACCCATGGCTTCCACCAGCCCCGCTGAGATCAGCCACAAAGGCACCCATCCACAGGGGCCGAACTTGCCTGTGCCTCATCCTCACTGCAGGGCAGGTCCAAGGTTGCAGAGCCCCGTGGGCAGAGCGAGGCCTGCAGCCGGAGCAGCTAGGCCAGGACCAGCCAGAGGAGGAATCCGGAGCTGACTTGGGCTAGAGGGGAAACCATCCTTGGGCCACCATGCTGCCCTTCTCGCTTCTCACCGCAGGTCCCTGTTCCTCACAGGAGGACCCAGAGCAGACTCGGTCCTGCAGTCAGCAGGTGGGCCTGATGTGGGCTCCCCTGGGTCCTGCCCTGGGCCAGAGCTTCCCACCAGGCCCGCCATGACCTGGGACTGGCTGCCCATCCCACTGCCCCACAGACAAGACTCCAGCTCCTTGGAAGGCAGGCCCCAGGGTGCAGGGGGCCCCAGACCAAGACTGCTGAACCGTTTTGGATGGAGGCCAGCATCCCAAGGGCTAAAAGCTGCTCCCGAAGGGGCTCAGACACCCCAAAGTGGATGGATCTCCTCCTCCAGGGAGCTGACCCTCACTGACCTACAATGCAAGGGACCCTGTCCCAAGTCCCTGACCCCTACTTGGCTCTGGACCCCAGGCTGAGCTCCCAATGGCAGGGCCTGGGCCCCTGCCCCTGCCTCCCAGGCTGGAAGCCTGAGAGTAGAGCCCGGCCTCCTCCTGCAAGACTGACACTTCCCAAGACGAAGGCACAACGTGGCAGCACCATCAGCCATACCCAGGACACAGGGGGGGATGGACGCAGCATCCCCTCAGCAGAAGTGTGGGTGGGACACGTCAGAAAATTCACATGGGGGACGGGGGTGGGGGACAAGGGGTTGCTTACCTGTGCTTTTCTAGTTCATTGTGTGAAGACCTGTTTAGAGAGACAGAAAGACAGAGCTCACTCCGCTGCCCAGCCACCAGAGCACAGGAGCCAGGCTCTACTCAGGGACCTTGCAGATGGTGGGGGAGGGTCTAGGCCCCAGAATGGCCCAGGACAGGGAGGACTGGGGCAGGTCAGCAGCTGCTGACCTAAGGCTGGGGGGACCTCTCACCACATGACACGGACAGGAGACAGAGAGGTGCAGCTGTGGCCAGGGGTGCCCTGGGCTGCCCAGCTCACCTAGTGAGGCACGTGAGGGCTCTGGCCAGCAGGAGGGTCCAAGTCCCCTTCCAGCAGAAGCGGGCGAGGCCCAACAACCAGCAATGGCTGGTCCTGGGGCAGATCCACCCTGTACTCCCAAGGCTGCCCGGGCACTGAGCCACCAGCCTTTCTGCTGCCCACTCCCCAAGGCCAGCAGTGTCCTTGGAGTCACACAGGCTGCCACAAAGGGCCAACTGCAAGTGAGCACAGAAGCCAGGACTTTGGGACATGGGCGGTCCTGTCTAGACTTCCCCAGCCAGAACACCATGCCCACCCTGTCAGTTTACACACCCGCATGATCACAGCCCATCATACCAATGGGGACACTCAGGGACAGAGTGGACCCAGCTCACGAGGGATCAGCCCACAAGGGGGCCTCTGAGATGGGGATGCTTCCTGAGCCAGTGGACAGCGGGGAGACCAAGGCTGGCCCTTCCACTTCCCTCAGGCCCTGGTCTGGCAGGACTGGCCGCCCTGGGCCCGAGCTTAGCCTCTCTGGGGACAGTGGCCCCATCTGCTGCTCAAGTCCTACCCATCTGACCCCTTCAGACAGGGGCACAGGGCCCCGAGCACTGCAGTGAGCAGCACCAGAGTTGACCCTGCAGGACAGCGAGGCTGTGGGGCCAGGCTCCCAGCTCCAGGTCACCCTCTCAGTCCAGGCAGAGGCCTCCCGGGCTGCCTCAGGTGTGAGCAGAGAGCCCAGGCCACCTCGGGGCGCACACAGACCGAGCCCTGTGCCCTCCACCCCTCACTCCTTCCTGGCACTTCTGCTGATCTTTGGCTGCCTGCGCTCACTCTCTCCTGCTCCAGGAATTCAGGACTAGATGTCTCCTGTCCCCACCCCTCAGGCCAGAGTGCCTGCCCATCCTGCCTGCCTCTGCCACCGGCCATGGTTCGTGGCCCCACCACAGCGAATTTCGGCCCAAGACCTCCCCTCCTCCCACTGGGGCAGCCAGCTTCTGGGCCTCCCTGTGCAGCCTCAGGAGAGGCTCCAGACCCAGGTTCCAGGGACCTCGAGGGCTTGCTGGTCACATGGGCTGGGCAAGGAGCCTCAGAACCTCTGCCAAGGCTGGCCAGGGCCAGGAGGGGCACAGCCATCCAGCTTCCTGCCAGCCTGAACCTCAGCTGGACAGTGTGGGTCCGTAGGTCTGCTCACTTGTGAAGCAGGGAGAGGCCAGTGAGTGTCCTTTAACATAGAGAAGCCTGCCTGCCTGCCCCCTCGCAGGCTGGGCTGGACCCCGTCCTGGTGGAAGAGGGGCAGCCAGGGGACGGAGCGGGCCCAAAGTCCTTCCTGGGGCTCCTCCCCGGTCCAGATACCCATGGCAGCCTTCTAGGGAGAGTCCTCTCTCAGGTCCCAGGAGCACCCTGTCCTGGGGCCATGCTTCGTGTGGTAGCCTGGGGAGAGGTGGGACAATCCCCTGGGGTTATACTAAGCACACTCCTGGCATCGCCTGGCTAGGTCCTCACTTTAACCCCTTGAGATAGCTTCTCTTCTGTCCACTTTCCTATAGGACCTGACGCCCAGCAGGCTGGCTCTAGTCGCCTCCTGCTGAACCATTGCTCCTGAAAGTCCGTCCTAAAGCCCTGGCAACTACTGGGGCTGCTGCCCCAAATGCTGCCCTCCTGCCCCACTGCCCACCCTGCAGCCTAGGCCCAACTGTGCTAGCAGTTGCAGAGCCTTGCAGGCGTGGGGCTGCCCTGCCAAGTCAGAGCCCGGGATCCTCCAGGCCAGGACTGCCTTGAGGAGCCATCTCTGTGAGCCCTGGAGTGCCTCAGGCACTGGCGGGGTCAGGCTCTGCCCAGAGGAGCCAGCAGGGAGGTGCACCCGGGCCCGGGAGACCCTCTAGGTCCCTCCCTGGCACCCTCAAGGTCTCCATCCCGGCAGAATGTAGAAGGCCAGTGCCCCACCTCAGAACAGAAGTCCCAGAGGTGAGAGGGTGGCCCCAGACAAGGAGTTCAACCTCTCTATGCCTCAGTTTCCTCCACCCAAAAATGGAGATAAAAATAACATCTTCTTCATGGGCTTGGGTCAATATTAATTAGCACGTGCATTAAAAACTTAGTACACAGGAAGCACTTGGAGAGGCCTAACTACGGTTCTGGTGATCAGCTTTGGGGACCCCATGCCATGGGAGTGCAAGGTCACGTCCCAGAGTTTTCCATGGGTGGCTGGGCACTGGGGACAGCAAGAGCCAGCAGCAGGAGCCTGGCTAGCTCACTGAGGAGGCCTGAGGCAGTCGTACCCACCCCCCCACCCTCCGCACACTCATGTCCTTTCCCAAACTGTCCCCAGCAGGGGAGCAGGGGCTGGGACTCAGAGGCATGTCCAGCCAGGGCAGATGAGACCCAACCAATTCTTTGCCAGGCCCAGGGCGCCAAGACGTCACAGGAGATTGGTCCTTGTGCCAGCCTTTCTGTTTCCCAAGAACAGGCAGGCCACAGGAATGAGCCGCACCCTCTGCCAAGGGGCCCTGAAGCCCCCTGCAATCGCAGCTCCCAGCCTGGTGACATGGTCTGGGGCCAAAGCGGCCCCTGGGCAGTGCCAGGTGTGCTGCAGTCCTATGACAGCCAGGAGAGTGGAACCCCAAGGGAACCCTAGCTGAGGGTCCCCACACTCCACCCAGGGATGTGCATCCCAGCCGTAAGGCTTCTGCAGCCTAGATACAAGGAGGGGGGGATTGCTGGCAACAGGAGGGGCTCTTGCATAGCAGCCTGCCCCCTCTTCTGGCCCTGGTAAAAAGGGCTTCCTATCCCAAAAAAGGGGACCCCTACACTTGTCGCTGCAGTTTCACTTGTGTCAAGACGTTGGGCAGAGAGTGGTGGGCACCAAGGGAGGGCTGAGGGCCCAGGGCAGGGCCTCTGGGCACCTTCTTTGTCCAGTGACCTGGGGGTATGGGGCTCAGTCCAGAAGTAGGCTCGGCCCTTGAAGACTGTCGGAGAGATGCGGCCCACCCACCCGCGGCGAGCAGAGGTCAGGGCAGGCAGGCCCACGTTGCTCTGCACCGAGCCTCAGTTTCCCCGGATCCACGGGGTACCGGCCAGCGCCCACTGACAACTTTTTTCCTGCCCGGAGAAGTCCAGAACAACTTGGGGGCGGGGAGCGGCTGCGGGAGGAGACCCCGGGCGGCGGGCGCTGTACGCGTGGCACTGTTTACGCGAGAGGCCGAGGAGGCGCGGCCGCGGGAAGATGGCGACGGCGCGGGCGGGGCCGGCCGGGCGGGGCTGCAGCCGCGGCCCGGGCGCGCCTCCTCCTCCAGGCTGGCCGCCGGGAAGCACGGCGGCGGCCGGGTTGCGGGCCGGGGATTCGGGCCAGGGGAGGACGCTACGAAGGGGTGAGCTCAGGCCCCGGGCCGGAGGCGAGGCGAGGGGCGGCCGCGCGGGGGGCGGTACCTGTTGTTCGGGGCCTTGCGCACCAGGCCGGCCGCCTTTGTTTTCTTCCTGGCGAAGTCGCCGTCGAAAGGCAGCACCGAGGCGTAGCCGTGCTCGGCCTCTGCGGACAGACGGCGCGGTCAGCGGGCCCCCGCCCCGGCCCCGGCCCCGCCGCCGCCCGCCCGCCCGCGGCCCGGCGCACAAAGGGGCGCGGGCGCTACCTCGGTCCCTGCGCTCCAGGTACTCGGCCGCCTCCAGCAGGATCAGCAGGGAATTCAGCTCCATCCTCCCGCCCGCCCGCCCGCCCACGCGCTCCGGGACGGCGGCGGCTGCTGCCCGGCCCGCTCCGGCCGGCTCCGCTCGCCGCTCGCCCCGCGCGCCCGGCGGCCCCACTTCCCCGACTCCCGCGGACTCGCTGCGCGCTGGGCCGCCACCCTCCGCCTCAGGCCCTCAAATTGACACATAAGGGCGAGCGGCGGCCGACGCAGCCAATAGGGGCCGGCGTTGGGGCTCCGGGGGCGGGTGCTGGGGCGCGCCGGGGCCAATGGGAGCCGGCCGAACGCCTCGGGCCAGACCGAGAATGTTGACAGATGCGAAGCTCGGCTCCGATAGGCCGGCCGCGATAGTAACAATTTAGAAGCCCAAGCTTAGCAACAGCACGTGGTGGCCCGGCCCCCGCGCTCGCTGACTGGCGGCCGGCGTGCATGTTAAGTAGGCGCCGGGCGCCGATTGGCCCAGAGCGGTGTATGTAAAACAGGGCCCGCGGGCCAATGGCCGGCTGCGGGGCGCGGCCAATGAGGGCGCCGCGGCTGGACGCGTTGCCGAGAGGAAGCGAGCGCGGTGGGGCAGCCGCCGCCGGGCCCCGCGCGAGGGCCCGTTAGGGCGCCGGTGTGCGCGCCGTGCGCAGGAGCCGGGGGCCCCCGCTCCCGCTGCGACATGGCTCCGCGGGAGCCCGGGGCCTCGCGGTCTTCTCGGGGTCGCGCGTGGGGCTGCCAAACGACACCCCTCCCCGCCGGACACAGTGACCCGGAACGGCCGCGGCTTGGAGGAGGGGCGTAGGCCGTCTGAGCCTAAGAGCCAGGTCTTCTTGAGGATTTCAATGAGGAAACTGAGGCCCGGAGAGGGAGGGGTCCCGCAGAGCTGTCCAGTGGACCCCAGGGCCGAAGGAGGGGCCCTCGGCCTAGAGAAGGAGGGCAAAATCTGCCACCACGGTCGGGAGGGCCCGCGTGGAGGGCTGGGGGGCTGCGTGCTGGTGTCTGGTCTGAAGGGTGGAGACGTTCCAAGCGGCAGGCGCTGGCCAAGGAAGTGCTTTCGAAGGAAGAGAGTTGCCTTCGTAGGGGCGAGAGAGCTCCTCCTCAAACTCCCGGCTGGCTGGCCACGGCCCTAGTGACCCCTGACCCTAAGCTGGCCCCTTAAGAGCAGGGACTGGCATCCTCCGGGGCGCCTCAGGCTGGCCTCCCTCCCCCTTGATCTACCCTCTCACTGATTGTTGCGATTGATGGCCTGGGAGCTCCTGAGGAGGGACCAGCAGGCTGGAGAGTGTGGGCGCTAAGGTGGCTGGACCCCCATAGAAGTTCTAAGTGAGGGGCACTGCTGCTGCCAACAAAGCAGAACAGGAACTATAAAAACCTCAGCACTTTCTGTCCTAGGACCCATTGAATGCTTTCCTTAGGTGTTTCCGCATCCCTAATTTACAGATAAGGAAACTGGGAATCCTGAGGTTTAGGGACTTGCCAGGGTCTCCAGGAAATCCCAGTGGAATGGATTAGTGCACCCATACATGTGACCCAGACTGGTGACACAGGAGCATGGAGACCAAGCCACCTCCTGGCCCAGCACAACTTGTGTGATCTGAGGAATGGGTTCAGGAATATTCCTGTTCCTGCCCCACAATTACCCCAGGGCCCGAGAAGAGCCCCTGACAAGAGCTCTGTGCTGTGGCCCTCCAGGTGGTCTGAAGGCTGCCCAGAGCTGTGCAGGGTAAAGGCGGGCACCCGACTCTGGGGAGGGCCAGGTGCATTCTGGGCTCTGGGCTGTGGGAGGCGGGCTCTCAGGATTTTCAAGGTTACTCCATCCCTGCCTATGTGAGGGGTGCGTTGCTAGCCCCAATCCTAAAGCCAGCCAGCACCTTGCCCAGTGTGAGTACACCTGCCAGATGCCCACCTTCCTTCCTGCCGTGGGGCATGAGGCATATTCTGTGCCATAACAGACAGTGCAGGTGCCCAGGGGTGACTGTGGGAGCTGTGTGCATGCTGCCTCCCAGCCTGAGAGGAAAGGGGCTGGTCCCGCACCCTGCCTCCATCTACATCTGGGGCATTTCGGGGACACCTCCTCCAGCCACACCCGGACTGGGCACCATACCACCAGTGAGTGTGGGTGCCACCGCACTGTGGGGACTGGGGGAGAAGTGGGTTGGGCCGACGGTGTGAGCGAGGGGCTGGCAGGAGGGCTGGGGCTTGGTGCTGGTGCAGGCGTCCGGGTCCCCATTCCCAGGCCGAGGGGGCAGCCCAGGCTAGATGGTGTGGTTGAGGGGAGAGGGGAGTAGAGAGGTGAGGAGGAGAAAGGGAGTGGCGGGGCAGGGCGGGTCCTCAAGCCTTGTCCTGGGCCTGTAGGCAGGCAGGCAGGGCCAGAGCCCCCAGGGGAGATCCCAGAGGGTGCTCAGCCATGAGTTGAGGGAGCTGGGAGAAAGGACTTAAGGGAGGTGGGTGCTGGTGTCTTCTGGGGTGGTCTCCACACCCACAGGCCTCACTCTGCCCCTCCAGGTGGGGGCATAGGCACCATAGTCATCCTGGGGCCTGATGCCCAGTGGGTGTGTGCTGGCTGGCCCAGAGCCTGAGCATGCCGGCACATTGCCAGCCCTAAGCTCTGTTCTGTAGGGCAGATCTCTAGCAGGGCCATATCACCTCCTCCAGGGAGCCTTCCCAGAGCCTAGCCTGGGCCAGCTGCCTCCTCACCTACCCCGCTCTCCCATGCCTGCCCAGCCCTTCCTGTCCCTTCTCCAGTGCAGGGACCTGTCCAAGTGGGAACCAGCAAGATCCATGCCCAGGATGAAGGAGGCAGACATCTCAGGCCTCCTTTCATGGGAGCCCAGGCAGCCCACCCTTATCTCCTTTTAGAGCCCAAGAAGGGGCTGTGGACCGACCCTGCCCCCACCCCTGGACTCCTTCCCATGCACCTCTGCCCCCTGTGCCCTCCACTGCGCATCCCTCCTGGACCAGCCCACATTTTCCTCACTGCCCCGTCCTCCCAGATTGTTCTCCCTCACTGCCCTTTGGGGGAGCCCAGCTCACCCCAGAGCTCCCAGCCAGGGGCTCTGGGAGAAGGGGCAGGCCTGAATCCGGAAGGGACTTCCAGATTTGGGTGGAAGTACAGGTCTTCCTGGGCTTTGGGGTTTCCTCCCCCACCCCCACCCCAGCTTCGCTTCCATAGCTATAGATAAGAATGGTAGTACCCACCTCACCTCTTGGGGCATTTGGAGGATGGCATGAGGATTCCTGGTCTGGAAGCTTGGGAAAGGCCGGCTTACTCTCCACCCCTAGGATCCTGTGAGGGTAGTCCAGGCCCTAAGGAGACCTGAGGGAAAGAAACCTCTAGAAGACTGCTTCCTAGTCTTCCCCGTGCCTATTAGGCCCTGGCACCCTTTCTCTGCACTCAGGATCCCCACCACCACCACATACACTGACTGGAAACGTGCCTCTAGCTCTCAGCACCGCATCGGGAAGCACCCCACCCACAGTGGGAAGGTCTGAGAGTCCATCCTCCCGCAGAGCCTCCTTCTCAATGTCCAGGATGACCCAGCCCTGGTCCCACCTCCTCTCTCGCCTCCTCGGTCACTGGGGCAGACTCCCTGCTGCCACTCAGGTCCCCAGCCCGGAATTCTGGGCAGGAGGCTGAGAGCAAGGGGCTACCCTGCCCTCCTGGGTGGGCTGGAATCCTCTCGCAGCCTGCCTCTCCTCAGACACCAGGGGGTGGCAGGTTTGGACAGCTCCCTGCAGGCAGGGTCTAGGTCTGAGGGGCCCAGGGACAGGGAGCCTGGCCTGGGGTCATCAGGCGCTGGAGGGCCATGCCTAGCCCAGCATTGCCACCAGCCTCCCAGAAGCCTTGGCTTTCCTGCACTGAGATGCCTGGTGTGTCCAGGACCAGGGGAGAGTCCTGGGGGCTTCTGTCACTGGGTCCCTCCCCCAAAGCCACCCTGGATTCTAGTCTGACCACAAGACCTTGGGCAAGTCACTTAACCTCTTCAAGCCTCGGTTTCCCCAGTAATAAAATGGAGTTTATAGCACCTTCCTCTGGGATGGTTGTGGGGTTCAGTGAAGGATGTGTGGAAAGCCCCGGGGAACAGTGGGCTGGGCACAAAGGGATGGCTAGGAAGTGGCAGGAATATTAACATCAGCCCTAAATCAGCAAGTGCTGCTAACCCTTGGCCCTACACAACAGGGAAATGGGGCAGAGCCTGCCCAGTCACGATTGGTCAGTATCAGTCACCATCAAACCTGGGGTGGAGTGGCAGCTGCCCAAGGCAGCCGGACCCGGGCACAGGGCCAGCCCTCTGAGCATTTGCAGGCCTCCTAAAAAAGTTTACCACTCGGGAAAAAATTACCTCCAGAACACTGTAGGAAGACAGCAAAATCAAGATGTGTGAAGATGTAATTAAATGTCTGCATAGCCTAACATAATTTCAATGTTATTTTTAAATTTAAAATGAGAAAACAGTTAATTATATTTGTGAACAATTTATGGGATAGATTTTTTTCTCACTTTGCAAAGTTTTTCCTCTATACTCGATGACTCCTGGACAATTTAGACAATTGTAAATTAAATGAATTTCTTGTAGCCAAAAATGTCCAAAAGCAAGACAATTAAATTTTCTTTTAACAATTTTTTACAGGAAAAAACAGTTATGAATGTGGAATGTGGTACAGATTCAGGCACTTGCTGTGCTGTCAGGTCTGGCCTCCAAAGCCAGAGGGCAGGACCTCTGACAGCTCAGGGCCGGGGGCCTCCTCCATTCCCAGGGGCGAGGCCCAGGCTCAGGTGGATGGGACGGGGGACCCAGCTTGGCCCTGCTGCTGCTCCAGGGCCCCTAATGGCTATGGGCCCTTTCTTCTCTGAGGCCTGGGGAGAATGGACCTGGAATAGACGGGCAGGTCTCCTTCCCATGAACGATAGGGTCCTTGAGGCTCACCCCAACAGCCCTCTCCCAGTCCTGTTTTCTGGGGTTCTCTGGCCTGGGCCTTCCTGGCCTTCCTCCCCCACCTCCTCCTGGAAGCATTGCAGGCTCTCCAGGCCATGCCTGGCTGCTACACATGGTCCTGGGGTAGAGGCCTCCTAGTCTCAGGCTGGATGTCCTGAGGGCCTGAGCCCAGGAAACCTACCTCCCAACCCCCCACTTCTGGGACCCCAGTCATCCACCTGCTTCTAGACCCAGAGGGCAGCAGGTTGGGCTCTGGCAAGTGTGGCCAGAGTCGCCTCCATCTGAAGGTGCAGTGGCTTTTTAGATCACAGCCCACATGGCTCAGCAGGATCCTGAGTGATGGGGGTGGGTGGGACAGCAAGGTCAGAGTGGTGACTGTGGCTAAGCCATGTGACTACCTCTGATGGAGCTCAGGTCCCAGCAGTGGGGGCCCTGGCCTCTGCTCCACCAACCCATCCTCCCTGCAAGGCGTTCAATTCCCAAATCTGACCATGTCCTCCCCTACTCAGAACTCTTCCATGGCTCCCGTGCCCTCATGAGAAAGCCAAGCATTTGGTGCCTGGGGTGACCCAGCCTTGTTCCCCACCTGTGCTCCACCCTCACCAGAAGTGTCACCATTTCTCAAACTCTCTGGGCTGTTCTGTGCCTCTGTAGCTCTGGCACCCATTATCCACAAATATCCTGCTCACTCCTCAAGGCCCAGCCTACTCAGCCAGCTCCTACGGCCCCCAGACCTACAGACCCCCAAGGGTAGGGCAGGTCTGTGGTGTCAGGGTGCCTATCTTTGCCCAACTCAGGTGCAGCCTCCAGCCCTGAGGTGCCCTGACTGTTTGGGAGCAAATAAGCACAGCAGCAGAACCCAGAGCCTCACATGTGTTTTAAAGTTTTGGGGTGAGATTAACCTCCAGCGACTGCTCTGTGCTGGCCTGGAATCCGCCCCTCCCCAGTCTCAGAGGCAGGGGAAGCTCTGAGAGGTTCGCTGACTCCTGCAAAAGGACCCCAGACTCTGCTCTGAAAATGTGTGAAGGTGGGGGCTGGGGAGTGCCGCTGTCTAGGAAGGCTGCCTGGAGGAGGTGGCTCTGGGTGGGCCTCGGAGGAAACAAGCCCCTCCAGGACTCTTGGGGCATGGGGAGGGCATGCAGCGGGGGCACTTTAGGTCCTGCGCGCCTACCCCAGCTCCCAGTGCAGAGTCCAGAGAACAGGAAGAGCCAAGAATGGCTGGGAAGCTGCCCCTCCGTGGTGCTGTCAGCCCCCACCCCCAGCCCTGGTGGTCTGCGGTGTCCACCTCTGACCAGGACCCTTCTTCCAGGCTCCCTGAGCCATTTGCGGCCCTCTGGGGGTGTGGTCTGCCCTGCCTGTGGTCCTTGCTGGGCCAGGACCCTCCCTGGCCCCTCTGCCCGCCTGCAGGACCCTGAGGACAAGGGCCTGCCACTGCGTGCGGCTGCTCTGGGGGCCCTGTCCGGACGTGGAGGACGCGCCACAGCGGGTCGCCAGTGAGACGACCCCTGCAGGCAGCGCTGCCGCTGTCCTCAACTCGGACACGACCCTGGCCGCCAGGCCACGCAGAGAGGAGGCGGGACGGAGCGCCCCCTGGTGGCGATCAGGGGCTGCAGCAGGGACCCTGAGGGAGCCGGCCCTGGGCCGCAGGAGGGAGGGGGGAGCGTCCCCCAACCCTGCCCCTCCAACTTGGCCTCCTGGGGTGATATTGTCCCATCATCTTCATCAGCAGCATGATGCTAACAGTCTTTCTCCTCTTGTGCGCTCCCCACCCTGCCCCAGGGCCACACAGTTAGCTGGTGTGTGTAGCTGCCCGCCTGGGGTGCCCAGGGGAGGTGAACCAGCCTGAGGACAGGCTGGCTGTACTCGGGAATGTTTGTGGGGACACAAGAGCCACCAGTGGGGGCGGGCAGCAGGGGCACCTCCAAAGGCCAAGGGGTGTGGGGTTGGGCAGGGGGCCCTCTGGACTGAGCTGAGCCTGCAGTGGGAGGGAGCCCATTAGGTGGGGCTTTCCTCTCTCACCACCCCAGTGCCACCTCCCAGAGGTCAGGCAGGGCAACTCTCTCTGCCCAGAGCCTCCTGGGCCCCTTGGATATATTGAGCTCCAACCCAGGCCCTCCATCCTTTGACCTGGTGGCCTGCCTGGTGGGGGTCTGGAGGCTGCATCTGGGTCCTGAGTACCTCTGGGGGGCCCAGCCAGGCCTAGGGACCCTGCCTTTTACCAGAAGCTTGAGGGTGTTGGAGATCACTGACAGCCTCCCCCCAGGCCTGTGCATGGCCCAGAGAGAGTGGTGAGGCAGGCACTTCAGACCCAGGTGTGCCCGGTGCCTGGCAGCCCCCCAGCCTTCCTCCAGCTGCCGCTGGGGGAGTACTGATGCTCTGAGGCTGTGGAGCTCTGTCTCCAGAGCGGCCTTCCCCAGCAGTGGTCCTCCAGGCACGGCCAGCGGGGCCAGTGCTTCCCAGCACTCCTCACGTCACAGGGCGGTCTGCTTCTGCCTCTTGTGTGACCCTCCTAAAAGCATGCAACTTGGCTGTGCCACCTGCTAACCTCCATGAGCCTCAGTTTCCCCATCTATGACACGGGGATCCTGCTCCCTTGAAGGATTGTCATGGAGAGTAGAGGGACAGGTTTCAGAAAACAGTAGCAGGAAGGATGGCGATGATGGTGATGAGGGGGACACTGAGGCTCAGGAAGGCTGACCTGCTCTAGGCTTGCAAGGGCTGATTCCAAATCTGGAGATCTTGGCCCACTCCCTGCCCCCACCCCCGGGGTCTTCCACCCCGGAACCCCTGCTATGGGTAGGCAGCAGCCCATTCCTTCTAGCTCCTTCCTGAGAGGGAAACTCTGCCTTCAACTAACCCCTCCCTACCCCTAGGTCCTGGCTCTGCCCTTGGGGTGGGGATAGCCCTGTAGAGGGGCAGAGTGACCACACGTCCCTGGTGTAGCATGGACAGTCCTGTGACTCAGGAAATTCCTCATTCCTCAACAAATGGGACAGCTGGTCATCCTCACTGGGGCCTCCAACGGTCCCAGGCCTTCCTGCGTTACAGCTCAGGGCAGGGCTGCCTCCCCACAGCACTGCACAGAGGCAGGCTAAGGCTGGCTCGGCGGGCTTCCCAGGACCAGGCCACATCCAGAGCTCCCCCTGTCTCCCTGAGGCCCAGGATACCTCCTCTGGAGGGAGGCTCTGTCTGTGCCAAGGATGGGCAGACCCTCTTTCCTAGGTCTCTACTCCCTCTCCCACCCCGACTTGGGTGAGAAGGGCCACCACGTCTCAAGTCTGGAAGGTGACAACTGTGGGTGCCTGTGAGGAGAGGAAGGGGGACCCTGCAGGACAGCTTCATGGGAGCTCCAGCTGACATGACATTCCCAGACAGCTGACATTCCAGCAGGGGCTGCTGTCCAGCCAGTGGCACAGGCTGCAGCCATCCACAGTGGCGGGAGGAGCTCTGTCCAGGTGGGCTGGAGGATGGGGCCCAGCCTTCGACCCGGGGCTGCTCAGAGCGGGCCCCCACATTCTGAAACACTTTCTCACCTACCAGAAAGAAAGTGGGTATGGCGGCCAGTGGGGCCTCTTGCAGCCTCTTGCAGCCATGCCCCCATTCTCTGGCCCCCCAGCACCCACCTCCCAGGGACTGGGCACCAAGTCCCAAGGGCTCAGCCTCCAAGAGCAGAGGAAGGCCTGTTGCCATGGCAACCTCAGCTCAAGGCCTGCCCTCCTGGATTCTCTCTAGGGCACACCAGAAGGCAGCCCCAGATGGGTGGGTGGCATAGGACCAGGACCACTAAGGTGGGGAGGGCCCCAAGGTGGGGTGTCCAACAGCACGCCCTGTTAAACATATGCACAGGCCAGGGGTCTGAGCCGAGGACACGTGAGAAGAGGGGCTGGGCAGGTGGCCGGGCAGTGGGGAGACTAGAACCCTTGTGGGGAGTGGGATGGGGTGGGAGGTGGCCACCCCTCTCCTGGGGCCTGGTGGGAGGCCAAGTCCTACCCTTCAGTTGTCCCAAGAGTTCAGAAGGCCCCAGCTTCCTAGGGGAGAATGCAGGTTTGCAAGAACACCCAGACAGAGAAAAAGGAGTCTGTATCCACGTAAGAAATAAGAGCGTCTGCAATTCTTAAATAGATTTATGGAAATGGTTTCGAATTACAGCATTTAGAAAATAAAAATAATCTCAATACATATTATTCCCTCCATTATATACTTTTTTCCCCCCACAGAAGCCATTTTTGTGCACATGTATTCCACTGTTAAATAGTAATTGGATTTTATCCTATAAAAGAAGCAGTAGGTGTGTCATCTCTCTAAAAATAAAACTGCATCGTCATTGCAACGTGAAGCCTGAGATTTAAGCCTGAGGAGGTGTCCGTGCTGGGGCCCTCAGCCTGGGTCCTGGGCTGCTCCACAGTCTGTGGAGGTGCGCTGGGGTCCCAGGGAGTGCAGAGGGAAGGGGGTATTGGCAGCCCAATGGGTGACGTCCGATGGTCCTCCGCCGCCCAGGGAGCCCTGGCCTAAGGACCCGGTAAACGTCTGCCTGTGGGTCTCAATGCTGTGTGGGCAGCCACCTGCTCCCCATCTGCAGGTGGCCAGTGGTGAGCAGACATCACCAGGGGCACCCCTGCTTGCCCAGAGGACCCCTGGGTCTGCTTCTGCATTTTCCCCTCTGAGAAGAAATGAGATGCATGCTGTTTAGCCAAGGTCCTGGGAGGAGTGGGGAGGGGACAGCACTGGGGAAGGAGGTGGGCAGCTGTGGGCTCAGGGCCCTGGAGAGACAAGGTCGCCCGGGCTTCCTGGCTCAGCAAGCACACGGGAAGCCCTGCAGTACGCTATGCTGGGGCCTGGTCCCTCTCCCCTAGGTGCCTACCATCTGCCCTGGGTTTAGCCCCAGGTGCCAAGGCTGCCTGGAGCTCAGACAACCACCCGACTTCCCCCATTAAGAGCGGGCGCTGAGCAGGCCTTCTGCCATGGCTGAGCCTCGAGGCAGCAACTCAGTGGGTCAGGGGCGCAGGCGGGAGAAGAGCCCAACCCCCAGGCAGCCACCTGGCACACCCCTGGGTACTCCCCTGGGCAAAGCGGACCTCCTGTTGGCCCCTGAGGCTGGCCTGGGGTCCCCATGGGTGGGGAGGCCGGGGTGGGTGGGATGGAGGCGCTGGATGCTCTGGAAGTCTGGGCGGCCTGCAGCGCCTGCGTTGGCGGTGGCAGCAGCTCGATGAAATGCACTGAAAACTCTCCAGCAGCCGCGGCCTGGATGGAGGAGGCAGGGAGCACGGCCCTCGGTGCCTCCTTCCTGGGAGTCCACAGGCCCTGGCGGTCTTGGGGAGTGTCTGGGCGCTGTGTCAGATGCCCGCCTTGTCGCTGTAGAAGGGTGTGACGTGAAACATATAGCAGTGCGTGCACACGCGGACCGGCTTCACCTGCCCATAGCGGGGCAGCGGCGCCGAGTGTGAGGAGCAGCGGGAGCAGAAGATCTGGAATGCAAGGAGTGGGCAGTGGGGACAGTGAGCCAGGGAGAAGGTCCTCAACAGCCCCCTCTCCATGTCTCACCCCTCCCTGACCATGGCCCCCATAGGGATGGCCCGGGGAGGACAGTGTCAGAGCCCTGAGCGCCGCCTGGCCTTCCTGCACATCCCTCCCACCCAGACCAGGCTGGGAGTTAGTGGGCAAGATCTGCTGGCTCCCTATGTGGGTCTGGGACCTTTAGAAAAGCCTGGGGCAAGTCTTGGCCCCAGGAGGCCAGGCTTGTGGAGGGGATCCTGGCACCACACCAAGGCTGCTCTCCTATTCAGACTCTCTGGCCTTCCTTGTCTCCACCTCTGAAGCAGTGGGGGCCGAGCACGGCACCATCTGGACCCAGTGGGCTGAGTGCCCGGAGTCCACGCCCTGTGCCAAGTCAGAGCAGGGCCCGGGGCTCAGAGGCCTCGCCAGCCTCTTGGGGCGTCAGTCCTGACTTCCAGACCCTCGTGCTGTGTCTGTGGATGGCCCCGGGACACCCTGCACCACCGCATCCCACCTACCTTCCCACAGCTGCGGCAGTGGTGCTTCCGGCGGATGACGGTGAAGGGTGCTTTGCATGCCGTGCAGAAGCCACAGGCCTCATCTGGGACCCACTCGGGCGGGTCTGTGACAACGACAGTGGGGGACACATCAGCCAGAGGGAGCCACACAGCCCCCGCTCTCCTCTACAGTTCTCCTCTAGACTCCTTTTCCTGACTGTGGTTCTAGGAAGGTGACAGCATCACAGGGACGAGCCAGCCTTCTCAGCTATCATCAGTGCCCAGCTTCAGCCTGTGTCTTGCCCCAGACCAGGCCACCTGCACTCAGGACACCGGTGGCGAGTGTCCAACCTCTCCCGAGCTTCTGGCCAGCACTCAGCCTGGCAGGGCCCTTGGCATAGGTGGGGGCTTAAAATGAAGAAACCACCCCCGGAGAAGTTCTCAGGTTCTCGGAGGGCCCTGCTCCTCCTGACACCTGTGCAGCCCAGGCCAGGACCAGGGGCCTCCTCCTCCTTCCCCAGGGCACGTGGGGCCCGTCCTATCTCACTTGTCAAGGTGCTCACTAGTGGAAGCCTCTGGCACGTTTGCTCTGGAATTCGGGAGGTGCATCAGCACAGGGAGAAGCTGGCTTGCAGGGCAAGACAGGCAATTCCACCCATCGTGGGCACTGAGATGCCCAAATGTGCCCAGCCCTGAGGCCAGGACTGACACCCAGAGGGGGAAAGAGACACCTGGGATCTCTCCCTCGGGCCACAGAGCGCCCTCAGAGGTCTCCAGTCCACCTTCACACAACCCCCAGACCTGACTCCAAGCCCTGCGCCCTCAGGTCTCGCCTCCAAATGGAATTCAGCAAGGCTGCCTGTCCACGCAGGGTCTCCCCGCCTCCTTCTCACCCTCCTCCTCACCTACCGTACTCCCACCGAGCTGCTCCTCCTCCTGCCTGCATGGACCCCGCAACTGCCTCCCACCCAACTCTCCTGGCTTCCATTCTGAACCCCATCAACCCATTCCCACACTGCAGGAAGACCATCTCTCACGCTTGCCACCACCTGTGTAAAATCCTGCACTGGCTCCAGTGAAGCCCTGGACCGCAGCACAGCCGCTGGAGGTCAGCCCCTCGCCTGGGGAGGACTGTGAGGGTCCTGAGGACTTCCTGGGCCTGGCACCCCCTCCTCTGGCCAGGGCCCAGGCCTTGCCACGGGGGACAACTTCCAGGAGGGGGTTGTGTTGACAGCCCAGGAAGGTCATGGCCCCTGGCTGTGTGCTGGGCAAGTCCAGACCTCACAGTGCGTGACACTCATTCCTTCGAGAGCAGAGGGGTTCTGAGTTCCTGTGACAAGCGCTTTCACAGAAAGGTAGAGAAGACTGAGGCTCAGGTTGCTTAGGAAGCTGGGAGCCTGTGCTGCTCCTGACTCCTCCCCCAGCCTCTGTCGCCCGCAGGGGACAGTGGTGAAGCTGGCCTCAGTGTGTGCCCCGGTCACCGAGGAGCATTGAGGGAGGGCCTGAGCTGGGGACCAGTAGAGGCCAGCCCAGCCAGCCAGGCACACTGGGAGTGGTGTGACCTCTGGCCTGTCACAGGGTCAACTTCAGCTTTCTTCTCGGCTCTGGTCACATTCGACACCTGGTCAGGCCTATCTGCCACCACCCATCTCAGCGCCTCTCCCAGGCCTTTAGCCCCTCCAGCCCAAGTCTTGGGCTGCCCCCTTCCCATAGATGTGCTGCCAGAGCCCGCAACCTGCCTGGATACTCCCTCTCTGACTGCCAAGCCAATGGGCCTCCAGTCGGCCAACCTCCAGGCTAGTGGGGGAGCAGGGTCTGCAGCCCCCCGTGAGGAAGGCTCCTTGTGACTCTGGCAGGTAGCTCCCCGGATGCCACCATGTGAGGCCTTTCCTGTGGTGGAGGTGAATGCTGGGGGTAGGTGTGTGCCAGTGCCCTGGGACCAGCGACCCCTAGCTGCAGCCAAAGGCCTGGACCCTCTGGGGAGGGGCCCCCCACTGGAGGATCACTGCCTTCCTGTGGTCCAGGGCAGAGAGATGGAAACGTCCAGACAGGGTCCTGCTGCTCTTTGCTCATGCAGCATGTTGGCCCCTCGCCCAGAGCACCCCACTCACCTTCTAAGTCACCGTCGTGGGTCTTGGTTGCAAGCTCAGAGGATGACAGTGTCTCCTGGCACAGGGCGCAGTCCTCCAAGGCTGCATTCCGCAGGGTCTGGGTGACTGGAAGAGGAAGGGCAGGCGCTGGGTCAATGAAGCATCACCTGTCCCTGCTGGGTGTGCCTGGGTACTGTCAGCAGGGGCTCTGCTCCCTGAAACCCGCTCAACCATCCCTTGACATCTGTAGGTTGGGTGTTGACTGCGGCCGCAGGCCTTTCCCCCTAAACGCCCTGAGGTGTGCAGCTGCTCCTGCCCTGGGCCCTGCGCTGTCTGTGTGAGGTCAGGTGCCCCTGGACTGTGACTCCCGAGGCAGGCAGGGGACTAGGCCTAGACATGGCCGAGGGGCCCACCATCCTTGCTTGTAGAACGGGTCTACCTCACCTGCCTTTTCTGAACCATAATGTTCCAGAAGGTAGCCCTGCCTAGAATTCCCTGACGGACAGGGGCATGCAGCCTGGTGGTGCGGGTATGGGGAGGCAGAGCTGGGTCGGCACACAGGATAGGCTCTATTCCTCCTCCCTACCCGTGAGGACAGGCCCTGTAGGCTGGTGTGGGCTCCAGGGCCAGGGCCAGCTGCTCCGTGTGCCCAGACATCCTTGAGCAGAAGCCCTTGTGATGAGGGACATCTCACCCAGAACAGATGCCTCAGGCCAGCACGAGGGGTGGATGAACAGAGGTTGGGCCTCCTCCCCATGCCGTGTGATTGGGTGCATGCACATGTGTGAGTGCATGTGAGTGTGTGTGCAAGAGAGCAGACATATGTGCCTGTGATATGTTGAGTGCATGTAAATACATGAGGCAGGTCATATTTGGCCACAGGTCATAGATGACCACCCCTGCATTGAGAGGTAAGGCCTACCCCCCCTCCTTGACTCTGGGCTGGCCTCTGACTGCTTTGGCAGACAGAATTCGGTAGAAGTGACACTGCCACATCTGGGTCTCTCTCTGAGAGGAAGAGCACCATGCCTCCCAGCCTGTCAGCGCTAGGAAGTCAGGTCGCCTTGCAGGAGCGTGTCAGTGGGAGAGGAGCAGGTGCTGCATGCTTGGGCGTGTGTCTGGGGTCGTGACCCACCTGCAAAGCTGCAGGGGGTGGTGCCACTTCTCTGGGCAGGTGGCCTCTCAGGGCGCTTCCAGGGTCTATGTCATGCTCCCTTTGGTCCTCCAGCAGGTAGCCTGGCACTGCTGGGTGGTTTCCACTTGGAACATGGCAGGTCATATAGGAGGTGGGTGGCTGTGGAGAGGCCATATTTGTCCAGGGCTGGGAGCCCAGGTTTCTGCAGGACCCACTTCCTGGGGACAGTGACGCGACAGTCCCTGTCCTGAGCTGGCACTCACCCTTCTTTAACTTTTCCTTGTCATCCGTTTCCGGCTTGGTGGCCATGACCTCAAAGAGGGTCTTGAGAATGCTTCTCAGATCACTGGCATAGTTCGTCTGCAGCTGGTCAGCCACACCTGGGGAGGAGGCCGAGGGGGTCAGGCTGATCAGCGCGGAGGGCTGGCTGGTGAAACCCGACCAGAGCTCATGACCGGAGACCAACACGTCCTCAGGTTGGTCAGGGCAAGAGGCCGCCCGGCCCTGGGAGACAATTCCTGCAGGACAGCACTGTCTGAACCCCTCACCATAGGCGGGGGATGGAAGGGCAGCAGGAGGCCAGGAGGGGGGACCTCACTGCACACTTTTTATAGTTTTGAACCACATGAATGCATTCATTATTTAAAGGGAAATGTTAAAAAGACACTTTTTTGTTCACTCCCCTCTCTGAATTCCCTGGGAGATAGAACAGTTATCTTTGCCCTCACCTTGCCGCTGTGCAACCATCCCCAAAGGAGAAAGGAAAAAAAAGTGCAATAAAATCCCACCGCAAATTGAACAGAACCTCCCTGCGTGGGCAGCTGAGGGGCCAATGGAGCAGAAGCGGGTTCCTTCTTCTGCAGCTCGGGACCCTGGGGAATAAGTAAGCCCTCCTCTTTACTGCACACATGGCCTCATCGTGGGCTTAGGATGATGAAATGACACAGTAGGGGAGCCCCCAGACAGGGCTGGGCATGAGGGGGCTCCTCAGACCTGGCACCACCAGCGCCCAAACGTCACTGGACATCAGCTAGCACCACTCACACCCTGACATCAGCAGGGCGCTGCCCCTGCCCGGCATCAGCCGCCCCCCTAAAGTACAGCCCTCATGTGTCTGCAAGCCCACACCCTGCCCCAGGGCCCACACCCCACCCCAGGCCCAGAACTGGCACCTGAAATACAGACAAATAGGCGGTGGATCAGGTCATGGCTGCCGTGGAACCTGGACCGGATCTTCTCTCTTGTGGCTGCAGGGACCGCATCCGGCCCGGTCTTGTCTGAGGAGCTGGAACCAGCCGTGGAGCCGCTGCACAGAGAAGGAAATACAGGGTACATGGGGTGGGAGCTTGGCAAGGGGCTTCTGGAGCCTGAAAGCCAGTGAGTGAAGACAAAAGTCTGTGTGCCCTGGAGGCTCCCGTTCCTCCAGCTGAGCTACCCCGACTTTCCTAGAACCTAAGTTTAGGATGTCGTCAAGTCGCACCGCCACCTAAAGAGTGGCACAGCAGGGCTTCTGACCCAGTGCCCCCTTCGGCTACCTTTGATCTCCTCTGCCCTGAGGCACCACTCCCAACTCCTGCCGTCTCCTGGTGTCGACTCTCAAGCTCAGGCCGCCCCTTCTTGCGTGCCTGGTTTAACACTATCTACTGACTTCCTCTGTGGAAGATCCAACTCACCTACTTATATGCTCTGCAGTGGGCTGAATGGGGGCCCCCCAAAAGACACGTCCACATCCTAACCCCTGGGACCTGCATACGTGACCTTATTTGGAAAAAGGGTCTTTGCTGCTGTAATCAGGTGAAGGATCTCAAGAGGAAAAGATCATCTTGGATTATCTGGTGGCCCTAATCCAATGACAAATGTCCTTATAAGAGATGGGAGAGAAGACACAGACACACGGGGGAGAGGAGGATGCTGTGAGAAGATGGCAGAGATTGGAGTGATGCGGCCACAAGCCAAGGGACGCCTGGAGCCACCAGCACCTGGAAGAGGCAGGAAGGAGCCTCCCCAGAGCCTCCAGAGGGAGTGTGGCCCTGCTGGCCTCCAGACTGTGAGAGGATTAATTTCTGTTGTTTCAAGTTCCCAGTGTGGTACCTTGTTACTAAGACACGCTCCTTCCCACCACCACACACGTCCCTCCTCACTTCCCAGCAGCATCACCTCCGCCCAGTGCAGAAGGAGCCTGGGCTGGAAGAGCCAGAGTTTCATGGGTTCCCTTTCTTCAGTTGAGTGTGTATGTAGGGGCAAGGGGGTGTGCATGAATGTGCGTTTTATTGGCAAACCCTGACATAATGAATATTCGTTTATGAATATTTGCTGTTTCATTGGAACATGGAGGTGCCCCAGGAGGCTGGGAGTGGAGCTGGGCGTGCCAGCCAATGGGACTTGCTGCTCTCCTGGGACCCTGCTGATGATCCACAGCTCTCCCTGCTGGGCCGCCGGGTTTCCAGAGACAAAGCCCCCGACTTTCAGCCTGAGAGTGTGGGCCCGGCTGGCCCCACCCTGGGAGCTGAGTAAGGAAAGGGGGTGGGTGTCCAGGGTGTCAACTTCCATTCAATAGCCCCAGTCTCAGTGGACAGCCTCATTCCAAAGATTTGAAAGTAGAGACTCAAAAAATACGTGTACACAAGTGTTAGGAGAAGCACTCTTTGTGATAGTCAGAAGATGGAAACAACCCAAATATCCATCAGCAGATGAATGGATAAACAAAATGTGGTATATCCATACAATGGAATATTATTCAGCCATAAAAAGGAATAGAATTGACACATGCCACAACATGGATGAACCTGGAGGACATTCTGCTCAGTGAAATAAGCCAGACACAAAAGGACAAACACTGTATGATTCCACTTATGTGAGGTACTTAGAGTTGTCAGATCCATAGAGACAGAAAGTAGAATGGTGGTTTTCAGGGGTTGGGGGAAGGAGAAATGTGGAGTTAATGTTAAATGGGTAGAGTTTTAGTTTGGGAAGATGAAAAAGTCCTGTAAATGGATAGTGGTGATGGTTACATGACACTGTGAATGTACATAATGCCACTGAATTGTACACTTTAAAATGGTTAAAATAATAAATTTTATGTTATATAGAATTTACCTAAATAAAAAGGTGGAAAAAAATGATTTAGGGCAAAGGGAGAGCAGAAGAAAAGGAGCTGAGGAGGTCTGTATGGCAAAGAGGGCTGGATTGGCTTGGCATCTGATACCAAAGGTTAAGAGTGAATACACGCTAAAAACCGCTGAATTGTCCACTGTGAAAGGGTGAAATTTACAGTATATATACTATATATCAACAAAGCTGTTATTTCAGAAAACCAATTATATTTAGATATAGTAGCAATGACATAACTAAAAATGAAATTGAGAGACAATCCCATTTACAATAGGATCAAAAAGATTAAAATACTTGGGATAAATTTAACAAAAGAAGTGTAAGAGTTATACACTGAAACCTGCAAAATATCACTGAAAGAAATTAAAGACCTAAATTAATGGAAAGACACACTGGGTTCATGGATTAGAAGATTTAATATTGTTAAGATGGCAATAGTCTTCAAGTTGGTCTATAAGTTCAATGTAATCCATATCAAAATATCAGTTGCCGTTTTTTCCCTTGCAGAAATTGACAAGCTGATCCTAAAATTCAAGTGGAAATGCAAGGGACCCACAATAGCTAAAACAATCTTGAAAAAGAAAAAAACAAAGTTGGAGGACTCACACCTGTGATTTGAAATTTAATGTGAAATTATAAGAATCAAGACTGTGTGGCACTGGCATAGAACAGACATGATAATGGAATGGAATTGCGAGTCCAGAAGAAAATCCATATATTTATGGGCAACTGGTTTTCAACAAGGGTGCCAGGACCATTCAATAAGGAACAAATAGTCTTTTCAACAAATAGTGCTGGGAAAACTGGATTTCCATGTGCGAAAGAATGAAGATGGACTCTTACCTTACACCATATGCAAAAATTAACTTGAAATAGATCACAGATCTAAATGTAAGAGCTAAAACTCTAAAATTCTCAGAAGAAAACATGGAAGTAAATTTTTGTGGTCTTGGATTGGGCAAGAGTTTCTTAGGTATGACACAGCAACCAAAGACAGAACTGATAAACTGGACTTCATCAAAATTAAAAACTTTTATGCTTCAAAGGATGCCATCAAGAAAGTAAAAGAAACCCACAGAATGAGAGAAAGTTTTTGCAAATCGTGTATCTGATAAGGGTGTAGTATCCAGAATACAGAAAGAACACTTACAACTCAACAATAAAAAGATAAATAGCCCAATTAAAGAATGGCCATGGATCTGAATAGACATTTCTCCAAAGAAGATATACAAATGGCCAATAAACACATGAAAATATGTTCAACATCATTAGTCATTTGGGAAATGCAAATCAAAAGACAATGTGATACCATTTTATACCCATTAGGATGACTATAATGATAATTTTTTTAAAAAACAGAAAATAAGTATTGGGTGAGATATGGAGAAATTGGAACCCTTGTACATTCCTGGTGGGAATCTAAAGTGGAGCCGCTCACTGTGGAAAACAGTTCAGCAGTTCCGTATGACCCAGCAATTCTACTCCTAGGTATATACCCAAGAGAACTGAAAACGTCTGTTCACACAAAAATTTGTACATGAGTGTTCATAGCAGCATTATGTGTAGTAGCCAAAAAGTGGGACCGACCGAAATGTCCATCAACTGATAAATGCGTAAACAAAAGGTGCTCTATCCACTCCATGGAGCTCATTTCCAGCCACACAAAGGAAGGAAGTATGCTAGAGGCTACAATGTGGATGAACCTTGAAAACATTAGGCTAGGTGAAAGAAGCCAGTCACAAAAGGCCACGTAGTGTGTGACCCCATTTATTGGAAATGTCTAGAATAGGCAAATCAATAGAGACAGAAAATAGATTAGTGGTTGCCAGTAGCTGAAGGGAACCAAGAGTGGGGAGTGACTGCTAACTGGTACAGGGTTTCTTTACGGGATGACGAAAATGCTCTGGAATTAGATAATGGTGATGGTTGCCAACTCTGTGAATATACTAAAAGCCACTGAATCGTACACTTGAAAAAATAATAAAAGAATGTTTTTCTTGTAATCATCTAGCAAACTCATATTCAAGAAATAGCTCATAAGCTAAATGTCCATCAACAGTAGGTTGACTCAATAAATGAGGTCACATCCATACAACTTCTACTTTGTAGGAGGATATAGTTAATGATGCTGGAAATGCTAAAGTACTAAATGAGAAAGGTAGCATTTTAAGAATTAGAGATATCACATGTACATAAATGAGAGGTTGGGAAATATATTCAAGGCAAAGCATTAATATTACATTTAGTTGAATACTAGGACTACAGATAAATTGTTATTTTCCAAAGTGTCCTCTATGATCAAGTGTTACTTTTGTGATCAGAAGAATAAATGTTATTTCAAAGAGAGGAAGTGCCTGCCGGCAGCAGATGGCCCCTCCGCCCTGCTGTGGCAGGGAGTTTGTCTCTAAGTGCAGGTGGAAGGCAGCTCGGGAAGGCAGCTCTGGGGCTCAGCCCTGTAGCCTCAGCCCCTGATGTATGCCCTGGAGGCTGGGCAGTCTTCCCGGACGACACGCTGCTGCTGCATACAGCTCCTGGGTGAGAAACCAGGGGAAGGGCCCTGACTTTCAATGGAGAATTGAGGGCTATGAAACTTCAAGTGTCTACTGCTGCATAAAAGAGCAATTAATTCTCCCAGCAGATTAAGACTGAGGCCAAGGCTGGTGGATCCGTCAGCGGGTGGGTCAGACCTTCAACCCCAGTCTCAATCCCAAACATACTTCGCTTTGGTGGGGAAAACCCCTCTCCCGCTGCTCTGCCCTGAGCCACGTGAAGCTCTGGCAGAGTGATGGAGGGAGCCAGAGAGAAAGAGGAGCCAAAGCCTCCATAAAGAGACTGCTCCTGGACAGAAGGTCAGCGCGGTGCTGCCCACAGGGAGCCCGCTGGGCTTGGAAGGGCTGAGCGGCACAAAAGAGCAGAAAGCTGGAGGTAGACCCAGGATTTCACCTTGGACCTGTCTGGGTCAGCCTGGTCTCTCAGGGCCATGTGGATGGGCATTGTTTGGGCACCGGGAGGCCCAGGAACACTGCCCAAGGCCACCCTTGTAGAAGGGTGCTGACCCTCCATGGGCAGTTGCTGGGCACACAGGGTGAGGATATAGAGGAGGGTCCCAGGGATGAATCAGACCTTGTGTGTGCCCCCCAAGAGCCCAGTCTAGAAGGGGAGCCACGCATTAACCAGGCAGAGCTGAGAGGCCGGCTGCCGCCCAGTGGGTTCCATCTCTCTGGTGAGGGAGGGAACAGTAAGAAAGAGACATGGCCAGAGCTCAAGATGCAGAGGGACAGTGAGCCACGAGAGGCTGAGGCTGGAAGAGTGAGGGGCACCCTACCCTGCCAAGGGCTTCCCATGCCTCACCAAGGAGTCTGTCACCAGATATGTCACCAGTCATAGCTACCCAGTCAATCAAAATTAATTCTGAACCTTCACCCAGATGTTGAAAAATCCAGCCACCTTCTGTGGCCAACACCCACCTGGACTCAGCTTTCTGCCACTCTCCTACAGACGGCATCAAAAATTCCCTGTAACAATTCCACCTAGATTTGAATTACAAGGAAATATCATTTTTCTGGCAGTAAAATACAATGCAATTCTAAACAGTTACATCAATACCAAAGGTTTTGGCCAGCCTGTGTCTTTAGTCACAGTCAAAGTCAAGGTGTGGCACTGTGCCAAACTTTCCAAAGTACACGTCTCGAATGGCCCGCATGGAGGAGAAATATCTGGTTCCATTGTCGGAGTAGAAAAATATGGCCTTTTGACATAAGGAAAGGACTTTGTCATCTTGAACTTATCAGAGTCTGTGAAATAAGAGAGAACACATTTGGAAAAACTAATAGCATTACAAAGTGTTTCTTGCTATGACATCAGCTGGATTAATCTGTGAGCCTTTGAAACTCGTAGTAAAGGCCTAATTAAGAGAAAAACAAGGAGCAACAAGAGGAACTTATGGGCTCCAGAGATAGGGTAAGTGTGCTTGGGTGGGGGAAAATTGAAAGTTTGGACATTTGCACAACCACATACCAATTCTAATGAGCCACGTTGGGCCCTGATGCAGATGGTAGGCTAGCTGCTCCTTACAAAAGCCATCCATCCATCCATCTGTCTATCCATTCATCTACCCACCCACCTATCCATCCATCCATCCATCCATCCACCCATCTGTCTGTCCATCCATCTGTCCATCTGTCCATCTATCCATCCATCCACCTATCTATCCATCCATCCAATGGTCTGTCTAATCATCCATCCATCCATCCCTCCCTACCTCCATCCATCCATCCATCCACCCATCCAACCATCCGTCCATCCATCTATCCATACACCTATTCATTCTAACACAGTGAGGATTTAGCTGGGGAGGCATGTCTGTGCTGATTTGCATTGAATTGTTGACACATTGAAGTGCTAACCCCCAGTACCTCAGAATGTTGTCATTGGAGATGTAATCAGTTAAGATGGGGTCATTAGGGTGGGCCCTAATCCAATATGACTGGTGTCCTTATAAAAAGGGGAAATCTGGACACAGACATGCACACCAGGAGAACATATGTGAACATAAAGGCAGAGATCAGGGTGAAGCGTCTAAAAGCCAGAGAACAACAAGGATTGCCAGCAGCAGGGGAGAGGCCTGCAGCAGATTCTCCCTCACAGCCTCAGAAGGAACAAGCCTGGTGACACCACGATGTTGGACTTACGACCTCCAGAACTGGGAGACAATTTTTAGTCTAGGAGACAGAACTAAATGACAATTTAACTTCCCTATCCCATTTGTGGTGCTTTGTTACGGCAGCCTTAACAAACTGATACACATGCGATCGCACAAGGCTGACAGGCCCAGGCTGCCCAGGGGATGTCAGCACAAATATCTTCGGGCAGCAAATACGCTAATGTCTTATGAACAGACCAGAATCTTCCTGCTTCCTTTCCTCTCTAGCCTTTTGCAAGGTCTTTTTTCCTGTGGTTTTAATGCATGACCCTGTGTTCCAAAGGAAGACAAGTCTGACTCCAGCACAGTGTCCCTGTGGGATGAGCACAGGCTGGGAGCAGGAGAGGGGATAAACCCTGCTATCTGGTGAGGGCATTCTCACACAGTCACCATCACCGTGGGAAATAGCTCAAGTCCACAGAGGGAACAAGTGATAACAAGGAGAAATGGTGAGGACCAAGAGGGCAGGTGCCGACTCAGGAATGATTGAGTCGGGAGGGTGGGAAATCACAGCAGGGAGGCAGTCTGAACCACGGCCCCGGTCAGTTGGCTGGCTGATGGTCCGCCCAGTGCTGCCATGTCCTGTCATCTTCTTAGGCAGCCTCCAGCTGGAGCCAGGAGGCCCCTTCCAAATGTGTCCTGGGGGCGTTGGCACATTCTTCGGAGTACTCTCCAGTGACCACACTCCTCCAGCCCCAAGGGTGGCAGGTACTGGTCCAAGGTCCTTCTGGAACACTCTAAGGACCAGCCACTGCTCCCCTACCCCATCCCCAAATCTGCTCCAACAGACACCCAATGGGGTGCACAGACATCAGCCTGAGATTTGCTGTGGGATGTAGGTCCTAATGGGGATCCCAGGGTGGGGGGCCGGCAGGTGCTGGGCTGAGAGAGCTCCCTATGTGGGCACCAGGTCACTTCTTGTTTCCCAGGACGGTGCTGCACAAATCCCCACCCCACAGGAATCTCACCCTGCTGGACCCTAAGCCAGCCCTCTCTTTGGGCTAATGCATCCTAACGGCCTTTGGCCTTCGGATGTCAAAAAGGCAGCTGGTCAGAGGAAAGCCCAGAGTCCTGCCCTTCATGGGGGTGGGCATCAGGCAGGCGCTGGCAGTGCCCTGACTCCCATGGAACAGGATGTGCTACACTGAGGCTGCAGGGCGCCAACGCTGCACCCCTGTCGAGGCTCCATGTCAGTCTGCTTGCTCAAGGAACAGCCGACAGAAATGTCGATAGCTCCAGGTGAGAACGCAGCCCAGCCGACACCTGGAGTTCAGCCTGGTGAGACCCTGAGCCGGAAGCCCAGTTAAGCCACGCTGAACATCTGGCCCCAGGAAACTGTGACATAATAAATGGGTGTTGTTTGAAGCCAGTAAGTGTGTGGTGACTTGTTACACAGCACAGCTGACTAATACAATCACGCAGATATTGCAACTGAGAGACCAAGTGGAGGCTGGGATCCTGAGTCAGAACAGAAAGCAAATGAAACCCCTTTGGTGCAGAGAAGACTGATCTGGCAGGTACGTCCCAGTGACAAACAGCTCCTGTCTCAGGAGGCCCACCGTGTTCTCGTGCACAGACCCTTTCCCTGAGGGCTCATAGGAGTCTGCAGGCCACCACACCAGAGCCTGGGTCCTGCCGAGCGCGAGGAAGAAGTGTGGCCGCCACCCCAGCATCTGTGACTGATGCTTTCGGTCAGCATGGGGCTCCAAAAAGAGCCCGTCCAAGTGACGGGAATGTAGAAGGTCACCCATGGCAGGGTCACCCACAGGCACTCCGCACAGTGACAGACGCCCTCTCAGGGCACTGCAGGGTGGGGCTGGATGACCGGGGCTGGTCTTGGAGCTGCCCCCACTGCCAGTGGCAGACACAGGACCCTCATGGGCACCAGGTGGGCTTAACGCAGAAGGGTGCTCACATCTACCGGGAGACACCCTGTTTCCTGCATGCTCTACTGTCTGCCAAGGCCTGCCCCTTCCCCTTTGCTGCCCAGGCAGGAGGCTGACTAGGGCTGGGGGGCCTCCGGTCAGCTTGGGAACTTCCGGGGTAGGGGGCGTGTCCAGTGCCCCCGATCAAGGCCTGAGAGTGGGTCAGACCCAGGTGGCCTGGGCTTCATTTCTCACCATGGACCTGGACTGAACACCAGGGGAGGCTGTTAAGAGGCCAGGCCCCAGGGCTCCTGAAGACCCTTGCGTGGCTCAGAGAGCCCACAGTGTGCCCCCTGGCAGACTCATGGAGACAGAATTGCCCCAGGCCTCAGAGGAGCCCAGCACCCAGGACCTGCCAAGCACAAACTGCCCTGGCCCCATCAGGGGCTGCCCCAAGGAGCACAGCTCCTACCAAGACCCCTGCAGGCCCAGAGCAAAGGATCTTCTCTGACAAAAGTCAGAACATCTCTCTCTTCTGCTCAAACCTCCTTCTCCCTGCCTCCTAGGATACTCAGAGTAAAAGCCAAAAGCCTTACAGAGGCTTACAGGGCCTGGCATAGTCTGGACGCCTCTCTGTCAACCTCCCTTCCCATACCCCCCACTTGCTCACTCCTCTCACCCTTGCTCCTTGCTGTCATAGACAAGACAAGCACACTGTGGCCACATGGCCTTTGCACAGATCTCACTGGGCCCAGAATGCTCTTTGCCTGGACACCCCTAGAGGTCCCCAGTTGCTTTGGTGTCCAATCCAATGTCCTCTATCAGATAAGCTCTCTTTTACTGCAAAGAGAAGCTGCCTGCCCCCCCCCCCCCCGCATCTCCCCACAGCTTTCTTCTTCCCCCTGTCCTGCATTACTTCTCCTTGGGACACTTGTCCTGATATAGCGTGTGTGTGCCAACTACAGTCTCACTGTGGGAGAATGGAAGGGCGGCCACAGCAGCGACTTTTGTCTGTCTGTTCAGTGCTGTATGCCCACACCAAAACCAGCCCAGCCCACTCTAGCTCCCGAACTGTGTCTGTTGAACAAACGGTACGAATTCACTAGACACTGGGGAAAACCAGAAGTGGGCTCTGCAGGAATAAATGCTTTTTCCAGGGCCCTAGTCCTAAATGGGATTCAGGAAAAAGATCAACCAGCAGGGCCTCCTGAAACCTTACAGCTCCAGACACTGTGTCTGCATCCTCTTCGTCTCCTGCCGTGTCACGAAGATGCATCTCATGCAATGACTCCTGCGGGGAGGGGTGGGAGAGCCTCCCAAAGAGAGATGTCCACATCAAATGCCCAGAGCCCGTGACTGTGACCTTATCGGAACAGGATCTTTGCAGATGTGAGTAAATTAAGCATCTCAAGATGAGAGCATCCCGCATTATCTGGGTGGACCCTAAATCCAATGACAAGGGTCCTTAGAGGGACACACAGACACAGGGGAGAGGCCACATGAAGACGGAGAAGAGACTGGAGCAATGCGGCCACAGCCCAGGAGCCCGGAGCCCCCAGGAGTGGAAGAGGTAAGGAAGGATCCACCCCAGAGCCTTCAGGGGCAGCGCAGCCGCCAGCACCGACTTGGCCTCCCAGCCTCCAGGATGGTGAGATGACAAACTCCGGCGGTTTAAGCCCCAGTCTGTGGTACCTTGTCAGGGCGGCCTCAGGTAAACTTGCCGTCTGGTCCCGAGTCCATCTCTCATGCGCTGGGCGACCCTGGGGTGTCACTTGGCCCAGAGCCTGCTCCTCAGGCACAGAATGGGACAGTCAAATATCCTCTGATGGGCCCAGTGAGGGCTGGGATGGTCAGGTGTGAAGGGCTGGCACGGCGTGGACGCCTCCAGGGCCTGGGTGCAGGCGCAGTGCTATAAGGAGGGGAGGGCCGCCCGGCCGTGAGGTGGAGACAGCGCCTGTAGTCAAGCACCTGAAGCGTGTGAAGAGTCGAAGAAGCAGTCACGCTAAACACGTCATTACGGCTTAAATCGTTGAAGGGATTCTAAGTTTGTAATCAGTGTTTAAACATCCAGGGAAATTGCTTTGCAAGGAGGTGTTTATTTGCTGCTTTCATTCCTCAGACTGTGCAGCAAGCAACAAGGACACGGTCATGACTGCTGCTCTCTGTGCAGAGGCCCACGAGGGCGCAGCTCCAGGACATTGCTAAGGGGAGTCCCCGCACCTTCAGGAGTCTCCGTCAGGGAGCCAGCCCTTCCCTACCCCCAGTCACGACACAGCACCGCTGCCGCACCAGCACGCTGCCTCAGGCGTCCCTCGTGGTGGGGAGGTCGGGGCTGGAGGTGGGTGTGGAAGGCCAGCCAGCCTGGGCCCCCAGCTGGCAGAGGGGCGAGGGGCTGCTGGGCCACCTTGGGGGTGGGTGGGTAAAGCTTCTCCCCACGTGTCCCTGCGCCAGGAGAGAGTCTCACTCTCCTTCAGCACCCCAGGGCCCCCATAGCTCCACAGGCAGGGAACCGGGGGTCCCCAACAGTGCTAGCATGGCCAGAGCAGAGGGGACACCCTTTCCTACCCATTAAAACTCCTATGTGTATTTGAGTGTTGGTGGTCGTATGTACGTGCGAATGTGCATAAGTGTACATATGCACTTGTGTGAGAGCATGTATGTGAGAGTGTAAGTGTGAATGTGTGTGTGCATTAGAGTGTGTCAGAGTGTACATATGTGAGAGTGAGCACATCAATGTGTGTGTGTACGTGAGAATGCGTGTTCATGCATGAGTGTATATACAAATGTGAGAGAGCGCACATGCGTGTATGTGTGAGCAAAAGCTCAGAATGGAGACTGCCCCGGGGAGTGGCCACACAGATTGCAGAGGTGCCGGAAACTAAACGTTTCTTCTCCAGAGTTACTGGGCAGAAACCAAGGGACACAAGAGGGACAAGGCCCTGAGGCTCAGAGCCGCTAACAGCTGCCTTATGTGCACTTTCTGTCCAGATAGGCCTCGATTTTCACCTCATTTGAGGACCTGCCTCCACCCTGGAGTCACACATTCCAGCCCAGCCTAACCGTGACCCCAACAGTGGCGACACCTGATCCGCAGTGGTTTGCAAACCCATCTCCAGAGCACAGCACGCTAGAGCTCATAGCGTTTAAGGTATAATTTATTTGCCTATTATCTTTGTATTCCTTTAAAAATGAATCCTGTCATGTTTCAATTTTAAATGAGAAGACTTGTAAATGAAATCCCAGGTGTGTTACATGTTAAGGAGAGGCCATCACTTTGGGAAAGCATCGTGATTTACCAGGCTGGACCGGATCTGCTTACCTGTGCTGGCTTTCCGTGTGTCTGCACGGAGACAAGGCCTGTACTCTCAGCGTCAGCTCCCCACAGTCCCGCGTGACCTCCCAAGCACCCATGATCTCTGGGGAGGGGTGGGCTGCCAGGGGCCTGTGCCCCAGCTCCACACCGCCAGGGTCCCCCACCAGCTCTTAGGGAGGCCCAGGGAAGGCGCCTGTGGCCAGGACTGTCAGAAACACTCACTCCAAGGGAGGGAGGGGCAGTGCCCAGGGAAGGGGGCATGTCACAGCCGAGCGGGGTGTACGTGGCATAGGGACAAGGGTGACACAAGAGTGCAGCACCTGGGCTCCTATAACCATGAAAACAGGAGGTCACTGTGTGCCATCCGTGTGTGCGCGCACTGAGGTTCTTGTTTGCTCCCCGATCCCTTACAGGACATGTGGTACCTGGATGCCTGCGTCTGCCAATGCTGTGGGGCCCTGGGCCTGTAACATGGGGCTAGTGCACAGCCTTCCCAACAGGCTGTGGGGGCTGGTTGTGAGGCTGGGGTCGGGGAGTGGCCAAGAGGCTGACACCACCAGGCCAGACCTCAGGGCCACAGGCAGCTACCACTGTCGTCATCAAAGTGGTCAGCTCCCCAGAGGGTCAGGTAGGACATGGGCATCAAGCAGGTCCTAGCCCAGGAGGGGCTGAGGGTCTGCCATGAGCTGGTCTGTGGGCATGTGACCCCCAGCGAGATCCCACTGTGAAATGGCCTGACCCCAGACTGCCCGGGGCCATGTGGCAGGCTCCCAGACGCCCCTGGACTCAGAGGTTGGATTTCCTGGAAATCTCTGGCCATCACTGTGGTGAAGTCAGGAGGACGGAGCAGGGACTAAGGACCATGCAAATAAACTCTTCCACTCACAGAATAAGAATAAGAAATGGGCAATTGAACAAACCTACATCTAGTAAAGAAATTGAAATTGCGTTAAAAACCTTCCCACAAAGAAAACTCCAGGCCCAGATGACTTCACTGGTGAATTCTACCTAATATAAAGGCAGAAATATATCAACTCTACACAAACTCTTCTGGAAAGTTGGAGAAGTAGGAATTCTCCCCAACTCATTCTAGGATCTCAGCATTACCCAAATCTGATACCCAAATCTGCAAAGGACATTACAAGAAAAGAAAAATACTGTCCAACATTCCTCATAATCAGATGCAAAATTCTTAACAAAATTTTATCAAATTGAAGCTAACAATATACGAAAAGGATAGTGTCTAACGACCAAGTAAGTTTCATCCCAGGAACGCAAGGTTCGCTTAAAAACCGAATCTCAACCAATGTAATTTATCACACTAACAGACTAAAAAAACAAAAACTATATGATCAACCCAAAAGATGCACAAGAAGTATTTGAGAAAATCCAACATCTATTCTTGATAAAAAACTCTCAGCAAACTAGGAATAGAAGAGAACTTCCTGTACCTGATAAAGGGCATCTATGAAAATCCTACAGCCAACATCACACCTAATGGTAGATACTGAACGCTTTCCCTCTGAGATCAAGAGTAAGGCAAAAATATCCCGTGTCACCGCTTCTATTCAACATTGTACTGGAGGTCCTCGCCAGTGCAAAAATGCAAGAAAAAGAAGTAAAGGACACCTAACTGGAAAGGAGAAGTAAGACTGGCTTTATTCACAGATGACATCGTCATCTATGTAGAAAATATGAATAAATCTTCATAAAAACTACCATAACTAATAAAGTGAGTTTAGTAAGGTTGCAGGAGACAAGATCAATATGCAAAAATCTGTTATATCTGTCTATATTAGCAATGAACAATTGGAAATTGAAATTACAAAACAATACCATTTACAATAGCATCAAAAAGATAAAGTATATAGGGATAAATTTGACAAAAGATGTGCAAGACCTCTACAATAAAAACTATAAAACTTTGCCGAGAGAAATTAAAGACCTAAATAAATGGAGAGCTACACTGTGTTCATGAATTGGAAGTCTCAGTATTATTAAGGTGTTACTTCTTTCCAAACTGATCTACAGATTCAACACAATTCCAAAGTCTTAACAGGCTTTTTTTTGTAGAAACTGACAACCCGGTTCTAAAATTCATATGAAATACAAACGACCCAGAATAGCCAAAACAGCTTTGAAAAGGGAGAACAAAATGGTAGACGTATACTATTCGACTTTAAGGCTCATTATAAAGTTACCATAATCAAGATACTGTGATATGGTGTCACTGTAGAAAACTAGATCAACGGAATAGACTAGAGAGTCCAGAAATAAACCCACACATATATGGTCAACTGACATTTGACAAAGATGCAAAGTCAATTCAGTGGAGAAAGGATAATCTATTTTCAACAAATGATGCTAGAATAATTGGCTAGCCTTATGCCGAACAAAATAAAACTTTGATCCATACCTCACACCATGTACAAAATTAACTCAAAAGGGATCATAGACCTAAATATAAAACCTAAAAGTATAAAACTTCTAGAAGAAAACAGAGGAAAAACATTTGCGACTTCGGATTATGAAAATAATTCTTAGGTATGACACCAAAATCACAATCCATGAAAGAAAAGAATTGATAAATTGGACTTCATCAAAACTAAGAACTTCTCTCTTCAAAAGATACTCTTAGAATGAAAAGACAAGCCAGAGACTGGGAGAAAACATCTGCAAATTATATATCTAATAAATGACTTGTATCCAGAATAAATAAAGAACTCTCAAAATTCAATAAAGAAACAACCTGCTTGAAAGAAACAGCAAAAGATTTGAATAGATGCGTCACCAAAGAACATAGGTCGATGGCAAGTGAGCATGTGCAAAGATGCTAAACATCTCCAGTCCTAAAGGAAATGCAAATTAAAACTGCAATGAGACACCACTTCACACCACTGGAAGGTTAAAGTTAAAAGGACAGACCATACCAAGTGCTCGCGAGGATGTGGAGGAACTGGAACTCTCACACTGCAGTTTACTGTATGCTGATTATATTTCAATAAGCCTATTTAACACAATTTAAAAATACCGGACTGTGTTACTCCTGTGCTTACATGCTACTGCCTCTGATGCTGTGCCTTCCTCTCAGAAAAATATTACCACCCCGCCCCCTCCCCCCCAGCTCTCCAGGATTCCCCACCCTGGCCTCCTCTTCTGCTCTCCTCCCTGTCCCCTCTGCTCCATCTGGCACCTCGGCCCTTGCTGGGCCTGCCACCTGGGGCAGCTCTCCTTGCCTTCCTTCCCTCCATTCGGGTTTTAGCAAACACCGCAGACTGAGTGGGGCCTGGATTTCTCTCACTGAAGGAGCTGCCCCCCACTCCACCTGGCACCTCCATCTTATGGAGGGTAAGGGAAAGAGAGGATGGCAAGGGGGTGCAGTTGACGATGGTGAAGCTGGAGGGGCCGCGGCGGTGGGGGTTGTAAGAGGTTTGGAGTACGATGAAGCCAGGCTGGAGGGAGAAGCTGAGTCAAGAGTCAGGAATGAGGGGCCTTTAATTAAGGCCGGCGCTGGGTGGGATCATGAGGGGGTGAGGCTGAGGGGACCAGGGCCAGGATGGAGCTGTGCTGGGTGCCAGGGCTCAGTGGTTACCCCGCAGTCACTGCCACCCAACCCCCGGCCAGGCCTTCCTCCCTGCCCAGAGCACAGGCAGGCCGGGTGCGTCCTCTGCAGCTGAACACCCAGCTGTGAATCAGTAAGAAAGACTCCAAACACTGGGGAGGCCAGTGTGCCAGAAGGGCAGCACCCCTCCCACGACCTCTACCTGAGTGCCTACTTTGTGTGGGCACTCCACTGGGCCTTACGGGGCTGTTGCAGTCCCTTCTGGGGTTCCAGTGACGCTCATTAGTCACTATGCTCACCACAGGTTGTATGGCCGGTGCCAGTAGGGGGCTCAGGCGAGGACCCAGCCCTGCCCTCCGACCTCAAGATGGTGTTCAGCGGCCCAGCCTGGCTTCTGTCTTGCCCTGTGTCAGTCTGTGTAGCCCTGTCACTTATGAATGATTGATTTGGTGATGGTCATTATGCCCAATCTGTTTTTCAAGAGTCTAATTAATTCCAAGTCCTCCTCTATTTTCAAACCACTCAATCATTCTTGTTTTTCCTTCCAGGGGTTTGACGTGGGTGGGAGGCCTCGGTGCTCCTTTTACAGCGGCGGGGACACCCGCCGTGGGGACGATGGCTGCAGCAGCAAGGCCTGCGCCCAGTGCCCAGCCCCAGAACGGCTCTGGCGGGAGCAGCAGTGATGTGCACATCCCGATGGGGAGGGAACAAGGCCCTATGGGGCAGGACCTGCTGCCCAGGGTCACACAGCTGCCAGAGAGAGGTTAGGGTCACCCTATCCAGGGGGTGGTCCTCTGCTGAGCCCCCAGGAGAGCCCAGCAATGGGGCAGGGCGGGGCCCGGCAGTGGCTCCTCTGCATCTCAGCTCACTGAGTGGCCAGTTGGCCAGCGCAGGGCAGTGTACTGCTGCCCCCACGCCGTGACTCACATCTCCTTAGCTTTGAAGGACTGGCTCCCGGGACGCCCCCCACGGCTCTGACTGCCAGCACCAGAAGCTGTGGCTGTTGATCATAAGCTAGAAAAGGAAGCAAGTCCTTCCAGACGTGCTGACCCACGGTCCCCACCCCAGCAAAGGGCATAGGAGCCCAGTGGAACCACCACACGGCCATGGTGTGGAGGAAGGCGAGGCATCCACTGCAGAAGGAGCCAGGTAGGCAAGAAGCAAGTTCAATGAAAAGCTGAAGCTAGAGGCACGGACCCCTCCAGACTCTGTCAGTGCGGGACAAAATTCCACTGGAATGTTTGAAATCAACCTGTCCAGCTGTCACACCACCAGTGAGGAGTAGAGAACAGTGGGAATTAGGGCAGGAGGCAGTAAAGTCTGGTGATGTGACCGGGAGGTGAAATCAAGTCTGATCACAGCAAGATGGCAAGGGACACAGTGAATGACAATCCTGAGTAACAGGGGTGAGTAATGATGGTGAGTAACAATGACTAACAGTGGTAATGATGGCAAGTAACAATGGGAGTAACGAGGACAGTAACAACGGTGAGTAAGATGTGAAGTAACAGTAAGGACATGCCATGGCCTTTTGGCTTCTCCTCAAGATGCCATGTGAGTTGGAGAGCATTGTTGGCCCGTTTTGCAGACAACAAAACTGAGGCTCAGGGAGGTTGCTGGTGGGCCTTAGGTCACCCTTCCTCCCCTGGTCCCACCGCCCCCCCCGCCCACTGCATTTGCAAGTGCAGAAGAACACAGCCTCAAATGCCACTACCCAAACAGGTGAGGAAGTGCCGTGCACCAGCAATGCCCCGCAAGGAGATGTCCCCCAACGTCAACTCTCTGCCACTACCACGCTCTGGAAGGAAGGGCTCATGGTCAGAGCACATGTCACCCGTTTAGGACAGAAGCTCAGAAGCCTGTGCTAAGGACAGCCCTTCCCAATTCCTATCATTCTACCCAAAATGACTGCCAGGGAGGCCCACTGAGCACCTGATGGGGAGGACAGGCACCGCCAGCTGGGCTCTCAAATGCAGCCCCAGAACTGAGTAACACAGAGCAGGCTGGGCCTTCCGGGGTGGGACAAGCAGTGATGGTTTCTGGGGTCCCCCTAAGCCGGAGCCCAAGGTAATCCTGCCCGTGCATCAGGATGGCCATCAGCCCTGACAGTCTCACCCTCTCTGATGCTCAGAGATGTCTCAGAAGGCAAGATGGTCCGGACTTCTGGGAAGGTGTCATCTCTCACTGCGCATCAGGGTGCAGAGCTGATCAGGAGGAACCCCAGCCAGAGACGAGGAGAACACTCTGGGGCCCCGGGGGAGGAGGAATGGGAGGAACGGGCCGCACAACCAGCCGGAGGTAGAGAGGCAGAGGACTGAGAGCTCTAGAATTTTTTTTTTAGGAAGATTAGCCCTGAGCTAACTGCTGCCAATCCTCCTCTTTTTTCTAAGGAAGACTGGCCCTGAGCTAACATCCAAGCCCATCTTCCTCTCCTTGATATGTAGGACGCCTACCACAGCATGGTTTGCCAAGCAGTGCCATGTCCGCACCCGGGATCCGAACCGGCGAACCCTGGGCCGCCGAGAAGCGGAACATGCGTACTTAACCACTGCACCACCAGGCCAGCCCATATCTCTAGAATTTTTATAAATTTAATTACACAAAATAAAATTAAAGACATCTGTAAATCAAAAAACATCAATAAACAAAATCAAAGGGCAAAAAGCCCGTTGGGAAGAGTTATTAAACACACCAGACAGAAGGGACGTTTTCAGCTTAGTCAGAAAGACATGAAAACCCAACGGGAAAATATGCAAAGGACACCAACAGTGCCCTGCAAAAGAATAAAAGGAGCAGGGACACCGGGCAAGAGAGAAGCGCAGACCGGAAAAACAGGGGCTTTCTGTTATGCCTCTCTAGGTGGGAAAGGCAGTCAGTGTTGGCCAGGGCGACACACCACAGAGGCGATAAAGCCGTGTTTTTCTGGAAAGCAGCCCGACAGCCTTCATACCTAGCCTGTGGTGATTCGATTCCTGAGGATCGATTCTAAAAGAATAACAGAAGAGGCTGACACAGAGCCATAGGGGAGAGTGATCACAGGCTAATCAAACATGGAAAAATATGGAAATAGGAAAACGCAGATTAAATGAGCACATATCTTTATGATAGAGTAAAATTCTATGAAAATTGTGTTTTCAGTGAACTTTGCAGAGAAATGATCATAAAATAATATTCAGTGGAAAAAATAAAACTGCTCATAGGATTTGGGATGAGTTTTATTTCCTTCTTTTATTCTTTCTTATGTTTTCAAAAGTTTCTACAATTCACAGGGACCATATTTACAATTAGGAAAAAGAGAGCGTCAGTGTTATTTTTCAAGAAGGAAGAACGTTGGAAACACAGTTTAGTAAAATGTCCACAGAAAGGACAAAGACGGACATGAGATGTGGCAAGTTTCCATTTTCTAGACAAGTGACTTATTTAGCAGGCTTCAAGAGTATGGAAGTTTCTGGATAATGAAGTGAGCCCAGACAGGGAACAATAAGCTTTTTAAAAGTGCTAACTCTTCCCAAAAAGGTTAATCTGTGAGCACAGAAAAGGTAAGAAAGAAGGCAGTAAAAAGAAAAGAGCCAAAGGATGGTTCTGGAACATTCTGCCCAGGACTGTGCCAAGGGCAATGCCCCACCACGCTGGGCAACAGCACGGGCAGAATTGGCCCATGGTGCAGCCTGCTGAAGGTAGGGCCTGGGAAAATACTGCAGAGGGGGCTTCTCCTGGCTGGGACCCTCGCTCGAGAACACACCTCCTGGCCCGCATCAGGCCCTCTGGCTGGTCTAGCAACGACCCCAGCAGCCCTGCCCTTCCACCTGCAGGCTCTATTCTGCTTGACCAGGAAAATATGCTCCAGGTGTGCTTGGGACAAGCAGCCTCATTGCCACAGCTCGGTGCGTTTCCTTCATGGCACTTGGCTCATGTGTGGCACATGGACGCCTGAGGCTGCACCTCTCTGACTCACACGGGACTGGAAGTTCATGAGCTCAGGGCCAAGCCTGCTGTTCACTAGTTGCCCCCCACACCACACATCCAGGGGCTGCAGAGGCACCTGCCGAGCAAGTGGGCCTCAAGGGCAAATCAGCTCCTCACTTGGTGAGTGATAACTGAGTGTGGCATTATGGGGTGGAGCAGGTCAGCATTATGGACTCGTGCTGCAGCAGGAGGTCCAGGCGACGCTGGCCTCTTCCGGGCACTTTGAGCTAAGGCAGGTATCAACCTTGTGGGGTCTCAGTCTCTCCATTGGCCAATGGGAGGGATAATCGCCTGCACCTGCGTATAAGACCAGCTGTTTTCACCCTGAAGCCCTGCACCAACGTTCCTTAACACCGACCAGACTTCAGGAAACTCGCCATTGGAATTTTAGTGAACTTCTGCCTGTGTGAGGCTGGTCGTGTGTCCATCTGTCTGTTTAAACAGTACCCCTGCTTTGTCACCTCCATATTCATGTTAGATGATGCTCCATGAGGTCGGGCCATCTGTCTTGCCCCCAGGTGGGTCTCTGGAGCCTTGCTCAGCCACCCAGGAACCAGCTTGTGATGTGAACGAATGATGCTCCCAATGTATGCACTGCCCATGGATGGGACAGGCGCCACCTGCTGACCTGATTTCCAGCTGTCCCTGGTGTCGTGTTGGGGCCAGGGCACCACTGTCCAAGGTCCTGGCCCAAATGCATAGTTGTCCTGATCACTGGGCCACCTGCTGCGTTCTTCCTTCTCAGACCCTCTGCACCTTCTGAAAAAGCTTCCCTGGAAGATGGGACCGTCTCTTGAGGCCACCGTGCAGGTTCTCTTTCCTTACCTTAGCTCAGCTTCAATGTTTACGCTAAGCTGGATGAGGCCTGGGAAGCCGAGGGCGTGACATGAACGAGCAGTGTCCAAGGTGGGACACGTCAGGAAAGCAGGAGGGGCTTCCAGACAGAGTAGGTGTCTACTGGCTGTCACCTGGACCAAAACAAGAGGGCAGGTCAAAACCCGAAATCCACCTGTCCTGTCAGAGAATCTGTAATGGCTTCGCATCAGCCTTGCAGAAAAACGACTCACTCACCAATCAAGTCTGGGCCACTGAGTCTGAGGCCCTGAGGAAGAAAGCCATCCAGTGGGTTGTGGATAATAATTCGCTCCACTGGACAGGGCTGATGAAGCTGGGCTCGGCTCTCAAAAACGGCTTTATCACAAAGATGAGGGGACGTGTGCAGGAGGTTGGACACAGTGTTACCGGCTGTAACCGCGCCATCTGGAAACAACCCAGGGCCAGCGGCGGGCCTGGCCAAGCGCACACTGGTCCAGCCACACCGCGGGGTCCCATGCAGCCAAAAGTGAAGTGAGGACATCTCTAGGAACTACCATGGATAGGCCTCCAGGCTAGAAGTTCAGAAAAGCAAGGAAAAGAGTGTTTGCAGGATGAGACCCTTTGCCAAAGAACGGGAGGAGGAGGAACGTGTGTGTGTGTGTTTGTGTGTGCGTGTGCAAGTGTTCATCTTTGCTTATATTTTTAAAATTGAAAGACAAACTAAAAAATTTAAACTTGTTACCTTTAGGAAGAACAAGGTGAAGGGATAGGCTTCTCTGAGTGTATCTTTCTCTGTAGATTTGACTGCACAAGTATGTCACGTAATTATAAAATTAAATTAGATGTAAACGGCAATCTCTATACATCTGATGCTAAATGAAACACAAACCTGCTGTGAGTAAAACTGGGGTGCAACCTTCAGGAGAGGAACGCTTTCAAGTGAGTGAAAGCAGCCCCTTGACTGTATTCTGGTGGGATGCGCAGTAAGCACGGAAGGCTGTCAGTAAAATCTTAGACAGTAACAAGTAATGTTGAAGATGCGGAGCAGTCGGAACCCTCATCCATGACAGGTGGGGACATAAACTGCAGCCACTTTGGAGAAAGGTAATAGCTCCTCAAAAAGCCGAACATAGAGTTACTATATTTTCCACCAATTCCTCCCAGATATACATCCAAAAGAATCAAAAACTTATGACCACACAACAACTTGTACACAAACTTTCACAACAGCATTATTCATAATAGCCCAAAAGTAGAAACAACACACACGCCCATCGACTCATAGATGGTTAAACAAAACGTGGTCCATCCATCCAACAGAATATTATTCAGCCACAAAAAGGAAAGAAGTATTGTTTGCTACAACGTGGACGAGCCTTGCAAACATTATGCTGAGTGAAAGAAGGCAGACACAAGGTCACATGTGGTGTGACTCTGTTTATATGAAACGTCCATAATAGGCAAATCCACGGAGACAGACAGAAAACTAGTGGTTGCCAGGGGCTGGGGGAGGGGATTGGGGAGTGACTGCTGACCCCACACAGAAAAGGCCCCTGCTGAGTGCCGGGCTCCAAGGCCCAGGCCACAGAGCATCTCCTCTCATGGGAGGAGAGAGGGAAGAGCCACCCTGACAGCGCAGAGTCCTGGCCAGCTCCTCGCACACACTGTGAAGGACTGTGGCCATGCACTGCTGCAGAGAGTCAAGGCCCGGAAGAAGGAGGCGGTGGCTACACAGCCCTACAAGGGCATCTGCCCCTTATCCCAGAAACTCCTTCCCCCTGGTGTGAACACCCCCTTCCCTGCACAAGGCTGTCACTCCTGTGCACCTGTCCCCTCCCCAACCCTGCTGGCCACCCCTCTGTGCCCAGCCCCCATGGCTCCTGGCGGGGAGCCTTGTCCAGTCTCTAGACTGAGCCCCCTCCCCTCCCTGTCCTCCCACCTCCTATCAGACACGGTCAAAGCCAGAGTGGGAACCTCGAAAGGCAGGGTCCTGGTGAGAGGACCAATGGTAGTGACAATACAATGGCCATGTGTGAACCACCGAGGTGGGGCCGGCACCTCCTTTTCCCGATGTCGATGCTGGAGCAGGCACATGGCAGAGGCCTGGGTCAATGCTCGTTGAATCTGCTTAATTCAGGATAAGTCCAGGTTCCGGGAACAAGGGCAGTGAGCATGATCTCGAGTCTAGGGAGATGTATAAGTTCCAGGGTCCTGTAGACCCCCATGCGGCCTGCCTCTCCTGGTGGGCTGCCTCTGGAGGAGAGGAGAGGAGCAGGAGGGTGCAGGGGAGAGCAGAGCAGAACCCTGGGACCACTGCCGGAGAATCCACCCCAGGGTGGTCCAAGATCCTGCCATGGCCCCCTGGGGGCCCCAAGCCCAAGGCTGAGGGTCTGTGCAGCTAAGTGCAGCCCCATGTGAGCCGAGTGGCCACAGTGGTCAGTAAAGAGAAGTGGAAAGTGTGCTCAGAGGCGGCCACGCCTACTGGCCAGGGCCCAGTTCACCTATACGTGGATCATGCCCGGGCCAAGATGGGCCACGGTGGTGAAAGGGTTGGGCTGAGGGCTTGGCACTGTGCCCACATCACCTGAAAGGCACCTGTAATGTTAGAAATGGGGGGGTCAGGGGGGCGCTTTTCAGCTGGACCGGTGACCAGGCCCAGGAGGGCCTGACATAAGCTGCTTAACTCCCCTCAGCGTTGGTGCCACCCGCCATCCCTCCCACCTGCCCTCACACACAGACCACCCGCCTGAGAGGCCCTCAGAAACATGTTGAGGCGCTGAGAATCAGCCCATGCGAAGCGCCAGGAATGCAAAGTTAAGAGGACCAACCGAGCCCCGTGAGCCGGCTCTTACCTGGAGTCGCCTGCCTGAGGCTCCCCCTTGGCCAGCTCTCCGTGCCGACTCTCCTCCCTGGCCGCCGGGGGTTGCCCCTCGTCCTGCTGTCCGGCCTCAGGCTCCTGTGGCCCACTTGCGCCGTCGCCTTCTCCCCGCAACCCGTCTGCTGCGTCCACCTGGGGACCTGAGGTGTGTGCCAGGCACTTGTTGGAAGTCGGGGCTTTGGGCTCCTGCCTGTCGGGGGCGTCTTCTGAGGACAGGGGGTCCGGGGCGCCTGTGGGCAATGCCTGCAGGGCGGGCTGGGCCTCCTCCAGCCTTGCGGCCGGGCCCTTGGCGCTGGTCTTGGCCGAGCCCACGTAGGAGGCACTGATGACGCTGCCCGGGCTACACTTGTCCCGCACACTCTCCACAGCGTCCTCCCTGCTGCCTCCACAGCCCCCGCAGCACACGCAGGAGTTAAGGAGGCAGTTGGTGGGCGCGGCACTGAGTTTGTGGGAGCCACCCTCCGGCCCCTCAGCCACTGGCTCTGATGGGGAGGTGCCATTTCCGGGGGCTTCCAGGGTGGTGACGGCAGAGTCCAAGGAGGTGGGTGATTTGGGGTTGAAGATGACTGTGGCCGAGAGCTTCATGCCCCCTGTCCGGTGGGCGATGATCTCGGCTGTCTCGGCATCGTCCACACTTACCTCCCAGCCATCCAGGTGCGGCCGGGAGTCCAGGCAGCTGCAGGAGTTGGGGCCCACCGCCCACATTTTGTCGTCCTGGATGTTGTTGTTATTGCTCAAGTCCCCCTCCTCTGCCACAGTGGGAGCGCTGACCCCCGCCTCTCCTCTCTCCCCACCCTGCTCTCCCTCCTGGGGGTCGGCACGGGTGCTGCCCGCCCACCCAGACGGGCCCTCCGGGGCCTCTGCTGCCCCCTCCACGTCATCCATGAAGAACACTCTTCCGTCCTCCTCGTCGCTGCCCGGCTGCAGCCTTGCGCTGCCTGGGGAGGACTCCCCTCGGGGGCTGCCCTCTGGCCCTGGCCTGTGCGCGGGGGACTGGCAGGCGCTGGGCGGGGAGAGGAGGGAAGACATCTCGTCCCCGACCCTGTGAACCATGCGGTTGAGCTGCTCCAGCTCCTGGTCATCGTACTGCATGGAGCAGGCCAGCTCCGCCTCCGGGTTTTTGGCCTTGGCTGAGAGCAGCTCCTCAGGGGGAAGCGGCTCAGGAAAGGCAGGCGCCAGGGGCGGGGGCACCTGGGTGTCTGCCCGGATGGGGAACTCCACGTCTTGGGAAATGCAGAGGTTCCGCTCCAGTGTGTGAAGTTCCTCCTCTGTCAGGGTCTGCAGCAAATCCCTACAGGTCAAGACAAAAACCAAGGGTGAGGGTCCCACAAGCCACACCAGCCCCCAGGCCACACCAGCCTCCTGGCCAAGAGTGGACACAGCGCCCTTGATGTCTGCACCAGCAGGGAAGCAACGGGCGTCAAACGCTTGCAATTCAATTCCCACGGCACGGTTTCCTCCACCACATCATGAGGCGCAGGTCTCCAGGCTTCTTCCGGGCCGCGGGTGGGGACAACGGCCATTTGGGAAGGATGACTGTGATTCTAGGCTGGTTTCTTTCTTAAAAAGGAGATTCTGAAATTTCTTGCTGAAAACAAGAAAGTTCTGATTCTTGGGGATGTGATAACTGTGTTAACAAAAACTTTTAGGAGCGAAAAAAAGATATGTTGGTTTATATATAGACTTTCATCCTCTTATTCAACAGGTGTTTCTGAGCACTGTCTGTGTGCCGGGCCCTGGGTGATGTACAGGAAGGAGACAGGCATGGTCCCTGGCCCTGGGGGTGACATTGGAAGAGGCAGAGAATAAGCAAATATTTACACGAATGATGACTGAATTACAGTAACGAGGACTGCAACAAAGTACGGTGCCCACCAGAGGGCAGGTACAGCCGGCACCTGGCTTAGTCTGGGGAGACCTCCGGGAGGAAGGGGCATTGAAGTGGAGACTCAAAGATGGAGTTAATTTAGGGACAATGACTTGGATGAGCCTAGAGCAGTTCCTACAGGCTGACGTGCATTCCTCTCTGCTGGGGAAAGCTCAGGCCAGCTGTGGTCTGAGGCCCAGGAGAAACATCCCAGTGCTGTCATGGAAAACACACAGAAAGTGCACTTTTCAGAAGCTTGTGCATCTTTATAACTGAATACATTGTGCAAATAGGACCCAGAACGAGAAATAAAACACTAACCAGCCTCCCAGGCACCCTCACGTGCCTTTCCAGTCACTCCCTGCCGTTACCACTGCCCTGACTTCTGAAGACAGAGGTGGTCTCTGCATAAATGGGAATTTGTGGTCTGTGCTGCTTTGTGGTAGGCTTTGTTTGCCAATATTATGTCTGTTCAGAGTTGCCAGATGAAATACAGGACACCCAGTCAAATTTGAATTTCAGATAAACTACACTTTTTAAGTGTATGAATTTTTGGGGGGTAAGTGTATCCCAAATGGTGGGGGGCATTTGGGATATACTTACACTAACAAAGTATTCATTGTTTATCTGAAATTCAAACTTAATGGAGCATTCTTCTGTTTTTGTTGTGCTAGATCTTTGCTAGATTCTTTGCCCTCTTTGGTGAGATTCATCACTGTTGTGGGTCATTCAGTCTCCTGGCTACACAGCCTTCCACAGTGGAAACACACCACTGTTCAGCTGTGAACCTGTTCTACGCCTGATGGGCTCTGGCTGCGGTGACTCAACATCCTTGAGCGCCTCTCCTGGGGAACGTGTGTGTGCATTTCTGCAAGTGCACATGTGGAGAGTGCCGCTGAGTGTCGGTGAGAAGTGAGTACCCACTGACCACCCACCAGCCCTGGTTGACAGTTCTGCTTGCCCACGCCCTCATGAACGCTTGGCACTTTTCGTTTCAAATTGCTTTGGTCTGCAAGCTAATGAAGTTGCGCACCAGTTTTTGTGCTTCTCGGCCCTCAGAGATCCTCTCTGTGAAATACCTGTCAAGACTTGGGCCCATTTTTGATTGGGTTATCTATCTTTTTCTTACTGATTGATAGTTCTTTATATTTTTTGGATTTGAGTTCTTTGTTGAATATATTCTCCAACTCTGTGGCTTGCCTTTTTACTCTCTCAATGGCATCTTTTGATAAACTAAAGTTTTTAATTTCAGTAAAGTCCAATAAATCACATTTTTTTCTTTATAGTTAGTGCTTTTGTGCTCTGTTTAAGAAATCTTTGCCTACTCCAAGGTTACAAAGATGTTCTCCTTGATTTATTTCTCTGAAAGTTTCATTGTTTTACTTTTCACATTTGTATCTGCAATTTATCTAGAATTGATTTCTGTATATTATTGTGGTAAGGATCCACATTTTTTGTCATATGGGTATTTATTGATTCAGCCCTTTACTGGAAAAAAACCCACCATTCTCCACTGTTCTGCTATGTAACCTTTGTCACAAATCAGGGAAGCGCATATGTGTTGGTCTGTTTCTAGACTCTATTCTGTTGAACAAATCAGAAGTCTATCCTTGCATTACACCTCTGTCTGCATTACTACAGCCTTACAATGGGAAGTGTCTCCAGCATTGTTCTTTCTTATGAAGCACACTCAGCAAAATGCACACCCATGGTCCCAAGCATGGTCGCACCAGCATTACTCATGGAAACCTCCCAAAGTCCAACAAGAGCAGAACAGATAAATAACGTTCTTCTTTGTGCTTTTTCTCCAGCAATTTTCTTCTTCTTGGCTATCTTAGGCCCCTTGCATTTCTACATGAATTTTAGAATTAGTTTGTCAATTTCTGCAAACAAAAAAAAAAAAAGGAAAGAAAAAAAAAAACGTCCTGGGACTTTTGACTGAGATTACATTGAATTCATAGATTAATTTGAGAATAACTGGTATCTTCTCAATATTAAGTTTTCCACTCCCTGAATATGGAATGGCTCTCTATTTATTTAGGTCTTTAAAATTTTATGTCAATAATATTTTGTAACTTTCAGTGGGGGTCTTAGACATCTTCAGATTTGTGCTTAAGTAGTTGATATTTACTGACACTATTATAGATGATATTTTTAAAAAATTTTTGAGATAAAATACTTATAAAGTTTACCATCTTAATCATTTTTAAGTGACAGTTTAGTGGTATTAAATACATTCACATTATTGTGCAACCATCTCCACCATCCAACTCCCTAATTCTTCATCCGGTATAACTGAAAATCTGTCCCCAGTAAACACTAATTCCCCACTCCCTCTGCCCCCAGCCCTGGAAACCACCATTCTGCTTTCTCTCTCTACGGATTTGACTACTCTAGGGATCTCATATAAGTGGAATCATACAGTATTTGTCTTTTGTGACTGACTCATTTCACTTAGCATAATGTCCTCAAGGTTCATCCATGCTGTAGTATATTGCAGAATTTCCTTCGTTTTTAAGGCTGAATATTATTCCATTGTATGGATGGGCCGCATTTTGCTTATCCATTCATCCACTGATGGACACTTGGGTTGCTTCCACCTTTTAACTGTTATGAACAATGCTGCTATGAAAATGGGTGTACAAATATCTCTTGGAGAAGGTACTTTCAATTCTTTTGGGTATATAACCAGAAGTGGAGTTGCTAGACCATATGTAATTCTATTTTTAATTTTTTGAGGAACCTCCATACTGTTTTCCACAGCAGCTGTACCATTTTACACCCCCACCAACGGTGCACAAGGGTCCCAATTTCTCTACATCCTCACCAACACTGTTTTCTGTTTTTTTGAGAGTAGCCATTCTCATGGGTGTGAGGTGGCATCTCACTGTAATTTGATTTGCATTTCCCTAACAACTAGTGATGGTGAGCATCTTTTCATGGCTTCTTGGCCATTCATATATCTTCTCTGGAGAAATGTTTATTCAAGTCCTTTGCCCATTTGAATTGAGTTGTTGGTTTTGTTGCTGTTGAGTTTTAGGAGTGCTCTATATATTCTGGATATTAATCCCTTATCAGATATATGATATGCAAATATTTTCTCCTATCTTGTGGGTTACCTTTTTACTCTGTTGATAGTGTCTTTTAATTCACAAAATTTTGAAATTTTCACAAAGTCCAATTTGTCTATTTTTTCTTTTGTTACCTGTGCCTCTGATATCACATCCAAGAAATCATTGCCAAATCCAATGTCATAAAGTTTCTGTCCTATTTTTTTTTCCTAAAAGTTTTATCGTTTTACATTTAGGTCCTTGATCCATCTTGATTTAATTTTTATATATGGTGTTAGGTAAGGGTCTAACTGCATATGTGTGCACATATGTGTATGTGTGAGTGTGTGTGTGTGTATATATATGTACCTTTTATCACACAGAGGAAATTCCCTTCTATTCCTAATTTGCTAAGAGATGTTTGCATCATAAAATAAGTGTAGAATTTTCAAATCCTTTTTCTGTAACTTTCAAAATGATTTGGTTTTTCTTCCTATTTTAAAAATTAATATAGCAGAACAATGATTTTATTTTCAAATATTGAACTATGCTATGCATAATTTGAACTCCACAAGACATTATAATTATTGTTTTGTGCAGTCCAAGTTCCTTTATATTAGTCCATATCAGGTTCTTCAGTCTCTCCTGCATTTCCACTTTTCCATCTGAGATTTTTTTCCTTTGCCTGAAGAAATCCAATTAGTTTTTCTTTATGTGCAGGCTGCTGATAACAAATTTCTTCAGTTTTGTGTTTCTGAATAATTCATTATTTCTCTTTCCTTTTTGAAGGATATTTTTGCTGGTTATAATATTCTGGTTGGCAGGTATTTTCTCTCAGCAATTTAAATATATATCACTTCATTGCCTTTTGCGTCCATTGTTTTTGAGAAGACAGCTATCAATCTTACATTCTTTTCAAAGTAATATGTCCTTTTTCTGTGGCTATATTTAAGATTTTTTCTTTGTTTTTGGCAATTTTACTATGATATACCTAGGTATGTTTTGTGTTCATCTTGCTTGCAGTTTTCTTGAGCCTCCTGAATCTGTGGACAGAGATTTTTCTTCAGTTTTGGAAAATTCTTGGCTATTATTTATCTGAATATTGCTTCTATCCGTTTTCTCTATTCCTTCCTTCTTATTCCAATTACGTACGTTGTTAGACTTCTGAGTATGTCACATGTGTCTCTTACACTCTGGACTGTTCCCTTGCCACGTCCCCCGCACCCAGCACCTCTCCCCTCCAGCTCCCCCACCCACAGGACCCCCCAGTCTTCCCTGTGCTTCCCTTCCTGGTCTCATTGTTATCCATCATCTCTCCTCTCCTAGCTGGACACCCAGGGAGAATAGGGGCCATGACCTCTGGGTCCGGGGTCACATCCTGCCCAGCTGCTCACAGTTGGGCCCAGGCACCAGGGAAGCAGCCTGGAGACATCTATCCGATAAACCACAGTCTGGACCAAGCAGCCCATCAAAGGACCCCAGGCTGTGGCTCGCCCCGAGCCCAGTGACTCTCCCTGCTGGGTCACTCTTCGCTGTCTGGATTCACAGCACCTTTGGCTCCTCATGAGGCAAAAGGCAGCTTGAAGCAGGGTGTTCTCTGGGCTCCCTGAAGTAACTAGCACCAGCAAAGGAAACCCGGTCCCCGGATCTCTATGCCTGAGGCTGCCTTGCACTGGGCAGTCCCACTGAACCCAGGAAGGACGTTGCAGAAGTCCATGGGGTCATCAGCTTAACTAATAGCCAGGGAAGGGGACTTCCAGAGACTAGGGGCCCTGGTAGGAAAGACCTCAGCATCCAAGGTCACAGGGCCAGGGAGATGCTCAGAGGATATACAGCCACAGGCCCCGGCTGCCCTGTGCCTCCAGGAGGCCACAGCTGGCCCCTGTCAGCTCAAAGAGGCCATTACAGGGAGGGCTGCACACCAGTCTGAAGTGAGGCTGAAGGAGAGGGGGCCTGGCTGGAGGACCTGCTGCTGAAGGCCAAGGGGAGTCCCTCAGGGCAGAGGATCGCCACCCATACCAGCTGCCACCAAGCCACAGGACAGCACAGATGGGTCCGAGGGGATGCCACCTGGGCCAGTTGCCCAGGGACTGCCAGGGTGGGGGTGGGAAGTGCTTGGCGCTCAAGAGAACTGGACACTTCGCCCCCTAAACTAGTCGAAGAACTAGGAAAAGCTCCTGGAGGAGGTTGGGGGGTACACACGAGCCAGCACCAGTTCCAGCCTGGACCCCAGCCACAGCCCAGGGAGACAGCCCTCCCGGCACAAGCTGTGTGGTCCCGGGTGCACCCGTCCTCCCAGTTTCACAGCTTCTCCTATAAAATGGGCCCCGTCCACCTCACAGGGCCACGGAGAAGTTTCTGTGAGACACTACAAAGGGCTTAGGTGGGGCCATCAGCCAGGGCGGCTGCTGTCTTATCACGGAAACTTTACACCAAAGGTCTTAATGACACTGGCCAACGACAAAAAAGCTTGATTCCATGGGGAGAGAAAGGCATAGGGTTCCAAAAGGGGGAACTAAACATTATCAACCAACAACTAAAGACAAAGACCCAGGTCAGCACCACTGACTGGAGGAGAAGTGCCCACCTGTACATAAAGGAGGGTTCAGGGGCAAACACTGCCCTGGGCACCCCTCGCCCACCTCCTCCTCCCTCCCCTCCCCACCCTGCCCTCCCCACCCTGCCCTTCCCCTCCTCCTCCCCCCACTCCCCCCTATCCTGCCTCAGCACCCCCACCTTATTTTTCGCAGTAATGTATGGAAGGGCCGGAACAGCTCAGACATGTCTTCCACCTTGCGGTCCAAGTTCAAGGGTCCATCCGCGTAGACCACGAGGCCACTGCATTCAAGACACAAAAGCCAGGGTGGCATCAGGCCCTGCAGCCACCTGGGTGAGCCCAGACCACACCCACATCCACACCTGAGGCCACATCACGCTCAGCACTAGCACATGCTTCCACTCCTGTGATCGAATCTTCAACTTTAGAAAAAAGCAATGAAAATTATTACCCAGGCTTTATCATCCTTTTAAGTTGATTAGCTTTTGTTCATTTGAAGGATCATAAAATAATTATAAAAATATAATACCTGCACACATCACTGCTTCGATCAGATAAACCAGCATCAAGATTTGTTACTAAAATCTACCTTCTTAAAAACGGAAAAACTGAATTTGTGTTTAAATTTAACACGAATGTAGAGGTTTGCGAGAATTAGGCCTGAAACCATTTACTCCAAAAGCGAAACAGAAGTTGGAGGTGAGAACCGAGGTCCTGCACGGGGACAGAGGACAGCCTCTGCCCATCGCTGGCCCTGGACCCAGGCCAGTGCACCCCCTGAGCCTCTAGGGCTGGGCCCTGTGGGTGCCAGCAGGTCAGGGATGAGCATCTCAGGCACCCTGCACAGACAGGTGAGACTTCTCACAAACGTGCTCTCCAGGCTGTCCTCCCAGCCTCCACGGACGCCCAGAACTCAGACCTCACACGCCCCCGTCCACATCCCTGAAGTCCAGGGGCTGCTCTGAGTCTTTCTTACTCACACTGACCGCAGCATCTCCTGGCTCCCTGGTCCATACCAGGCTGTGACAATCCACTCCAAGCCCCTGCCTGCTCGCTCACTCCTGAGCCCCACGAGGTCCCCACAACGAACTGCGTGCTTCGTGGCCCACCCTCCCTTTGCTCAGGCTGCCCCCAAACCCACCTTTCCCTCCCAGAGGTCTGGCCCAAGCTCCAGCACTCTTCAAGGCAGGAGGCAGCCTCCTGTCACTCCCCGGGCAGGGCTGACTTTCTCTCCAGGGCGTCCCTGTGCCTTGAGAGGCACCCTCTCCCCCAGACTGAGGCGCCATGCCCCATCTGACTCTGCTCAGATGCCACCTCCAGGGGGCCCCCAATTCCGCAGGCAGCACCACATTCACCCCGCCTGGTGATCTCACCACGCACTGTGCACAGCCCTGCCCCGCTCCAAGTGGGCGCCATCACCCATGTCTGGGCCTGCTCCTCCAACAGCCAACCCATCCCTGGAGGACCCTTCTCTGGGTGCCTCCTCCTGGGTCTCCCGGGACCAGACAGCTCAGGCCTTGGCATGTTGCAAGTGCCCAGGGAACGTCCACCCATGAACACGGGACCTGTCTCCTTGAGTCCTCCACTGGAGCACAGGTGAGGGCCTCGTGGGCTTGTTTGCATAAACCGAGAACCGCCTGCATGTCTCTCTCTGCAAATGAACGGGATCTTATCATTCTGGGATCTAGTCATCACCATCCAACAGAGTCCCTGTGTTCAGGAACTCATCCAGTTCAGTGAGAAAAACTGATAAACAAAATTGAATGAAGACACTGTTTTTCCCTTAAAAAGTCTGGGTTTCAAGATTCAAAAGTCACAGGAAAAACATGGGCTGCACTGCCTCCTGGGGCACGCCAGGCTGTGACCCACGGCCACCAGACCTGTGGAGTGGCCGGCTCACCCTGGGCAGCAGGAGGGATGGGGCTGTGATGAGGGGCTGTATCCTGAGCACAAGGGAGAAAGGCAGAGGTCGGCCGGCCAGGCTTCCGTTCCTCCCCATCTGTTTTATGGATCTTACATGAGCTGAGGGTTCTGGTTAAATTAACAGTGCATGGGGGACAATTTTCTGAGATAGAATCTTAACTTCGTAGGTAAATCCAGTGGGCCCAAAGGCAGAGTGGAAATGGGCAGAAAAGGGGTGGGTTTGGGGAATCCCTGCCCCAGCTTCCTGGCATCCCACCTTTCAGAAAGCAGCGATTATGCCGGGAGAAGGGGCCCTCCTGCTCACCTCCACAGAGTGTGAGCGGTGCCCAGGGTTGGCCGAGGCTGGTCTGGAGCCTCAGAAAAAAGTCCATTCATTAGGAGGGCTCCGTGCACAGACCTCCAGGGCCTCTGTGCCCAACCCCGTGGGAGGCCAGGGGACCTGAGGACATCCCCTCAGCTTCATCTAGGCATCAAGCCGTGCTCTCTGCTGCTGGAGCCCTCAGGGCACCAAGTGCTGTACTCCAGCCGAGCCCTCCAGCTCAGCAGCTCTGGGAAGTGCCGCTGACCATGAAGGACAGGGCAGAGAGAAGGCCAGTGGGACGGCCAAGTTGTCTGTGCCCCCATGACTGGGTGTCCCTGAGGACAAGGGAGAGGCTGGTCTTCATATCCCAGAAGGTGCTCAGCAAACATCTGTTCAGTATCTGGCTGCCCAGGTGATGATGCAGTGGGGGTAGAAGGGTGGGGGAGATGGGGGGAATGAGGCCTGGGAACAAGCCATCGAAGGAAGCAGTTGGGTCCCATGCAGCCCAACAGGGCAGGTAATCCAGGCCTCCTGCCATCACAGGCCACACAGGCCTGTGTCCATACTGCCACCAAGGAGGGGCAAGGCAGCCCCCACAGCTGAGCTGGCAGGCAGGTGGCTGGATCCCCAGGGAGCCTTGGCATAGACAGCGTACAGCGAGGGGCCTGGCCCAGGTCCAGCTCAGTTGGGCAAGTGGGAGCACGCCCAGCACGGTGGTGCCCCTACTCCCATTCCTTAGGTCGTCTTTTCACTTTCTTCATAACGTCCTTTGATGCACAAAAGTTTTTAATTTTGATGAAGTCCAATTTATCTATTTTTTCATCTGGTACTCATGCTTTTGGTGTCAAATCTGAGAACGTGAAGATTTACCTTCTGTATTAGTCAGAGTTCTCCAGCGAAACAGAACCCATAGGATGTGTGAGTATATACACATGTACATAATACATATATGTGTGTGTATATATGTGGAGAGAGAGAGTGTGTGTGTGTATACATGTGGATGTATATATATTTGGAGAGAGAGGGAGAAGAGAGAGATTTTAAGGAATTGGTTCACATGATTGTGGGAGCTGGCAAGCCCAAAACCTGCAGGGTAGGCTGGCAAGCCAGAGACCCAGGAAAGAGTCGATGTTGCAGCTTGAGTTTGAAGCCAGTCTGGAGGTAGAATTCCCTCTTACTTGGGGACCTCAGTCTGTTTTCTCTTGAGCCCTTCAACTGACTGGATGAGGCCCACCCGCATTATGTAGGGTAAGCTACCTTACTCAAAGTCTACTCATTTAAGCGTTCATCTTATCCTAAAAATACCTTATAGCAACACACAAACCGACGTTTGACCAAATATCTGAGTACTGTGGCCCAGGCAAGCTGACACACGAAATTAATCATCCCAGAGTCCAACCTCGAGCCTTTGCAAGCGGATGTCCAGTTGTCCCAGCACCATTTGTTGAAAAGACCATTCTTTCCACATTGAATGGTCTTGGCGCCCTCGTCGAAAACCAATTGGCCATAGAAGTTTGGGTTTATTTCTGGCCTCTCGATTCTATTCCATTGGTCTCCTCACGATAGTACCACACTTTTGATTACCGTAGCTTTGAGGTAAGTTTTGAAATCAGGATGTGTGAGCCCTCCAACTTCGTTTTTCTTTTTCAATATAGTTTTGGCCTATTCAAGGCCCACTGTGGTTCCCTATGAATTTGAGGAACATTTTTTCCTTCTCTGCAAAAAAAGGCCAGTGGAGCTTTGATAGGGATCGCCTTGAGTCTGTTGATCACTTGGGGGAGTATTGTCGTCTTAACTATCCAAGTCTTCCCGTCCATGAACTGGGGACATCCTTCCACTGCATTAGGTCTGTGATGCTCAGGAATGTAGTGTAGTTTTCGGTGTACTTGTCTTTCACCTCCTTGGTTAAATTTATTTCTAGGTATTTTATTCTTTTGGATGTTATTGTAAACCTCTTCCTTAAAATAACATTTAATTACACACAATGGAATATTATTCAGCCTTAAAAAGGAAGGAATTTCTGACATATGCAAACATGGATGAATCTTGAAAACATGCTAAGTGAAATAAGCCAGACAGAAAAGGACAAATACTGTATGATTCCACTTATATGTGGTCCCTAAAATAAAATTCATAGAGACAGGAAGTAGAATAGAGGTTACCAGGGTCTGGGGAGACGGGGGAATGGGGAGTTATTGTTCACGGGGCACAGAGTTTCAGTTTAGGACGATGGAAAAGTTCTGGAGACAAATGGTGGGGAGGGTTGCACAACAATGCGAATGTACTTAATACCACCGATGGACATTTGAAAAGGGTTAAAATGGCAAACTTTATGTTATGTATATTTCACCAAAATAAAAAATTAAGATTTATTGCTTTGATTTCTGTTTCCAAAAGTTATACCTATTACGTTAAGAAATTTTGTGAAGCAGAGACATAGCGTTTGGAAACAAGTTTTTGTACTCAACACACTAGGAATGTTTTTCCATGGCATTTGAGATTCTTCTCCAATGTTATTTAAATGGCTGGAGTATCATTTTTAAACAATCCCTTAGTTCTGGATATCCCCTCCCATCAAATTTTTATGATTAGAACTCAAGCCTCAGTGAGAATCTTTATAAATACATATTGTGCCCTGTCAGACCAATGCAACAACATTCCGCATAAGTTCGCCATGTTACCACATGCCAGGCACTGGGGAGGGAGTGACAAAAGGAGGAGAGCACTCCTGCCCTGTGGTGCTCACAGGCCCCTGGGGGAGACCTGAAAATAACACAAATCCCCTTTGTATCAACTATTCCGAATAGGAAATCTACAGAAACAGACAGGTGGTTGCCTGGGGCTTGGGAGAGAGGATTATAGTGGGTGCAGGTAATCTGCTCCGGGTGTTGAAAATGTTCTGAAATCAGTGGTGGTGGTTATACAACTCTGCGAATTTACTAAAAACCATTGAATTGTACACTTTAAGTGGGTGAGTCATGCGGTATGTGAATTATAGCTCAATAAATTAAAAAAATAAGCAATTCTGCGGGCTGCTGGAGGCGGTGAGCAGCTGGAGGAAGGGCTGCAGGTGAGGCAAGGTCAAGGGGAGATTGGGCAGGGGCCGGGCAGGGGTCGCGCCAGTGGCACTGTTGGGACTAGGTCTGTCTCCACCAGCATGGGAGCCACAGGAAGGGCTCCTGGTGAGCTGCCGGCCTCGACAGAGGGGGAGCACAAGTTCAGATGTCAGCAGGGCGGCCGTGAGGTCCACAAACAGGGCACAGTGATGCTGGTCAGAGAGAAGTGGCCCCGGGAGGCTGGCTCAGTAAGAACAGAAAGACCACTGTCCTGCGGCCCCCCGGGCTCCAGCTCACAGCAACAGGGAGGCTGGTAAAAAGCTGAATGAACTCGCTAGTGTAAGAATCTAGAAACATGGCACTCGGGCTGTTTGATGCCTCACCTTTACTTTAAGACTGGTTTTCATTTAAAACTGCCTGAGAGAGTCTCTGGGTGTTCCCGAGAGGTTTAGAATAGGTTCCCTCTAAGACAGTGTAAGTCCCTCATATGCCCAAGATCCAAGACGCTGCCTGGCCCAGTGCAATGCTTGACCAACATTTGCCCGCGGGGGTGGGGGCAGGGCAGGTGGGCAGCAGAGGCCACCTAGTGCCTAGTGGCTGGTCAGAGCAGGCAGGGTGGGCGTGCCCATACTGGCACCCCAGTGCCCCTTAAGGCGGTTCCAAAGGAAGTCTGGCCTGGGAAGCCCAACCTCGCGGCGACATCCCCTCCTCAGGCTAGAGGCTGCACGCCAAGGCCCGGGCCAGGGAAGGGAGAAGAGAAATATTGCCAGGATGGGGGAGGGGGACCTCTCTCATGGGACGGGCTCACAGACCCTGGCGCCACGTAAAAGTAAGGCCCTGACTGAAGCAGCTTTACTGTTTTGGTTTTTAAACAAAGCACCAAAAATGCTCACTGTTTTCCTTAAAATGAGTTTGGCCATGGAGGGTCATTTGTCTGGAAAGAAAACAATGTAACAAATAGGTGTGTGAGGGGCACCTCCACCCGAGGCCACTCCACTGGCCCACTGGGGACATTTGTCCTCCACCTTCTGCGTCTTCAGGCAAAGGGAGATTCTCAAATTCTAGGCAATATAAATGAAGGCGATTGGAAAGTGTCATCCCTGGTGTGACATGATCCACTCCTGCTTTTCCTGTTTTGGAAACTCAGGAAAAAAGAGAACTCTCTTCGAGGGAAGAGGATGATAAAAGGGCCAGGGTGCTGGGCTTTTGTGGGGTCTGGAAAAGCCCCCAGGGCTGGGTGCCCTCCAAAGACCGCCCTGGAGACCTCCCAGAGAAGACAGCTCTGGGAACCAGCAGACTGGCAGAGCGAGGCAGGGGGCAGTCCTGTCCCCAAGCCTGGGGCAGACGCAGGTGTGGTGGGGGGGCTGGACCAATACCTAGCAGGTCAGGCTTCCCTGAAATCCTGGGAGCCTGCAACCCCGCCCCACCTGCCCAGCTTCCCAGCCCTTCATCACCCAGGGCTTCCCTGCATTTCAGTCCCAAGTCCTGCCCAGGGCACATGGGGTCTCTGTGGCATTTAAATCTCCAGAGTCTCGGGGCCCAGCCCCGGTGGGGTCTGCCCAGCTCGCTTCTCCACTCCTGCACGCGGCACATGACCTGTCCAGCTCCTTGTGGTTGAGGGAGGCCTCTCTGTCGCAGAAGCTGACCCCATCCTGCCACACTGCCCCTGCCCTCCACCCCTCCCTCTGCTGCACCCCCATTTCCCACAGGAGAGGTCTTGTGTTCAACCTCAGCAAGTTCCCCCGAGGCCTCTGAGCAGCCTCTCCACGGTCTGTGCCTCGACCAGTCCTGGCCTCGGTGTCCGCCCCACACTCTCCCAGCCCACTTCACTGACGTCTGCACCTCATACTGGGTCTGTCCCGAGGACTCCCTGTCCCCTGCTCTCTGCCCAGCTCCACACCTGCACATCAGCTGCCCACTGGGCCCCTCCCCACCCACTGGGCCCCTCCCCACCCACTGGGCCCCTCCCCAGCTGTGGCCCCATACGCCCTCCATCTTGCTCTCTATGGCCTATTCACTCCTTCCCCTCCTCCCTCCATGACCATGCACCCCATGCTTCCTCACCTGGCAGGAAGGAAGGGCAGGCCTTGTGTGGCTGAGAAGCAGTGGACCAGGCCCAGAACACTTGGGCTCTGACCTTGGTTCTGAGAAGCCCCGAGATACTCGGCAAGTGACAGAGCGCTTCCTGCCTTGGTGTATTTAAGGCCCAACTCCACAAGCTGCCCTAGCATCTTTGAGCCCATAAGACCCCAAAGGCCTAACCCTGAGCTCCCCTACTCTTGCCAGATGTGCTCCCCACACAGTGGGAAAGGCTCCCCCCAGGCACTCCCCCTCAGCCAGACCGGCTGCACTCCCCTGGTCTTCACCTAATAGTTTGCACCTCCCTGCCAGCTGTGGAATTATCCAAACAAGACAATCACATCCTCCTGCGGGAATCAGGGGCACCTCACCCTCTTGTTACTACAAAGCCTCTTCCACAGCCCTGGCCAGGTCACTGTGCTCCTGAGTGCACCCCTGTGGCTCTGTATGGTGTGCAGGGTCCTCCTCCCCTGGGCTGGGAATATATGTGACTGTCGATCCCACCTATCCAGCATTGGATGTCAGGTGTTCAGCCATCTCGTACTGTTTAGGGTGGGGGATCCTTCCCTCCCCAATGGGGTGAATAGGAGGCATTCAGAACACCTGGTTCCTCATGTGCTGAGGGGCGACAGCAGGACTGCCTGGTGACTGTACTGGGTGACTGAACAGCCACCTGTCAGGAGGTGTAAGTACCATTTATCAACACCCAGAAGGGGCCTGGCACCATCAGACTTGACAGTCCTGCCAGCTTTCGGCAAAATGACTGTCCCAGGCAGGAGGGACACTCACCACACGATGGCCAACCTGGGGATGGTGAACATGAGGGCTGGCTCGTAGTCGTCAATCATGTCCTGGGTCAGGTACCCGAAGTCCAGGGCCCTGGCCAAGGGAGAGAGAAAGGGAGAAGGGATGAGGACCTGGGCCACTGCCCGCACCCATGGGTCAGACTGGTGTTGAGAAAGTGGCCTGCTCAACCCTCACCCGCGTCCATGCTCAGCGGACGGTCAGGAGGGGGACATGAGCCCCTCAGCCCTCGCATGTGCAGAGGGCTGCTGCTGAGAAAAGCGCCACGCCCTGCTCTGCGAGGCCCACAGAGGCAGCTCACGCTTGACCTTCCCCTCCGTCCATCTGCCTGCTCCCACCTTGAGGACAGAGGACTCGGGGAGCCGGTAAAAGCTGCGCTTGCTGAGGAGGGCCCGGCGAGGACAGCTGAGATGTCCAGCAAACAAAATAAGAAAGCTAATCCAGTCGTGGGCTTGCTTAACCAGGAAATTGAAACAACTCAAGTGGCAAGAACAAATGTGGAACTAAAACATTACCCCAAACAATTTAACACTTCCCTGAGAAACTAAAACTGCTCTTCTGGGTTTATTCTCACACCCCAGGCATACGCAAATGGCTTTCTGTATGCTCCGTGAGCAGGCGCTGCTGGCATCATGATGGCTCAGAATAAAGGTATTTTCTGTCACCTTATTTTCTGGCAATTTAAAATATCTCTCAACACATAAACAGTGAATAATCTGTCTTTAAAAGTAACAAACTTATGATGTGATATTAGTTTCAAAACTTAGCTAATATCATAGCACTAGTCAAATAGGAGGAACATTCTAGGTTAAATCTTAGTCCCAAAGTCTACTCAGAATATCTGACTTCAAACTACTGTACAAGGCATGATGAGAATATTGATGATTCCCCTCCTAAAACCTTGTTCAGCAGACCTGAAACCCAGCAAGTGCTCCATCCTGGCCTGGGGAGGTGAGGAAGAGAGGACATAAGGAGGTGAGGAGGGGAATGGAGGTGAGGAGATGAGGAGGTGAGCAGTGAGGAGATTAGGAAGATGGAGGTGAGGAAGTGTGGAGTGAGGAGGTGAAGAGGAGTGAGGAGGTGAGAGGTAAGGAGTGAGGTGTGAGGAGTGAGGGGTGAGGAGTGAGGGATGAGGAGGTGTGGAGTGAGGAGTGAGGGATGAGGAGTGAGGAGGAGAGCAGTGAGGGGTGAAGAGTGAGGAGGTGTGCAGTGAGGAGTGAGGAGGTGAGGCGGATGGAGGTGAGGAGACAAGGAGGTGAGTAGTGAGGAGATTAGGAAGATGGAGGTGAGGAAGATGGAGGTGAGGAAGTGAAGAGGAGTGAGGAGTAAGAAGGTGGGGAGTGAGGGGTGAGGAGTGGGGGGTGAGGGGTGAGGTGTGGAGTGAGGAGTGAGGGGTGAGGAGGTGAGGAGTGAGGGGTGAGGAGGAGAGGAGTGAGGAGATGAGTGATGAGGTAAGGAGTGAGGGGGTGAGGAGGAGTGAGGAGGTGAGGGGTGAAGGGTGAGGAGGTGAGGAGTGAGGCATAAGGATTGAGGAGCGAGGAGGTGAGGGGTGAGGAGTGAGGAGACGAGTGAGGGGGTGAGGAGTGAGGGGGTGAGGAGTGAGGGGGTGAGGAGTGAGGGGTGAGGAGTGGGGGGTGAGGGATGAGGTGTGGAGTGAGGAGTGAGGAGGAGAGGAGTGAGGAGATGAGTGATGAGGTAAGGAGTGAGGAGTGAGGGGGTGAGGAGGAGTGAGCAGGTGAGGGGTGAAGGGTGAGGAGGTGAGGAGTGAGGCATAAGGATTGAGGAGCGAGGAGGTGAGGAGTGAGGAGACGAGTGAGGGGGTGAGGAGTGAGGGGGTGAGGAGTGAGGGGTGAGGAGTGGGGGGTGAGGGATGAGGTGTGGAGTGAGGGGTGAGGAGGAGAGGAGTGAGGAGATGAGTGATGAGGTAAGGAGTGAGGAGTGAGGGGGTGAGGAGGAGTGAGCAGGTGAGGGGTGAAGGGTGAGGAGGTGAGGAGTGAGGCATAAGGATTGAGGAGCGAGGAGGTGAGGGGTGAGGAGTGAGGAGACGAGTGAGGGGGTGAGGAGTGAGGGGGTGAGGAGTGAGGGGGTGAGGAGTGAGGGGTGAGGAGTGGGGGGTGAGGGATGAGGTGTGGAGTGAGGAGTGAGGAGGAGAGGAGTGAGGAGATGAGTGATGAGGTAAGGAGTGAGGAGTGAGGGGGTGAGGAGGAGTGAGCAGGTGAGGGGTGAAGGGTGAGGAGGTGAGGAGTGAGGCATAAGGATTGAGGAGCGAGGAGGTGAGGAGTGAGGAGACGAGTGAGGGGGTGAGGAGTGAGGGGGTGAGGAGTGAGGGGTGAGGAGTGGGGGGTGAGGGATGAGGTGTGGAGTGAGGGGTGAGGAGGAGAGGAGTGAGGAGATGAGTGATGAGGTAAGGAGTGAGGAGTGAGGGGGTGAGGAGGAGTGAGCAGGTGAGGGGTGAAGGGTGAGGAGGTGAGGAGTGAGGCATAAGGATTGAGGAGCGAGGAGGTGAGGGGTGAGGAGTGAGGAGACGAGTGAGGGGGTGAGGAGTGAGGGGGTGAGGAGTGAGGGGGTGAGGAGTGAGGGGTGAGGAGTGGGGGGTGAGGGATGAGGTGTGGAGTGAGGAGTGAGGAGGAGAGGAGTGAGGAGATGAGTGATGAGGTAAGGAGTGAGGAGTGAGGGGGTGAGGAGGAGTGAGCAGGTGAGGGGTGAAGGGTGAGGAGGTGAGGAGTGAGGCATAAGGATTGAGGAGCGAGGAGGTGAGGGGTGAGGAGTGAGGAGACGAGTGAGGGGGTGAGGAGTGAGGGGGTGAGGAGTGAGGGGGTGAGGTGTGAGGGGGTGAGGAGTGAGGGGGTGAGGTGTGAGGGGGTGAGGGGGTGAGGAGAGGAGTGAGAAGTCTGGCTTCCCGTCCTCTATCACATGAACTCCACCTGCAGCTGCCCTTTGCGCCCAGAGACAAGGGACCTGGTGGGGGATGGGGGGTGGGCTGAGGAATGAGGTTGGGCAGGTGTGAGGAGTGGCGTGGAGGCCCCGGGTCTGGGACAGGTACTGGAAGGGGGCTGGTGCCTTCCTTCCTCAGGCGTCCCAGGGCAAGGCGGCCCCTGCTCCCAGCACCACCCTCTGCCCTGTCCAGTCAGTGGTCACCTCACCTCTCCACCGTCTCGCAGAACAGCACGATGACCTCCTGCTGCACGTAGTACTCCCTTGGGGACTTCACGGGCACCATGGCTGAGACGTAGCTGCAGATACAGTGAGGGAGTGAGTGCGGGCTGGAGCCCCCAGTCTTCCCGAAACAAGGGCGTCTTCAGTGAACCCAGCTACTTCACTCTGACCGCGGCACGGCCCATTGCACGGCCCATCGCGACAGCTGCATGAACACACAGCTGCCAGCATGGCCGTTTGTGTTTCAAATCAAAACTTCTCCCACGGTCAGGCCTCCAGGGCCCCACAGCCCTGCCCGATTTCAGCCCTGACCATCCTGGAACCATCACTGCCTGCTGCCTTGACTGTGCCCTGCCTGGAGACCAGCCGCAATGGGAGAGCGAGTGAATGAAAGAACGAATGAATGAAGGAACGAGTGTGCGGGTGGGTGAACAACCCCTGAGCCCTGGCCGTGGGCGAAACTCAGCGGCTGGGGGGAAGCAGCACGGGCTAGGCGGGGGGGCTCACAGGATGTTTGCTGAGCGGGCATAGGAAACTGACAGTCTGTCCAGCCATTCCCCGAGTGAGAACAGTTTCTTTCCTAGTAAATCACTAATTTTTCCTTGTTATGAAAGCTCATTTGGAAAATCTGACGGAGACAGAAAGGGGACAGAGAAAATGAAACTGGCTGTGGGCACTCCCACCTCCTAAAGATCCGCCTTTGACCTCTGGCTCCATCTCCTTCTAGAGGTCGACAGGTTACAAGATGGACAATTCTTATTAACAGAGACCGCCATGGACATGGATTTGGGGTCCTGCTTTTCCTTGCCCACCGTGAGCGTCTGTGTGTTGAGGCTCCTGGCATGCCTGCCCCCAGGCACGGGCCTCTCCAGAGCCCTCTCCCCGAGGTCCCCCGGGCCTACTGCCCGCGTCCCCCGCTGGACACACGTGTTGGAGGAGCAGGTGAGTGCAGCCTGTGGGGCGGGGTGGGCGGCACTAACTGCGGAGGAATGGGGCAGGCTCTGCCTTTTGAAGGAGCAGCAGCAGCTCCCCAGGCTGTGGGGCAGGGGGACAAGCAGCAAGAAGGAGCGGTGAGCATGGAGCAGGTGGATGCTCCCCACTCCACCCCCCAGAGCCCCGGAGCTAGTGAGCGTGTGGGCTGAGGGGAGGTCTCCGTGTGATCCGTGCAGACTCCCCTAGCCCAGGGAGGTGCCCTCACCCTCACCCCCACCCACAGAGTTAGGGGCCCCAAGAGCAGCGCCTCTTCATCCTTGCCCACGCCATGGCTCAGGTCTGAGTGCACAGAGACGGGCTTGTGGAGTGAACGGATGAACAGCTGGGGTGAAGGGGCAGCTGGCGACCAGGAGCAAGCCTGATATGGTAAGTGCAGGCGTGGGCTGCAGGCAGAGGCAGAGGTCAGAGATGGGAGGTCAGAGAGGAGGGTAGGAGGAGCAGCAGAGGCTGATGGTGGCAGCACTGACTGTGCTGAAGGAAGCTCCAGGGCTCCAGCGCTGGGGTATATCAGGGAAGGGCAGAGGTGGGGCGGTGGACACCTGGGGTCTCATTTATCCTGGGTCACCTCTGCTTGTCTCCAAGACACATCTCCTCTCTCTGAAAAGTTTCACTCCCCCCACCCCCGTCCCGCACATCCAGACATCGTGTCCCCCAGGGGTTAACTACACCAGCTGAGGGCCCTGAACCAGCCTCGGCTCCTCCCTCTGCAGAATTCCCTGGCTGGGAACATCAGGATGAGCCCTGCAGAGCTGCCCCCCACCACCCCGCCACCACATAAAGCAAAGGCCGTCACCCCACGCCCCAGCACACACGTGTGGCCCTCAGGTCACCTCAGCTCGAACTCGGCAAACAGGACGTCGAAATGCCTCAGCACCTCCCTCATCTTCTCCGTGTAGGTGTTGAGGTCCCGCAGCGCCTGGTCACGCAGGGCGCCCCGCACGTCCTCCAGGCTGCGGGTCAGCTCCTTGGCCAGCGGGCGCATGGCCATGCTCTCGAGCTCGCGGTTCATGATGATGGAGCCGGCGGCCAGGCACTGCAGGCAGAAGAACGCGGGTCAGGAACGGCCCCGGAGCACGCACCGCAGTTCTCAGGAGTCACGGGTAGCATGCGCATCCTGAGAGCCCAACTGTGGAGCCTGATGGGCCTCGTGGGTCCCGAGGCTGCAGAGCCCCACTGGTGTTCTTTACTGTAAATGCACATCTTCCTCCAGCTCTGCAGAGAGCAGAGTTCTAATTCGATTAGCCAACACTGAGAAAGACTCCCTCACCATGAGAGGATTGTGGTCCCCAAAGCCAAGGAGACCCGGGACAGGAAGGCAAAAGGCAGAACAGTGGCCAGGCCGAGGTGTGACCATCATCCCGAGACCCCTCCCCCAGGTCCTCTCTCTTGGGAACCCCCTTGACCCGTATTCCCATCATCTGGCACCTGGTCCCTCTGGTTTCTCTTAAATCCAGAGCAATCATGGTGGCAATAAATACTCTCACTGTGACCGATGTGGTCCTCACACAGACCCCAGGGGCAGGCAAGGGAGGGGAAGGCCAACTGAGGCCCTCAGGTTTGGGGGCTCCAGGAAGGGGACCCCCAGTCATGTGACTCCTGTCCCCTCCTCGCCCAGCCCGAAGGCCAACGGGGGGAGCCCAGGAGCTCCCACACACCAGCTTCAGGGCTGTGCTCCAGACACATGGCTCTCAGGGCTGACCAGGGCTCCCAGAGATCGCCAGCCTTTCTAGGAAGTACAGACACCTCGTGTCCACAGATGCTTGCTGCTCAGAGAAACCAGACCTTCCTCAGAACCGACACTCATCAGCGTGGGAATCCTCTGGCTCCTGAGCAGTAAGGAGGCCCCCTGGTGCCCGCAGATCCACACACACCTGCCCTGAGCTTATGGAAGCATTTCCCAGGGCACGTGTGGGGTGCGTAGGTCACCCCAGCTTGCGCTACACGCTCAGTAACGTGGGGCGTTCGTCAGACCCAGCTCCTGGCTGAGGGGCGACGCATCCAATGCCCGCTCTGGGCTGTGGATGTGGGGCTTCACCAGCTTTGGGCCAGAACCATTCAATCAGCTAACCCCATCAGCGATGATCAAGAGAAGAGGTGGGACGAGAGGCAATTTCCCAAGGGACAGAGGGACAGGGTCGCTGATTTCCCAGACCCCCTGGGAGGGGAGCGTGGAGCTGGCCGGTACGGGGACCCTGCACAGAGGAGTTGGCGCCCCAGTGCCCATGTGTCCCACGGGACACTGGACCTGCATCGTCTCATGGCTCCACAGCTGCCCCTGCCCTTGGGGCCCACTTTACAGAGGTGAAAAGTGAGCCTAGGAGGAGGCATGGCCTGCCTGACAGGAGCCGCAGCAACAAGGTTCAACCAGGCGGTTCAGGGGAGCAGGGTGGGACGGGTGGGTGCAGGGATGGGGTGAAATGGGCACAAGGGCCAGGCATTGTCAGAGGAAGACGGGGGCATTCCAGGGATTCATCGGGAACAGAGGCACGGAGGAGGGAACAGCGCAGACGGGCATGGACATCAGGCTGTGGACCTCACACCCCAGCATGCCAGGGCACAGCCCAGGGTAAGAGTCTGGGGTGTCCACAAGATGGGGGTACAGGAAACCGCTGGCTGGGGGGAGGCTGGTCCTGTCACCTACAGGAGCTGGGCACCTTCCCCTCAGTGCCTCAGTTTCCTTGTTGGGAGATGAAGATCAAGATCTGAGGAGTTATTGTGAGTCGTGGCTGAGTAAGGTCCCAAGGCAGCTCCCCTGCCCCCAGGGCGGGAATGAACATGCCTGTTGCTGGGGGAGGGGAAATGCTGTTCTCAATATCAGCATTGTTGCTACGAGAACCACTTTTAGGCCCTACAGGTCTGGGGCCTGAGAACTCATAAGAATCACATGTGAAATTTCGTGTCTATATTTGCTCGTGTAGTTTTGGTGGAGCAGGTTCACGGCTTTCCCCCGACCGTCAAAGGGGCTTGTGGCCTAACAGGCTCAGAACCATGCCATCTGGAACCTGTGGCTGATGGGACCCCTGGAGGAGGAGAGAGCGGGTCCCTGCACCTGCAGGTGCACAGGGGTGAGGTTCATAGAGAAACAGTTGGACAATGCCCAACACTGTGACCCTGGACCCAGGCAGCTGCCCGCTACCTCAGCGCCGAACCACAGCTGGCCAGCCAGGTTGTCGTGCCGGATCTCCTCAGGGAACTTGACACAGAAATCCCGGGGGGCGCGGTCCTGGGGGATGCACACATCCATGATCTGGTTGATAATGTTTAACACGTTGTCCTGAAACAGACGAGAAAGTGCGCTAAGACACAGTGCCAGCCGGCGGCTGTCAGTTACTGCTTGGAAAATACGAAAAACACATGGAGTCCACTTTACCGTTCTTTACAGACAACGAAAGTGATACGGTAACACATCCACACTTGCTGCGCAATTGCTACAAAAAGCTCCAACGTCCCAGAAATACCTAAAGAGGGAGACTCCTGCCTCCCCTCCCTGACCCTCATGCTCATCACGCTCACGCAGGTCACACAGAGTGTGGGCCCCACCGCGCACGTTGCTCTGTGACTTTCTCTGGACGATGCCTCGGGGACAATGCTTCCCACGTTGCTGTGTAGATTTTGCATTGCCCAATGTAACGGCTGTACCGTACGCTTACCTTCCCTGCTGACCCACACCCAGGCTCCCTGCAGCTCGGCCACCATGACGGGTGTCTCTGAGCATCTCTCGTGAACATCTCTACATGAATTTCTTAGGATAGAGCTCAAGAAATGAAATGCTAGGTGGACACACACACACAAAGTTGATTTTCACCACCAAGTGCTGTGTTGCTTATATTAACATTACAGGCCTGTGTCATCCTGGGCATGTTCACAGCACAGACAAGAGCTGCTGTCAGGGAGCGACATCACTAAGAGACAATGTGTAAAGCTAGCCTTCTCAAACCCGCCCACAGAGTGGACTCCAAGGCCCCCACCCTGCGTGGATATAAGGGCCTCACCCAGCACCAGCGATTGCAGGAGCCAGGAGGACAGACAGGCTTCAGCAAGCTGGGCACCCAGGCAAAGCCGTCGTCCTCTCTGAACTTGAGTTTACGCCTCTGTAGAGTGAGCAGGCCAAGCACAGCTGGTCCCCAACTCCGTCATCCAGGCAGTACCCCCTCCCAACCCCTCTGGAACCAGCAGAACGACCACAGCAACGAGTAAATCAGGCGGCAACGAAGAGGCTGTGGCTTCCTTCAGGGACTTGGAGACCCTGACTCTGCTCCTCAGGGCTGTGCAACCCAGGACAGGCTGCTTGCCTTTTCTGATCCTCTGAGCTGTCTGTAAAAGAAGGCCGTGATTCCTGGGCTGCCGGGAGGACTGTGTGAGCCAAAGTCTGTAAAGCCCTTGGCTCTGTTCTGACCCAGCACAAGCCTCAATACGTGGTAACTTTTGTTTTAAAGACTCTGTAAAATTATTTTGCTTAATTTCTCCATGTTCAGAATACAAAGGATAAGTGTTTTGAACATTTTGTGTATACAGGGGTAACAAGCTCGCATTTTAAATCACATTCCATTCTTTTCTTAAAATAGTCCTGTTCTCTAAACATCTGCCATTCATTCCGCAGGATTACAAGAACGTTAAAAGTTTAGGTTTTTTCTTTAATTTGTTAAAGATAAAATTAATACCCATTTGTCACAGGAAAACTGGAAACACTGGCAAAGTATAGAAGCAGGGAAAATGTCCTTGGGGAACAGAACGACTTTGGGTTGTGGACCTTTCCTTCTAATTCTTGTCCATGGGCCTGTTTCCAATCAGAGTTGAGATCGTCCCGTGTTCGTAATTTTGTATCCTGCTGCTTACTGTTGGAACATATTTTTATAACTCTTCACAAATCCAACTTGTGACAGAAGATTCCAGCATACGGACCATCCTGTTAACTCGCTGCTTCCCCTCCTGCTGGACGTTTACCATGTTTGTAATTCTCCCCCACCACAAGTAATGCTGCAGTTACCAGGGTGGTGCGTGACATTCTCAATTTGGGGTTATTTCCTTAGGATCCACTCATTTCTAGAAGTGGAATTACAAAGTCAAGAGTGTAAACTGCATTTCCAAGCTCTGATTACAATCTGCCAAACTGCTTTCCAGAAAGATTGCACTATCTGACAATCTCACCCTCGGCAATTTTCTATCTCAACGTCCCTCCTTTCTACCCTCTGAGGCTTGAGTTCTGTTTTTCTTAGGAAGCAGACATGAAAAATCACCATGAGCGGGAAGCATGACCTTTCTAACACAAAAAGTCATCACACTAAACTCTAAGGAAATTCTGCTCCATGAGGAAAACGTTAAGCCTCTACAATACAACAAATAAAGATAAAATTCAACCGACATCGAGTGGTACGACTGTGAGTTCTTTTCAAAAGGCTTTCTGGGTGGGACGGTCCCTTTCTCATGATTCACAAACTGATGAACAAATAATGGCAGTAACAGTAGTTAGTGCTCAGAATACGTCAGCTATTAAGAGCCAGGGACTTGCGCTCAGCGGGGTGGCGTGGCTTGCCCAAAGTTGTGTGGCCTTTTAGCGGCAGTGCTTGGACTCACTCAGCCCCTGCCTGGCCGCCTACATCAGCGGCCGGAGGGCGAAGGCAGGGTCTTTTTTTATTCGCTGATGGGTCCCCAGCACCTAGAACAGTGCCGGACACAAAGCATGCCTCGGGAAACATTTGCTGGGACTTCCGATTCCAGCCAAGACAGAGTAACAGGAACCAAATGTAACAGAAACCTCAAACAGCAGCAACAGTAAGGGACACAAACAAGACACTGGACCTCCAGCAACAGTGATCCCCGAGAAGAGAAACATAGGAGGTGAGACCTATGACCGCCCCGCTCACTGCCTTGAGGGAATTTTCAGGTCACGGCCCAGAGAGAGGGTACCAGTTGGAACCCAGCAAACTCAGTAGTTGAAGAGACCGAGCTGCAAGCCCAGGGAAGCCGAGGCAGCTAGGATCAAGAGGACAGAGACCAGAGAAGAGAGAGCTGCCCAGAGAGAGCACCTCTGGGGAGGCCCCGAGGATTCGGCAGGGAGCTGATTCACACAGGCCTGTGGGTGCCTGGACAGATGTACCCAAAGGATTGGAGGAGCAGCCCCCAGAGCTCTCCAGAGCCGGAATAGCAGACAAACTCATTGTTCACAGGGCATTGGAGAGAGTACCCAAAGTGTCTTGCCTCAGTAGTGGAGGAAAGTTAGCCCCAGACTAAACACAGCTCTGACCCTGCCTGACTTCTTAAAAAACAGAATCCAAAAGGATCAAACTGTTTCTTAGTAACCAAACAGCGTAACAAAACAAAGCTCAAAAATAGGAATACAAAAATATTCAGCTCCCAGCAAGGTAAAATTCACAATGTCAGGCATCCCATAAAAAATTATCAGCCTTGCAAAGAATTAAGAAAATATGACACATGATGAAAAGAAAAGGCAAGCAATCAAAATCAACCCAGATCTGACACAGATGAGAGAATGAGCAGTCAGGGGACATTGAAACAGTTGTTAGAACTGACTTCCATGTGTTCAGAAAGTAAAGTAGAGACAATGAAAGAAATAAAAAGGACCCAAACTGCTCCAGAGATGAAAATTACAGTATCGGAGATGGAAAAAAACAAAACACTGGATGATTTCAGTAAAAGAACAATAAACTAGAAGACATAGCAATTGAAACTCTCCAAATGAATCACAGAGAAAATAACAATAACAAAACAGAAAGCATCAGTGAGTGGTAGGACAACTTCAAGATGTCAAATACACATATAACTCAAGACGCAAAAGGAGGAGGAAGGGGACAGAAAAAAAATATTTGAAGAAATAATGGCCAAATTTTTTCCAAATTTAATTACAACTATAAACTCACAGATCTGAGAAGGTCAATGAACCCTAAGCACAAGAAACATGAGAAAAACTATACCAAGTCATAGCATAATCAAATTGATCAAAACTAATAAAAAGAGAAAATCTTACAAGTAACAAGAGAAAAAAGACACGTTACACACAAGGAACAAAAATAAGAATGAGATTAGATTTCTTATTGGAAGCAACACACGTGAGAAGAGAGTGGAACAACATCTCTAAAGTATTCAGGGGGAAAAATCATTAACAACTTATCATTCTAGACCCAGCAAAAGCATCTTTGAAAATGGAAGATAGACTTTGTCATTCAAACAAAGGCTGAAAGAATTCATGACCAGCAGACCTGCACTACAAGAAATGCTAAAGAAAGTCTTTTGGGCAAAAGGAAAATGGTACCAGGTGGAAATACCGTCATGTGTCACTCAACAACAGGGACTCGTTCTGGGAAATACGTCATTAGGGAATTTCGTTGTTGTGCAAACATCATAGAGTGTACTCACACAAACCTAGATGGTACAGCCTCCTACACACCTAGGCTCTATGGTACTAATCTTATGGCACCACCATCCAATATACGGTCTGTCATTGACCCAAACGTCATTATGCAGCACATGACTAAAGATCTTCACAAAGGAATGGAAAGTACCAGAAAGGGTGACTGCTCAGTAAATATATAAGATTCTCTTATTACTATTTAATTTTCTATAAAAAAATTTGACTTTTAAACAAAAATACTGACAATATAGTGTGAGCCTAAACATAGGTAGAAGGAAAATGTATGATGATAATAACATGAGACTTCTTTCATGTGGTATAATACCACCTCACATGCAGTATAAGAACCTTACGATAGTTTACTCCCATTTCTTCCTCCTGGATCAGCTGTCATTACTGTCGCTATTGTTGTGTTTTTGGGTGATGGGGTGGATGATAAAAATAGTTAATAAAAAATCCAAACAGTATAATTTACCATATCAACAAACTAAAAGGAAAAAACCCCACATGATCAACTCAATAGACACAGAGAGAGAACTTGAAAAAAATTCAATATCCATTCCTGATAAAACTCAGCAAGCTATTAAAAGAAAGCAACTTCCTCAGCCTGAAAAATGGTATCTATGAAAACCCTATGATAGCTAGCATCAGAGCTGATGGTGAAAACTGAATGCTTTCCCCAAAACTGGCCTATAGATTCAATGCAATCCCAATCCAAATCTCATCAGGCTGTTTTGTAGACATCTATAAGCTGTGTCTAAATTTCCTACAGAAAGGCAAAGAACTCAGAATAGCCACAACCACCATGAAATCGAAGCACGGAGTTACAGATCTGACACTGCCTGATTTTAAGACTTGTTATAAAGCTACAGTAAGCAAGACAGTGTGACATCGGTCTCAAGACAGATTAACGGAGCAGACTAGAGAGCCCAGAAATAGACCCACACGTATAGGCACAACTGATTTTCAAGAAAGGTGCAATAAGAATTTAGTACAGAAAGGATGGACTTCAGTGGAGAAAGGGTGGTCTTGTCAACAAACGATGCTGGAAGAACTGAAAATCCATTTGCAGGACAAATGAATGTTGGCCCAATCCTCACACCATATACTAAAGTTAACTCAATATGGATCATAGACCTAAATATAAAACCTAAAACGATAGGGGCTGGCCCCGTGGCCGAGTGGTTAAGTTCGTGTGCTCCGCTGCAGGCGGCCCAGTGTTTCGTTGGTTCAAATCCTGGGCACAGACATGGCACTGCTCATCAAACCATGCTGAGGCAGCGTCCCACATGCCACAACTAGAAGGACCCACAACAAAGAATATACAACTATGTACTGGGGGGCTTTGGGGAGAAAAAGGAAAAAAATAAAATCTTAAAAAAAAATACCTAAGTAGATCCAAGATGGCGCCGTGAGTAGTCCTCTTTGTCTCTCCCCCTTCGAGTCTACAATTATTTGGACACTCATCACTTAACAAAGGATATCCAGACAGCATCTCTGGACATCTGAGAGACCCACGCGACTATACATCGGAAGGCGGACAGGCTTCCCTCTGGGAGGTTGTGGAGATAGGTGAAAACTCTCTGACCCTGACCGAACAGCCTAGTACCTGCAAGCGGCTTTCTTCCAACGGATGCCCCTGGAGGATCAATGCACACATAGGGCAGGAGCGAGCACACAACAGAGGAGCGACGGTGGAAGCAGGTGACCAGAACCCTACCTAAACCCCCCGCAATTGCTCCTAAATGCAGGGGGAAACTCTGGAGTTGCACACCTGAGCCCACGGGGAGAGTCTCTCCCCGCCATTGGCGGGGAGATCCCGCCTGGTGTTTGCGGCGCCTGGAGGGTCCCAGAGAGAATCACTGAGGGTATGGAGGCCCCCCAGCTGCCACTGCCTACACGGTGTGGAAAGGGATTGCCAGAGATCTCAGAGAGGACTGGGGCTGGGTGAAGCTCCAGAGGCCAGCTCCGTGCCCCAGAGGGGAAGCTCCAGAGTTCTGCCCGGGCAGCAGACAAAACTCTCTGTCTGCTATTAGCGGAGGGGCCACGCCCAGCATCCACAATACCGGGAGGGTCCTGGAGAGGAGAATATCAGGCAGGGCAGCAGCTGACCAGCTACCACTGAAATCGGGATCTCCAGCTATCCTCCAGACAGGGCAAAGGGCTCCCCGAGTTCCTGGGGAACAGGACTGGGACTGGGTGGAGTTCCAGCGACCCAGCTCCGTAGCCTAGGGGGAAATCCTACAGGCTCACAGCAGCCTCAGGGAAAGCCTCTGCACAGCACTAGTAGAGAGCACCCAACCGTCGGCCACAAGGCTGGAAGACCCCGGGACAAAAGTAGCATAGCTAGGTGAGCTAACCACAGACTGTAGAAGATGCCAATAGCTCTGCTGCGACCCATAGTGGACAAGTGAGATTTTGTGGGTGCCGACAGCGACGGAGCGGCAAATATAAGTGATCCTACCCCTGGCCGCTGGAAAAGCCCATAACACCGTTGCAGACCCCAAAGAGGGAGCACGTCTAGGTGGGCTGCAACAGTAGGCACCAGCAGCCTGAAGCCCCCCCGTGACAGCCCCCTTGGCAGAAGAGGGAATCCAAAGGACCACTGTGACTATGAGGAGGGGCCCAGGCCTGGTTAGCAACTGCGGATAGAGTTCCTGGTTGGTGCAGTATAAACAGCTGCTCCCCCACCACAGCAGCAGAAACAAGTGGAAGGAGCAACTAAACTCTATCTCTATGCAGAGGCACAAATCAACAACATCAAGCAATATGAAAAAATACATTAAATCTCCAGAACAGAAGGAAAATAACAAATACACAGAAAACAATCCCAAAGAAAATGAGATATATAACCTAAATGACGATGACTTCAAAACAGCCATCATTAAAATACTCAATGAATTAAGAGAGAATTCAGATAGACAACTCAACGAGTTCAGGAGCTATGTCACAAAAGAGTTTGATACTATAAAGAAGAACCAAACAGAAATACTGGTAATGAAGAACACAATAGAGGAGATTAAGAAAAATCTAGATGCACTGAACAGTAGGGCCGATAATATGGAGGAAAGAATTAGCAATTTGGAAGATGGCAATATAGAAATGCTGCAGGCAGAGGAGGAGAGAGAAGTAAGACTAAAAAGAAATGAAGAAACTCTCCGAGAATTATCGGACACAATTAGGAGATGCAACGTAAGGATTATAGGTATACCAGAGGGAGAAGAGAAGGAGAAAGGGGCAGAAAGCCTATTCAAAGAAATAATGGCTGAGAACTTCCCAAATCTGGTGAGGGAGATGGATCTTCAGGTGACAGAAGCCAATAGATCTCCAAACTTTATCAATGCAAGAAGACCAACTCCACGGCATATAGTAGTGAAGCTAGCAAAAGTCAACGACAAGGAGAAAATACTAAGGACAGCCAGGCAAAAGAAACTAACCTACAACGGAACCCCCATCAGGCTATCAGCAGATTTCTCAGCAGAAACTTGACAGGCTAGAAGAGAGTGGAATGATATATTCAAAAATCTGAAGGACCAAAACCTACAGCCAAGAATTCTCTACCCAGCGAAAATATCCTTCAAATACGATGGAGAAATAAAAACTTTCCCAGATAAACAAAAGTTAAGGGAGTTCATTGCCACAAAACCTCCTCTTCAGGAAATCCTCAGGAAAACCCTCATTCCTGAAAAATCAAAAAAAGGAAAGGGGCTACAAAACCAAGAGCAGAGGAGATAAGTAGAAGGACAACAACAGAGAGTAGCAGCTCTCCATCAGAACAGACTAAACCATGGGACGAGAAACAAAGGAAATTGAAGAAAACCGGAAAACAAGACATAAAATGGTAGTGGTAGGCCCCCACATCTCAATAATCACTCTAAATGTAAATGGATTGAACTCCCCAATCAAAAGACACAGAGTGGCAGGATGGATCAAAGAACAAGACCCAACAATATGCTGCCTCCAGGAAACACACCTCAGCCCCAAAGACAAACACAGACTCAGAGTGAAGGGATGGAAGACAATACTCCAAGCTAATAATGAACAAAAGAAAGCAGGTGTCACCATAGTTATATCAGACAAAGTAGACTTCAAAGCAAAACAGATAAAGAAAGATAAAGAGGGACAGTATATAATGATAAAAGGGACTCTCCACCAAGAAGACATAACACTTATAAATATATACGCACCCAACACAGGAGCACCAAAATTTGTAAAGCAACTCTTAATAAAACTAAAAGAAGACATCAACAACAATACAATAATAGTAGGGGACCTCAACACACCATTAACACCAATGGACAGAACATCCAGACAGAAAATCAACAAGGAAATAATAGAACTAAATGAAAAATTAGACCAGATGGACTTAATAGATATATATAGAACACTTCATCCAAAAACAGCAGGTTACACATTCTTCTCAAGTGCACATGGAACATTCTCAAGGATTGACAATATTTTGGGAAACAAAGCAAACATCAATAAATACAAGAGAGTTGAAATAATATCAAGCATCTTTTCTGATCATAATGCTATGAAACTAGAAATCAACTACAAGAAAAAAGCAGAGAAGGGTGCAAAAATGTGGAGACTAAACAACATGCTTCTGAACAAACAATGGATCATTGAAGAAATTAAAGAAGAAATCAAATATTATCTGGAGACAAATGAAAATGAGAACACGACATACCAAATCATTTGGGATGCAGCAAAAGCAGTCCTAAGAGGGAAATTCATCGCAATACAGGCTCACCTCACTAAATAAGAAAAAGCTCACATAAGCAACCTCAAACGACACCTAACAGAACTAGAAAAAGAAGAACAAACAAAGCCCAGAGTCAGTAGAAGGAGGGAAATAATAAAAATAAGAGCAGAAATAAAGGATATTGAAACAAAAAAGACAATAGAAAGGATCAATGAAACAAAGAGTTGGTTCTTCGAAAAAATTAACAAAATCAAGAAACCTTTAGCCAGACTCACCAAGAAAAGAAGAGAGAAATCGCAAATAAATAAAATTAGGAATGAGAGAGGAGAAATCACAACAGATACCAATGAAATACAAGAGATCATAAGAGAATACTATGAAAAACTATATGCCAACAAATTGAACAACCTGGAAGAAATGGACAAATTCCTAGACTCCTACAATCTCCCCAAACTGAATCAGGAAGAAATGGAGAATCTGAATAGGCCAATCACAAGTAAGGAAATAGAAACGGTAATCAAAAACCTCCCCAAAAATAAGAGTCCAGGACCAGATGGCTTCTCTGGAGAATTCTACCAAACATTCAAAGAAGACTTAATACCTATTCTTCTCAAACTGTTCCAGAAAATTGAGAAAGATGGAGTACTCCCTAACACATTCTATGAAGCCAACATCACTCTGATCCCCAAACCTGACAAGGACAACACAAAGAAGGAGAACTACAGGCCGATATCACTGATGAACATAGATGCAAAAATCATCAACAAAATTCTGGCAAACCGAATACAGCAATACATCAAAAAGATTATACACCATGATCAAGTGGGATTCATACCAGGGACACAGGGATGGTTCAACATCCGCAAGTCAATCAACGTGATACACTACATCAACAAAATGAAAAACAAAAACCACATGATCATCTCAATAGATGCAGAGAAAGCATTCGACAAGATCCAACACCCATTTATGATAAAAACCCTCAATAAAATGGGTATAGAAGGAAAGTACCTCAACATAATAAAGGCCATATATGACAGACCCACAGCCAACATCATACTCAATGGACAAAAATTGAAAGCCATCCCTCTGAGGACAGGAACAAGACAAAGGTGCCCACTTTCACCACTCCTATTCAACATAGTACTGGAGGTGTTGGCCAGAGCAATTCGGCAGGAAAAAGAAATAAAAGGAATCCAAATAGGTAACGAAGAAGTAAAACTCTCGCTGTTTGCAGACGACATGATCCTATATATAGAAAACCCCAAAGAATCCATAGAAAAACTATTAGAAATAATCAACAACTACAGCAAAGTAGCAGGGTATAAAATCAACATACATAAATCAGTAGCATTTCTATACACTAACAATGAACTAACAGAAAAAGAACTCAAGACCTCAATCCCATTCACAATCGCAACAAAAAGAATAAAATACCTTGGGATAAATTTAACCAAGGAAGTGAAGGATCTATACAATGAAAACTACAAGACTTTCTTGAAAGAAATTGACGACGACATAAAGAGATGGAAAGACATTCCATGCACATGGATTGGAAGAATAAACATAGTTAAAATGTCCATACTACCTAAAGCAATCTACAGATTCAATGCTATCCCAATCAGAATCCCAAGAACATTCTTCACAGAAATTGAACAAAGAATCCTAAAATTCATATGGGGCAACAAAAGACCCCGAATTGCTAAAGCAATCCTGAGCAAGAAAAACAAAGCCGGTGGAATCACAATCCCCGATTTCAAAACATACTACAAAGCTACAGTGATCAAAACAGCATGGTACTGGTACAAAAACAGGTCCACAGATCAATGGAACAGAATTGAAAGCCCAGAGATAAAACCACACATCTATGGACAGCTAATCTTCGACAAAGGAGCAGAGGGCCTACAATGGAGAAAAGAAAGTCTCTTTAACTAATGTTGCTGGGAAAACTGGACAGCCACATGTAAAAGATTGAAAATTGACCATTCTTTTTCACCACACACCAAAATAAACTCAAAATGGATCAAAGACCTAAAGATTAGGCCTGAAACAATAAGTCTTCTGGAAGAGAATATAGGCCGTACACTCTTTGACATCAGTTTCAAAAGAATCTTTTCAGACACTATAACTCCTCAGTTGAGGGAAACAATAGAAAGAATAAACAAATGGGACTTCATCAGACTAAAGAGCTTCTTCAAGTCAAGGGAAAACAGGATTGAAACAAGAAAACAGCCCACTAATTGGGAAAAAATATTTACAAGCCACTTATCCGACAAAGGGTTAATCTCCATAATATACAAAGAACTCACATGGCTCAACAACAACAAAAAAAACAACCCGATCAAAAAATGGGCAGAGGACATGAACAGACATTTCTCAAAAGAAGATATGAATATGGCCAATAGACACATGAAAAGATGTTCATCATCGCTAATCATCAGGGAAATGCAAATCAAAACTACACTAAGATATCACCTTACCCCCGTTAGATTGGCAAAAACATCCAAAACCAAGAGTGACAAATGTTGGAGAGGTTGTGGAGAAAAAGGAACCCTCATACACTGTTGGTGGGAATGCAAACTGGTACAGCCACTATGGAAAACAGTATGGAGATTTCTCAAAAAGTTAAAAATTGAAATACCCTATGACCCAGCCATCCCATTACTAGGTATCTATCCTAAGAACCTGAAATCAGAAATCCCAAGAGTCCCTTGCACCCCTATGTTCATCGCAGCATTATTTACAATAGCCAAGACGTGGAACCAACCTACATGCCCAGAAACTGATGATTGGATAAAGAAGATGTGGTATATATGCACAATGGAATACTACTCAGCCATAAAAAAGACAAAATTGGCCCATTCACAGCAACGTGGATGGACCTCGAGAGTATTATGTTAAGCGAAATAAGCCAGTCAGAGAAAGACGAACTCTATATGACTCCACTCATAGGTGGAAGCTAGTATATGACAAGGAGATCTGATCGGTGGTTACCAGGGAAAAGGGGGGGTGAGGGGAGGGCACAAAGGGGGAAGTGGTGTACCCACAACATGACTAACAAAAATGTACAACTGAAATCTCACAAGGTTGTAATCTATCATAACATTAATAAAAAAAAATACCTAAAAACGATAGAATTTCTAAAAGAGAATATAGGAGAAAATCTGATGACATTGGATTAGGGCAAGATTTCTTAGATATGACACCAAGAGCATGATCTATATAAGAAAAAATAGATAAATTGGGCTTCATCAAAATTTAAAACTTATGCTCTTCAAAAAAACTGTTAAGAGACTGAAAAGACAAGCCACAGACTGGGAGGAAATATTTGTAAATCATCATCTGAAAAGGACTAGTGTCCAGAATATATAAAGAACTCTCAACAGTCAATAAGAAAACAACTCAATCATTCCTGTGAATTTATACACATGGAGACGCCGTGCTATCACGAGCCGTCCCTGCCTGTCCGAGGAGCCAGTCAGCTCTCCCAGATCCCCCTGGCCTCCTTCCTTCCTGGGACACAGCTCTTGGGACCCCACGTCCAGACATCTGACCACAGCCGTGCCCAGGTGTAGACCATGGCAGACAGGAGGCTGGGATGTGCAGTCTGGACGCATCAAGGACCCTTCTGCTCCCGGAGAGCCCACCTCTGCTGTGGTGGACACCAGTGCCTCCAGCATGGGGAGATTCAGGTAGCGTCCCTCGCCAGGTGTGGCCATGTTCACACAGCACACCTCCAATCAGCACACCGCAGATCTACAGCAAGGTGCACCTGCTCCCACCAAGACCCCATTCACTGGCTACACCCAGGCACAAGGTCCATTAGCACATTTTGCCATTTAATTTTCTTCACTGAAGCATCTAAAATTATGCTCCCTTGACAGTGAAAAGTGAGGGTATGACTTAAGAGGAACAGGTTGATGAGAGAATTCACCCCAGAGCAACTCCAAGCTCATGGGCATCATGACATCCAGATCCAACCGTATCGGTGTCCCAGGGCCACCATGACAAAGCAGCACACCCGGCGGCTCGAACAGCAGGCATTTATCTCCTCACAGGCCGGAAGGCTGGACATCCGGGATCAGGGTGTGGGCAGGGCTAGCTCCTTCTGAGGCCTTTCTCCTTGGCTTGTACATGGCCATCTTCCCCCGTGTCCTCACACGGCCGTCCCTCTGTGTGTGTGTCTGTGTCCTAATCTCTTCTTCTTATAAGGACACCAGACAGACTGGATCAGGGCCACCCTAATGACCTCATTTTACCTTCATTATGCCTTTAAAGACTCTGCCTCCAAATGCAGTCACATTCTGAGGCATAGGAGTTAGGGCTTCAACATACGAATCTGGGGGGAGACACCATTCAGCTCATAACAACCCAGGATTCATTTCATCCTACTGAACCAACAGCATGATTTCTTAATCCTTTATGGTTTTCTGAAGCAAAAAAGAAAACAAAAAACATGCAAATGTCATCAGAAACCATTTGCATACTCATGTGTGCCCCAGTCCACAGTTTTCCCGAAGCACAAAGTTTAATTTATACAAAAATGCATTACTTAGATTCCTTCTAACTGGAATTAGCATCCACCCAGTTCATGCTGCTCCTTTCAAATCAGGCCCACGTACTTCTCACAGCACGAACTCTCTTAAGAACAGGAGGCTGCTGTTTACCGAGCATCCATGATGTGCCTGGCATCAGGCTACAGACTTCATCTAAAAGACCCCATTTTGGGGGCAGAAGCGTTCAAAATACTACACCCCAGCATGGCACCAGCCTGTCCAGCTAACCCATCATGCCCTGAGGAAGACGAGGCTCCCAGGCCAGAAGGATGAGGCTCCCTAAAAGTACTCTTGCCCCAGAGCCAGAAGTGCCACAGAACAGCTCTGAGAGCCTCGTGAACGTGACCCAGCCAGAGACCCACATGTGGACCCCTCCAGGGGGGCCTGAAGGTCTGATGGGACCCGGGAGGCCTGAGACGCCCCAGACAAGAGTACTCGGGGAAATGTCACGAAGGCCAGGGTCAGACAACTGGGATGAGGAGGAGAGCTCCTGCTGGCAGTCCTAAGCCACTGGCCCCAAGGCTGAGAAAGTCATGACCTCTGAGTACTTGGCATGGGGGTCCACATCCAGCTGGGAACTGACTCACAGACGCTGGGAACATTGGGGGACAAGGGGACCAGCTAAATCTGGCCTCCAGTGATCTCCCCAGGACGATGGTACTCTAAAATCAAGGCCATCAGGTGGCCCGGCAGAGCGGGTTGCTGTCAGCTGCCTCCATCAGAGCTGCGCCTTTTAACTCGGGTTCACCAGACCTTTCCAGCTGCGATGAAACACACACCACCCCATGCTCACGGGCCTTTGTTCAAGCAGCCCCTCCCCGACTATGGTGACCTGCCAAAGCGCCTCACTCCCGCGATGTTGTCCACCCTCCACACAGGGGCAGAGCCTCTCTGAGTGACTGCTGCGGAATGAATGAATGAATGAATGAATGAACAATTAAATGAACAAGAAGCTCATGATAGTCAAATAGAATGTGAAGCAGGAGTGAAAATTAGAAAAGACAAAATGCCCTGTCTCAAGAGAAATGTTAGAAACAAAAAACACTTCCCAACTTAAACATCTGAGCTTTGTAGCAACTCATGACAGAAAAGAACTGAGAACCCCTGACCCAACGCAAGGAGCCCCACTGACTGGCCGGCTGGACAAAGATGTCATGGTGATGGATCTTTATTAGGTTACAGTATGTGCACGAAGGCATCCTTTGGGGCTCTTCCAACTCCTTTTCCCTGCGTGGGTGGCTGCATAGAAAGCCAGGATCCAGGATGCGTCGTGTGGAAGAGCTCTCACTGCAGGCCTGACTGTGGGCTCTGGGAGCCTGTGCGGGGCTGGCCCTGGGCTGGCGTCAGGAGCCCGGATGTCGGGAGGGCTCCCAGCACCCTGACAAATGAGAGCAGCTTCTGTGCCTCACCTGTTTGTGCAAACTATGTGGTCTGCGATGACACACCTTTCCTCCTGGGGGTCTGGAGTTGGGGACGTGCCGGGCAGAGGGGCCCACAGGACCAACCACCAGTGAAAGCCCTGGGTCTGAGTCTCTGACGGGCTTCCCTGGTGGACAGCACTCCACACGTGTTGTCACAACACGCCGCTGGGGGAATTGAGCACATCCCATGTGATGCCATGGGAGAAGATTCTAGAAGCTGGCGCTTGTTTCCGCTGGACCCACGTGCCTTCTCCCTTCACTGATTTTGATTTGTATCTTTTCATTGTGATAAATCTTAGCCGTGAGCATGACTATATGCTGGGTCCAGTGTGTCCTCCTAGTGAAAATTTGGGGGAGGTCTTGGGGACCTGACATAGGAGTCTTTAGAGAGGAGTGAGAAATTAAAGATGCTTGTGTTGTTCTGAGTGTGAGATCCTTGTGGCTAATTTGTATGACTTGTTTCTCGACCCTTTTGAAGTTGCCTTGTCCACATCTAACTCCAGAAGTTTTCCTTTCTTAGATGTACCCTGTCAAGGCTATCCAAAGCACTCAACTTGTTTGGAGAGAAGGGAACCCTCATACACTGCTGGTGGGAGTGCAAACTGATGCAGCCACTATGGAAAACAGTATGGAGATTTCTCAAAAGACTAAAAATAGAAATACCATATGATCCAGCCATCTCATTACTGGGTATCTATCCAAAGAACTTGAAATAAACAATACAAAGAGGCTTATGCACCCCTATGTTCATTGCAGCACTATTCACAATAGCCAAGACGTGGAAGCAATCCAAGTGTCCATCGCCCGATGACTGGATACAGAAGACGTGGTATATATACAATGGAATACTACTCAGCCATGAAAAAGACAAAATTGTCCCATTCGTGATCACATGGATGGACCTTGAGGGCATCATGTTAAGCAAAATAAGCCAGACAGGGAAAGACAAACACCACATGATTTCACTCATATGTGGGATATAAACAAACTTATGGACAAAGAGGACAGTTTAGTGGTTCCCAGGGGAAGGGAGTAGGGGGTGGGCAAAGGGGTGAAGGAGCACACTTATATGGTGTCTGACAAATAAAAATGTACAACTGAAATTTCACAATGTTACAAACTATTATGACCACAATAAAAAAATAAATTAAAAAAAAGCACCCAATTTGGTTTTCACCCCATTTGGTCAGTTTGTGTAAGAGGCAATTACAATAACCAGTGAGCTGGCCTGAGCAGGTTTGAGAGCAAACACAACCCACTCCTGGGGGCTGCAGCAGCTGATGGGAGTAGGCACGGGCGGGGGTGCCAGGGAGAGGCCTCCTAGCTGCGAGTGGTCAGCGTGCTGCAGGCACAAGGAAGGACATCCTCCAGTGGGAAAGCAGAGGGTCGATGGCCCAGCAAGTCAGGAGGCCCTCCCGGCCCCTCTAGTCCCTGAATCCTCCTGAGAGATGGAAAGGCAGGGGCTCCTGGGGGGGTCATTCCAGAAACCAGCCAGGACCTGCTCCAATCGCCCTGTCAAGGATTCTGTAAGAACCTAAGTCCTTCTCTAACCCCCTTGATGCTGCAGACACACGGGGAGACGTATGCCTCCCCTCACCCTGCCCTCTCTATGTGCTCTGTGATCTGAGAAGCACACCCCAGCCCCCACCACCCAGGGCAGGGAGGATCCAGGAGGACTTGTGGGCGGAATACATGGAGGACGTTCCAGAACTTTGTGAACGACCCTGATTGTCACTTGACAAAACCGTGCATCACGCCACATGCTCTGGTGCTGGTAAAACCTTGTGAACATTTGGTAAACTGGGAGGATATTACCAGCAGGGCTTCCAGGGCCATCTCTGAATTCTGCAGCAGGAGCTCTGGGCGCCTGAGGCGGCAGAGTGAGAGCCCGTGCTGCCCTGCCAGCTGTGAGCATGGCCGCAGCAGGCCGTCCCCTGGCCTCTTCTGGCTGAGACCCTGGTGGCTCTTCATCGCCCCCACCTCCCCACCCCTGACGGCCACTCTCCAAGGGTGTCCTGTGCAGTCTGCCACTTCCAACCAGGCTCTTTCTCCCACGCTGTTCTGCTCGAGACTGACCCTCCTCCCGGGTCCAGTATTCAGCGGGACCAAGAAAAGCCCCAGCTCATCGAGCCCAACACCTCGCCCAGGCCGACCCTGAGATGTCCTTAGAGGGTGCGAGCAGGTGAGAAAGCCTCAGGTTCACCAATAACAGGCGCCTCCGCCCCACGCCCACTCACCTGGCAGGAGCGGAACTGGCTGACGAGCAGCGTGCACCGCTGCGGGTCCTTCCGCCCGTCCAGGCTGTCCAGCTCGGCGGCCACCTGGTTCAGCTCCTCGTCTGCATAGTAGAACTGGGCCAGCAGCTGCGGGTCCGACCTCTGCAGGGGAGAGAGGCACAGGGAGCTTGAGCAGGTGACAGCCCTCAGGCAGGAGGCGGGAGAGCAGCCGGTGGCGGCTCTGTTCTCAGGCCGGAAGCCGAAGCCGGTGGCCATAGGGCCCGAGTCCTCAGCTTAGGACACAGCAGCAGCGTGGTTTCTCCCTCCCGTTTCTTTCACAAGAATCTATGCTGCTCGTCTCGTGCCCTACCTGTCCTGAGTCCCTCTGCATCTCAGCCCATGGGGCTGTGCCGCTTCTGGGAAGGCCCCAGGGGACAGCGTCTCTGTGGGGAAGCCAGACATGGAGTTATACATGAGGCCAACCCTGTGGTTGGATGACTCACAGATAAGGGGCTAAGGACAGTGGGGTCTTAGGGGGCCACGGGATGATAGGATCAGCTCTCAGAAAGTAGTTTTTATTTATAAAAACAACCAAAATGATAAAGACAGCCACTGAAGGAAGTGGCCAGGACTAACACAATTTTACTCAAATGCAGACTTACAGACAGTGCGTAATAAGTGCTCGCCTCCCCTGCCCTCTGGAATCTTCTCAGCCCTTGGCCCAGTTTCTGTAGCGCCAGGAAACACCAGTGCTTCGTGGCAGGAAGCCCTCCTCTCACAGGGCTCACCTTCCACCAAACGCACAGGGTGTTCTCATTCTGGGTCTGGAAGCGCAGCCACCCACTTAGAGCAAAACCCCACTCCCGGCTCTGACCAGCTGACCCGCTCCCGCTCTGCTCCAGCCCCCCCAGGCTTCTCCTCCCACACACCAGCACCAGCCAGCTCACTCCCCTCTGGCCCGAGGGGCGATGGCGCATTCCTGGATCTGAGTTTCCAGGATTAGGAGAAGCCCCCAAACAGATTATTATAAAAGGTGTTCTTCATGATCATGCAGAGAAAGACAAAGGGGAAGGAAAGACACCAAGTCAACAAGTTTGTTCGCAAAATCACACACACACAGCTCAAAACCAACACTCAATTCCCCCTTCGTTCTACCTAAGAATTAGCACACGGTTGTGTTTATTACCGATATTTTGTTAACCATAAGATAACACTTTCATAATTTTCAGTCTCCCTTCTTCTCTCAACTTACTTCTCAATGACCCTGTCTTCTCCCTTCACTCTGGCATCTGCCCCCTCCCCTTCACGTGCCCTGTCCCAGGGTAGCTTTTCCTTGGTTCAGGGGCCTTGGTCCATCAGTGACCAACTCTGGGTCAGCTGGTGAGGCCCACCCAGCCCCCTGGGGTGGAAGTTAACCCCCAAATGAGGCTGAGCAGACCCACAGGGGTGGGGCGGGGCAGCCCATCTTCAGTGATTGGCCAAGATGTGAACATATGACCCTGGCAGGTTCAATGGGAGTCCTTCCTGGGACCTTTCACAGGAGGGCTGCACAGAGAAGAGCGTTCTCCCTTCATTCATTCACCCATTCATCCCGCCAGTGCTGCCTGAGGCCCACTCTGTCGGCGATACCGGGACGTGGGATGCTGGGGCATGGGTTGCTGGGACGTGGGATGTGGGGCGTGGCATAGGCTGGAAGCAGGCAGACGCAGACCCACCCCGACAGCATCCCAGCGTCTCTGCCTCCCTGGTCCCAGGAGCTGATGCGTCCCCTCCACAGGCTCAGCTGACTTGCCCGGGTTCCTGTCACACTCAGGAGGGTCACCAGTGACCCTCTGTGATGAAACGGGAACGAGGTTGGGGTCAGAGGCTGGGCAATACTTCTTTGCCTTCTTCCTGTCAGCTTTCTTGTCAGTCTTTGCTGACTGGAAGGAAAGAGGGAAGGAGAGGAAGGTGAAGCTCCAGAGGCAGTTCCCAGGCCTGCCCCCCGGGCCCAGAGCCCCAGGGTGGGTGAGGCCCCTGAGGACATTCAGAGGAGGGCCCGAGGCCGGGCTCTTTGCCTCTCAGATGCAGCCCCAGAATTCCCACCCAGCTCCATTGGCCACCAGCTCCCCGACCTTGGCCCCGGTTCCCATGTGCCTCATCCCAAGGAAGGAGGGAACACCTCGCACAGCACCTTGTCACCAGTTACACGGGGCCTCCCTTCCCAGGGAGGGGGCTGCAGCGAGGGACTGAGGCCGCCACCTGACCAATGATGTGTGGCAGACACCTCTGGTGGTGAGCGAGACACCCTGACACCGAGCTCAGGAGCTGACCCTGGTCACGACAGCCCACTGGGGTCCTTCTGGCCCCAAGCCCACCAGCCCCCCTCACAGCAGTGGCGTGGGAAGGTGGGGAACATGGGCACAGTGGGGACGGTCCCACAGCAGACGCCTGGCTTTGACCCAGCACCTTGCCCCGAGCTGGCCTGACGCCCTGCCGGCATTTGTTCCTGCAGCCCTGACCACTGCTCGACGACAGGACACCATCTGGCCTAGAAAACAGGCCAGGCACTGAATTAGGGCACTGGATGAGGACACCTCCAGGAAGCTGAGTCTCTGCTCTGAGAAAGGGGGCACGATGCGGGGGGGCCACACCCTAACCTGCCCAGAGAATAACTTGGGATGGGTCTCTGCCCTGGCACCAACCCCCTCACCACATGTAACCAGACCTGAATCCAAATATTCACACCAACTGCGCCGGTGAGCTTGTCCCCCTCTGCTGTAGGCTGTGCAAACCGCAGCCAGCAGAGGCAGAAAGGAAGGAAGGCTCAGGAAAGGCTGAGGGTGCTGGGGTGCCAGCTGTCAGTTAGAGCCCTGCCTCTTACACGCTCCCATCCAACCTGGCTGTCCCTCTCCGTGGGCCCAGGAGGGGACTGAGCCTCGAGAACGCTTTGCTTGCACTAGGCCCCTCAGCTCACACACACACCTTCTTCTGTGTTTTGGAGAGATTGACAAACAACTACATGTGTGAACATGTGGGACTGTGTGTGGGGGTGAGTGATAAGTGTCATGCATGTGTGTACATGTATGGCTATGTGACGCAAGTGTGCCCCACGTGTACACATGTAAGTGCACGTGTGTATGAGTGTGTGCATGTGAGTATGGATACCTGTGTATGCAGCTGAGTGTGGGTGTATATGTGCACAAATGTGTGTGCACCTACAAGCATGTGTGCTTGTATACACGTGAATGTATGCATGAGTATGCATGTGTGAGGGTGCACGTATATGCACTGCATGTGTGTGCACGAGTATGCACATGTCAGCGTGTCACACAACTGCAGTTGTGCATATGTGTGAGTGTGTGTGCACTGGGTACGTGTGCACACATCTGTGTGAATACATAAATGTGTGTGCCTAAAAGCATACATGAGTGTGTGTGTATGAGTGTGTATGTGTGTGCAAGAATGTGACTGTACATGTGCGCAGTCTGGGGAGAGAGACTGGGAGATGAGGAGCCAGCTGATACTCTAAATGGTGCCTTCACCCACATTCCCCACCACGCCTGGAGTCAAGCGCCCCCACAACCCTCCATTATGGCCCATTGGGGGCCCATTTCCCATCCTGCAGCCTCCTCTTGGCTTTGGGGCAGAAGCTGGGGGGAGGGAGAGAAGTTAGCCCCGACAGAAGGACCAGACACTTGTTTTCTGAGCCCCCAACCAAGGGGCTCACTCTCATGCCTTCAGGGCCTGGCAGCCAGCTAGATGAGGGGAAGACAAAAAAGAATAGTGGGGCCTGTGGAGAACTGGAAAGGGCAAGCCTGCCCCATGGAAAGAAAACGGCACCCAGTACTGAACGCCCCCAACGCCCCCCCAGACTTGCGTAGGCTCTAAACGTCTCCACGACCAGGAGGAACAAACGTTCTCCAAACTCTGCCTCCTGCTTCCCTGTGAAGGGCATGGGGCATGTGGCACAGTCGTCACCTGGGAATCCACGCAGTCTTACTTTGCTTTGATTTCAGTAAAGACCTTCAAACCAGACCTACAGCTGTGTTGCAAAAAGAGAACTGTACCCACACACACATAAAGCAGAACAAATTAGAAAATTCAGAATTTTTTTTAAAAAAACTAACCATTATCTTTATTCTACTGAAACACACATTTTAGAATTTTAGTTATGCCCTGAGATGGTTTTCCAGCCACTCAGGACTGGTATTTCCAAGGGAAGAACCAAAAGCTCCCTGTCCGTCCAGCAGCGCGGCCTGTGGCAGGAGGAGGGTCTTCGTCAGTGAATCAGGCTCGCCCCCAGACCCCAGGCGCGGTGTGAGATCAAACCCCCAGGCTGGGTCCCGGGCAATGAATTAACACAACTGACAAAACTCAATTTGTGCTGATTAACAGAACCCAAAGGAAAAATTTGGGTGCTAAATTTCCATTTCTAAGTATGCAGAGTATGAAGTGAATAATGGCAGTCCCCAACTGCTCATCACTCAGATCTAAACTGGTCCAGCAGGGCAGGGTCTCTCTCAAGTCAGCTCGCAGGCGGGACTGATGAATGAAAGAAGGTAACATTTAGGAGCGTGACAAACTGTCTTTCATTGATTTGACTCAGCCAGCTTTATTCAACACCTTAAAATTAAATTTTAAATTAAACTTTTTAATATCCCTAAATAAAATGTCCACAACAAACAGAATCAATTGATATAATTGGAAGAAGTATTCACCCTATTTTGAAATAAATATTGTAAGAGAAGAAGTTAGAGCCCAGTAGGAATGTCTTTTTTTTTTTTTTTTTTTACTGAGGAAGACTAGCCCTGAGCTAACATCTGTGCCAATCTTCCTCTACTTTGTATGTGTGTTGCCACCATAGCATGGCAAATGAGTGGTGTAGACCTGCGCCAGGGATCTGAACTGGCAAACTGGGGCTGTGGAAGTGGGGCACACTGAACTTAACCACTACACCACAGGGCCAGCCCCAGGAATGTCTTTTAAAATCATACTATGTCAATATTTCCTCAAAGATAAATTCACAGCAGTGAAAGTTTTCACTGTTTCAAGAAGACAAAAGTACATCATGAAGAAAGGATTTAGCTTAGGCGGTTACACGACCAGTGAACAAGCAACCTCAAAGAAGGCAGGAAAAAATACGCAATAACAAAGCAGCACCGAAAAGTTCAAAAGTGAAAAAATTGACTAATTCAGGACTAATTTTGTTAAGTTGATTAAACTATTCACTCATCCAAACACCTGTTCCATGATGTGGGATGAGGACTGGGGGTGCGGATGCAGACGTGGGGAGTGGGTGAGGAAGCAGAAGAGGATGTGGATGTGGATGTACATGTGGATAAGGATGTGGATGCAGACATGGGCTGCAGGAGGCAGATGTGAGCTCAGAGCATGCCCTCAAGTGTCTGTCTGAGCCAGGTATGTGACACCGAGTGTTCCCCAGCAGGTATGAGGCTGGCCGGCTGGGCATGAACCATGAGCTGCCCCCAGAGGGGCCAGCATCCCCAGCCCTGTGCAGAGCACCACTCATGCCTCACCGGGTACCACCCAGCACCCTCTCTAGGGTGGCACCATACAACACCTCTAACCCAGACAAGGAGACTGAAGCTCATGAAGGAAACTAATGGCCAAGTCACATTGCTGATATGATGGAGTCAGAAATCAGCTGGTCTTACTCTAAGGACTCTTGGGCATCCTCGTGGGAAAGAGGAGGAAGGGGTAAGAGTGACCAGGGTGGGATCCTTGTCACGCCTCTTGCTTCCCTAATAAGAAATAAATACTGCAGTGGGAGGAGCTTAAAAGGACACCTTGTCGCTCCAGGGCAGCAGTATCACAGTCTCAGCCAAGCTCCAGGAGGGGAGAAGAGGAGGAGGCAGATGGTAGGACAGGCAGACAGGACAGATGGCATGGCCAGACCAGAAAGGACTGTCCCCTCCATGCCCAGTGTAAGCCCAGTGACAGAGTGTAGCCCAGGGGGCCAGTGTGGAGTCTCAGCCCCCCACCCACCACCCTCCCCCCAGCAGCTTTCCCAGGACATGAGCTGGGCTCTGAACACTGGTTCCAAGACAGACCACCCCAAATGCCCTCTACCACCCAGGTGGGCTTCAGCTGGACAGAGCCTGGAGAGCTCAGGGGTGAGAGCTGGGTGCCTAGGGAGCCAGCCCAGGCCCTGGGCCTCTCTTGGACCAGCTTTCCAGTAAAGTCTTGGACTCCCTGTTGCAACGCCAAGAATCCGAGAGCACTGCAAAAAGACCAGAGAAAAGCCTCTGGTAGAGGCACTTTGAATTCGGCTGCTGTCCTCTCAACTGTGCCCCCATAGCCAGCTGATCCTTAGGCTCCGGGCATGGAGAAGCTGCCCAGGCCATACCAGACTGTCAAGGAAACCCACGGAGCACTGGTCCCCAGGGCCAGAACCCCTCACTGCCTCCCAACATTGACCCAAGCCCTCCTGCAGGTCTCCACCACCCTTTTGTCCCCACCAAGGCCTGGTGTCCTAGGATAGCCATGACCCATCTCCCCAAAGTTGGCCTTGTCCACATCAGTATGCCCCAGGGGCTGCCAGGCGAAGGCCCTGCTGATCTAGCAGTGCCACCAGCCACCCCTCAGGAGATCTGGCACCCCAGAGAGGCACATGCTCCTGTCGTCACATGATGGCAGCCCTGCCGTCCAGCCCATCGATGGCTGGTGGCTGGTTACTCCTGCACCCATCCCCACTCAACTGCCTGCCTTCTCTACCCAGAGGTGACGCAGACAGCACACCCAGTCAGCAGGAGGGGCTGGCAGGCACTTTGTCCCCCCACCACCAGCCAGAGCTCCTACAGGCTGCCCCTCCCGCCCCTGCTCTCTCCCTAGGTACGGAGCTGAGCCCTGGACACATCACCAACCCCCTGGTCCCCTCGACCTGCCCAGCTCACCTGGTCAGGGGGCCCAATAGGCCAGCTGCTTCCTCCTGGGGCTCAAGAAGCCTGGCAGAGCTTGGTGGTCTCAGGTATTGGTGGGCGGGGCTTGGGTGCAATTTAATCACAAAGATAAGCTCTGAGAGCTGTATGTGTGTCATCCAACTCCCATAATCCCCCACCCCCGGAGGAGGTAAGGGCTACTTCCCAATTTACGGAGGGGACAACTGAGGCTCAGAGAGGTTCATCAGTCCACCCAGAATCCCACATCCAATAAGCAGTCCCACCTGTCACTCGGGCTCCCTGACAGAGGGGGGTCTTTTCCCATGACTCAGCTTCCCTTCTGGCTCCTGCTGGGTGATAAGGGCCTTGGGCTCTGTGGTCAGCATGCACAGACACCACATGTCAACTCTACATACCAGGGAGCATCCATCCACCCTGGGAGGCTGGCCTCAGCCTGGGCTGCAGATCAGGGGATCCATGCTGAACCCCAGGACCCACCCACCCCAGGCAGGTGCCCGTGGACAGTCAGCCAGGCCCACACGTGCCTCCAGCCTGACCCAGAACCACAGAGGGCCTGTCCTCAGTTGTGTGGGGGCCAGCCAGGCCACTGTGAAACCTGCTGCCTCATGGGCACAGCCTTTTGCAGCAAAACACCACTAAATGCTTGCCCGGGAAAGGCTGATGGCTTTATGTTCCATTCACATCACCCATAAATATTTTATCCCTACAGGATAATAACAGAAACAAGCCATTTTGATAATGTGTTTAGAAGAATGAAGGGCCCAGCACAGCATGGGGAAGAGTCTACGGCCCAGATGGCGAGAGGATCCAGGTGGCACGGAATTTAGAAGATCTGTGCTGGACGTGGGTCCAGGGTGAGCTCCGGTTCAACCTGGTTCTGTCAATTCCTGGGCAGTGACCTTGAGCAAGTCACTATCCCTGCCTCTTGAGGTGCATGAAGTACCCTGGGGGCACACTGACACTCAAGTCTGTACCTGGCGCAGTCACAGCTGTAAGTTAAAACGATGGTGGTGGAAGCAGTTGTGGATAAGTAAGGAATAAGAAGCTAAGTAATGACACCATTCCTGATAGCATCACCCCGCCCACCACACACAAAGTGGCCCGTGGTCTCCACGCCCAGCGCTGTCCCCAGAATGTGACTGGCCACACCCCTTGGTCCTGCCGACAGAGTCGAACGGGGAACCTCAGCCCGCAGGAGGCAGCGAGGACAGTTAGCTAGAGCAGATCGACCCCTCCACCGCCCCGGCTCCCACGTCTCTGACTTGGGAGCCCCAGATCGGGGACAGGTGCAGCCACTGGGCCGTGGGCGTCCTGCCCAAGCCCCCTGAGTCCTGCCCGAGCCCTCCCGGAAGTAAGGCTGGAGACAGCGCCGCAGTAGGACAGGGAGCCAGGGGCGGGGCGCAGGGCGGAGCGCGGGGCACTGAGGGCGCAGGAGGCGGAGAGTGGCGCTGGGGCTGAAGGGGCGAAGCAGAGAGAACCCCAGTGAGGGCAGAGCGCAGGGCGGCGCACTGGGGCGCAGTGGGCGGAGATGGGCACTGGGGCGCAGGGCGTGGCACTGAAGGGCAGGGGGCTGGGTACTGAGGGCGCAAGGCGAGGCACGGGTGTCCAGGTGAGCCCGGAACGGCAGCTTTTGGGAAGGGCGCAGGCTGCGGGGGGCGTCGCTGGCAGGAGGAAGAGGCGGGGGACCGAACGCTGGGGGACTTATCTCCCGGAGCAGGGCCGGGTCACCGGAGAGTCGGCTGGGAGAGTGCAACGAGTGAAGGCCTCGGGGCCACTGTCCGTCAAGGCCGGGAGGTCCGTGGGGTCCAGGAGGGAGGAACGCAGGTGGGACGAGAGGCCAGCGACGGGCAGCCGGAGAAATGCAGAAGGGCAAGGATGTCCCGCGCCTTCTCAGGCGCACTTGCAGCGGGGCATTTTGAACCGCTCACTGCCTCCGGGTCAGGTGCGCGTGTGTGCACGTGTGTGCCCGCATGTGCACTCACACCCTGGCATCTGCCTGCCGGAGCAGAGCCTCTCAGCCCCGCTGTCATGTGACCCGCTGCCTTCCAGCCTCACGCAGGGGTCTGGGCGGGTCAACCTGCCCCCTGCAGAAGCCCTCAGCGGCCAGAGCAGGCCCCTCCCTGCTCCAGGTCCCTCCCCTAATCTCTGACCCCTCAGAGTGGGCTCTGGCCCATGTGATGTGGCTCTCCTTACTTTAGCTCAAAGGTGGCAGAGCGATGGCTGGCTGGGCTTGGCTCCTGGTGGTCCAAGGGGCCAGCCCTCCTCAAGCTCTCCAACTGGGGGCCTCGGCTGGACTCTGGGTCAGCAAGATTAGAGAGTCACTTCTGATCTCAGAATACCTCCATTGAGCCAGCTGCAGAATGAATTCTGGAAGGAAAAGTGGGCACACATGTTTGTTCCCTGGCCCCCGTAGTCCAGACGCGGGGTGGGGATGCTCCCCTCTACTCCACAGGATGGTTCCTATGACAGGGGAAGCGACCCCTTCTGGTAGCGACAAGGCACCTCCTCCTCAGTCAGGCAAGGCAAAGACAAACACCATATGACTCACACTCAGGAGGAAACCAAAGTGAGCAAATTAACACAACCCAACCTCACAGTGAACAAAGATGGCCCTAGCACAGCTCCCCAACACGTCAATGGAAGGAAGCGTCCTGGGGCTGAATGTGGACACCCACAAAGGAGGCAGCCACATCTTAAAAAGATTTTGGGAGGTGGGGGGTGGGGCGGGGATGCAAGTTGTAATTAAATCCAGGGTCCAGTTATTCCAGAAAAAAATAGTCCTGAAATCTTACCCACACCTAAGAGATTCACGTGTAAATACTGAGATGGATTTAGAACCTCATTAAATCTTTGTTTAAGGGGCCAGCCGGTGGTGCAGCGGTTAAGTTCACACTTTCGATTCTCGGCGGCCCAGGGTTCGCTGGTTTGGATCCCAGATGCCGACATGGCACCACTTGGCGAACGCCATGCTGTGGTAAGCATCTCACGTATAAAGTGGGCATGGATGTTGTTAGCTCAGGGCCAGTCTTCCTCAGCAAAAAGAGGAGGATTGGCAGCAGTTAGCTCAGGGCTAATCTTCCTCAAAAAACAAAACAAAACAAAAAAACTTTGTTTAAAATACATTTATTGCCCTAACCAGTGTTGCCCAAAATGCTGTTTTATAAGAACCTGTTTATGCAAAGCTGACCACCGGCCCCCCTGAGGTGAGCCCAGGCCTCCTCAGCAGCTCCCCAGGTGATTTGCTAAATTCCTGCCCTGAGAAGCTGTAGATTTTAGGACCGGTCTAGCCATCCCATAAACCAGCCCCTGCCTCTGCTTTCTCGCCAAGTGGCGTTTCTCTCCCAGCAGAGTTCATCTCATCCATGGTAGAACCACGGCCAGCTCGGGGGGGCAGGGCAGCTTCCCCACTGCTGGCCACTCGGGAGGACAGCGAGCAGCAGCCCAGGAGAAAACCCTCCAACCGCAGAGGGGCCCGTTCTGTGCAACCAGAGGCCCTCCCCCTTGGGGCACGGAGAGGGGCCCCTTTGTCACCTCGGTCTAGTCGCATCTGGAGATAGACCCCACTGTGAGGGGTTGCTTCTGGGAAGCAGGCCTCTGGCCCTGGGACAAGGCCAGGTTGGCCCCAGGAGGATGAGATGCCCCTGTTGCTCTGGGACCCTCCCTCCCAGGGGGAGCAGCTGGGCATGGGGCTCTGCGACACCCCAGATGACAATAGTGGCCTTGGCTGCAGTATGTTCTGTGAGCCAAACCAGACACAACGCCTGGAGACAATTGAGCATCTAGCACAGGGTTTCAGAAGGAAAATGAATTCTCAAATAATACCCCCAATCAAGTACTGTATATACAAACGGAACACCAATAATACTGACTGCAGGAAACTGAGCGGCAGCAGCTGCAGTGGGGCCATAGAGAAGCTCTTCCGTAACCGCCGAGGGAAGGAACACGGGGTGGTGACAGTTCTCGAGAGGGAAGTGTGCGCTGCGTCACCAAATGGAACAAACCATACCTGACAGCTGGGCTCTTAAACTGCAGGAGACCTCATTTTTGAACTTCAATAGGTTTAAAGGTTCTTTAAAATGCATTTTATTTTTAAAACTATTAAATAATAAACTTGTTAGGATGCCAATCAATTCTGTTCCCACACTGCTAACAGCCACGGGACAATGTCCAGGGGCCCTGGGCCTTCGGGGTGCCACCCTTCCACACCCCCCTTGCAGGGACAGAGTCCTGAGCTCAGCCCACCTGGCCGACAGCAGCCCAGGGAACAGGGCGGGCTGTGCCGTCTTCTCAGCTTCTAGGACAGTGGAAATCTGCTCGTGGGACGTGGAAACTTAAATGGCTTATTTGTGAATTATTATTCCTCTCCTTCAAAAAGGATTTGAGGTGACTCAGAACATACGTGAACCGAGCCTGTTTATTTAATCAGAGGAATAATTAAAAGGCCCAAATGGAGGTCCCAGGTTCTGGGCCAAGTGGATTACAGCAGGTGGGGTCCAACGGCGGGCCAGGCTACACTGGTCTCTGCTTTGCTTGCTCAGGCCTGGGGACCATGAGTGTCCCCCACTCCTGGGCACAGCGGCCCCACAGGGCTGAGATGAAGTGGATTGGGAGAAGCCAGCCCCACCCCTGCAGGGGGCCCCCATCCTGGGCCAGCTTCACCTGGGTCCTGGGAACATGCTGCTCCAGGAAGGACATGGAATTCCAAGTCCACCACTGGGAGGACCTAAGAGTTGGATGTCACTGGAAGCCAGCACCGAGGGAGGCCTCGCTAGTTGAGCAGGTGGTATTAACACACGGTTCTGGACCGCTTCCCCTTGAGGGACCCAAGGACTTAGAAACCCAGTGTGGTTGCTGCCGCCTCCAACCCAGACTCTGACCACACCTCACCCAGGGCCACTCGGGTGGGTGCTGCTCCAGGAAGGTCCATGGACAAGCAGCTCCAACAGGTCGGATGACAAGCCCAGCCACCCTTCCCAAAGGAGTGTAATCTTGGCTTTTAAAAACAGTTTTATTGAGATATAATTCACATCCCATAACATTCTCCCAGTTAAACTATGCAATTCAGGGGTTTCTAATATATTCACAGAGTTGTGCAACCATCTCGATGATCTAATTTTACAACATTTTCATCACCCCAAAAAGAAACTTCACAGTCAATCACCAGTCATGCCTCCCCCAGCCCCTGATCTACCATCTCTGTGGATCTGCGTCTTCTGGCACTTACATTTCATGTAAATGAACTGTGCAAGATGTGACCTTTTGTGTCTGGCTTCTTTCACATAGCATGTTGCCAAGGTTAATCCATGTGGTAGCATGTGTCAGTACTTCATTCCCTTTTGTCACCAAATAATATTCCACTGTGTGGATATATGACATTGTTTATCCATTCATCAGATGATAGACATTTGGGTTGTTTCCACCTCTGGGCTATTATGAATAAAGCTGCTGGGAACAAATTTTGGTGTGGACATATGATTTCAGTTCTCTTACACATATACCTAGAAGTGGAATTCCTGGGTCATACGGTAACTCGGTATTTAGCTTTTTGGGGAACCGCCACGTTGTCTTCCAAAGCAGCTGCCCCATTTAGCAGTCGCTTCACAGCAGTGTGTGAGGGCTTTGGTTCCTGCACCCTCGCCAGCACTTGCTATTATCTGACTTTTTGACTCCAGCCATCCAGGTGGGTGTGAAGTGCTATCTCATTCTGATTTGCATTTTCCTGACAACCAATGCAGAGCGTCCTTTCATGTGCTTGTCGGCCATTTGTGAGTCTTCTGTTTCCTACTAACTTTGCTCAGTGACCATTCTTTCCACAAGTGAGTGAAGGGTGCTGAAGCCACTGTGCTCTCTGTCTGACCAGATCTGCTTTCCCACGGCCACGGAAATGTGCAGTCCAGACTGGGCCTTCTGTCTGGTGGGAGGAGGGTCCCCTCTGCCACAGCCAAACTACCTCACCAAAGCTGTGGGTGGGTGTGGACTGGGCAACGTGGCAACTTTGTCATGATTAGGACCCAACTGGCCATAAAGGAAGTCCTGGGACTAGGCAAATGTGCTCCCATTGCCTGCCCTGGGATCCCAGAAATGTTCCCTGCCCACCTGTAGTGGGTTGAAAAGGTAGCCCCCCAAAGTGCACTAGGAACCTGTGAATGTGATTTTCTTTGGAAAAAGGGTCTTTGCATACAGAGGGAAGGTAAGTATCTTGAGATGAGACCATCTTGGATTATCTGGTGGGCCCTACATCCAATGACAAGTGTCCTTGTAAGAGAAGGAGAAGGACACACAGGGAGCAGGCCACGGGAAGAAGAGGTAGAGACTGGGGTGGTGCGTCTACAAGCCAAGGAATGCCTAGAGCCCCCAGAATCTGGAAGAGACAAGGACTAGATTCTCTCGGAGCACCCAGAAGAAACCAACCCTTCCGACACCTCAATCTCAGACTCAGGTCTCCTAACGTGAGAGAATAAATGTCTGCTGTTGCAAGCCAGCTACTTTGTGGCACTTGGTCACAGCAGCCACAAGAGGGGAATCCGCCCTCCCCACCACCACCCCCACCTCTATCACCTGGATGCACCATGGCACAAGTGTGTGTGTGCGGGGGTGCCTTCTCTTGGTTGTTTTGGGGGGACTGAGAAATCCTTCTTCATTTTCCAACTTCAGTCCATTTATCTTGTGTACTTGCCCTGAGCAGTAGCTCAGCCCAAGGCCCTACAGACACACCCCAGTGAAAATGACCATGGTTCTGGGTCCTGCAGAGCTGTCCTGGCTGCCCCAGCCCATGAACAGGGGTGAACCCGGCTCACATGCCTTGGGTCACACTTTGGTGCCACGAAATTCGCTACATGTCTCCTGGTGACTCCAAGAACAGGCGTCTCTTTAAACAAATCTGTCACTGCAGGGGAAGCACCAGCAAGACAGAGGTAGCCCAGACCTGATGGCCCAGAGCCCAGAACCCACCTGTGAGAAACAGGGATGGGACCAAAGTGAAGACTCATCTCCATCCTGAATTCTGTTCAACGTGGCGGCACTGCTGTGGGACCCTGTGCGGCGCCTGCCCGTGGCGCTGGGTCACACACATCCCTCCACTGCAGTTCCTCCCCCCCCCCACGCCCTCATTCTGATGGCCTCCCTCTAACGGTCCCACAGCAGCAGGATGCACATCTGTCCCTGGCCCGTATCCACACATGGCAGGTGTTTCTATCTCCAGTCTTTCTGTGTGATGCAGAGTTCCAGGTGGTTCCACGAAGAGGACGAGGTGCCCGCTGTCCACCAAAGTGCTCCAAAGGAAGATGACCGGGGTCTTGACGTGGAACATGGATGGAGATGTTTGCAGCACAGCTTCTGAGCCTGGCTCTTCCTGTCACTCAAACCTGTTAAGTTTCAGATCCAGCTCCTCACGGGGGAAAGGGGGAGACTTTGGAGCCAGAGAGATGGAGGAGGGGGATTTTGTCTGGGGAGTCCAGTGGGGAAGAAAGGGGGCAGGGAATAGGGACACAGCAGGGAGAGGGCAGAGGAGTTTTGGAAACACAGAGTGGCCCCTGGACACGCCGTCCAGCCAGCTCCTGGCCTCCAGGCTGTCCAGGGGGGAGAGGCGGGGCCTCACGGATTCATTCACTCAGCCTCCCACACCTGCTCCCTTGGCTTGTTCTTTTGTATTGTGGTTACTGTTCGATTTATCAAATAATGCAAACAAAATTGAGAAGCGCTTGACTTACACGTTGCCCATCATTAAAGGCACGGATCAGAAAGACAATTAGGATGATTCCATCGTTCCTTAAAAATAGCCATCCTGAAGGAACACCTGCTCTCACCAACGTGCTGTTCCAGCAGAGGAGAAAAACTGTTTGCAGAGTAGTCCGGGCAAGAGCTTATACTAGGTTTGCACACATTTTTACAGGAAAAATATAGACGGATGTTCTGGAAGCTCGACATATGGCAGAAGAGAACCAAATGGGCGCCCGCTCAGAAAAAACAAGGAACAGATCTGCGGAAAAATACTTCAGATGCAGATTCGCAAGTCAGGGTAAGAAACAAACAAATAAATAGTAAAAAGACTCCTTTCAACAATAGTGGGCAAATAATTAAAACTCTTCTCATGAATCCCCGCAACAGTAGCAAAAGCTGAACGCCCTGTGGGCTCCTGTCCCAGACCCCCGGTGCACCCACCTCACCTTGATGGAGGTGACAGGTGCTGGCCCTGCCATCGCCCTGCAGACAGAGGTAGGGAGAGGCAGGGAGACCACACAGCTCACCAGCTGCCTCCAGAAGGTTTGGGCTGAAGCAGGGACCCTGGCAGGGCAGACCCCGCATGCCAGGCCATCCTGGAGCAGACAGAGCAAGCGTCTAGAGAACGCAAACTGCACCTAATGACAGAAGGCAGGTCGTGGTCGTCTGGGGACAGAGGTACCAGACCAGGGACGCCCTCTCAGTCAACATCAAACAAGGGGGCTTTGAGGACAAAATCACAGGGCAGGGAACCTTCTTAAAGAAAGACCATGCCTTGATAGAGTATATTAAGGACAAAATTATTTTTTAATATTATTTTTGCTTGTAAGAAGCTTAGAAATTCTGAAAACCGTAAAGAAGAAAACAAACATCTCCCAGAGCAGAAACACTGTTAGCCCCTTGGTCTTCTGCCCGTGTGAATCTGGGAACATAATTCTCATCACCCCAGGCCCCCGAGCAGAGGATGGCAAACCCGCACCAGTGGACACACACACGTCTTGGCAGAATGTCACGTTCCTCACAGAACCCCTCGAAACACTGATGTTTTCAGTTCATCCTCAAATCTGGAGACGACTTCAACACCACCGCAGTGGGCCCCCTCCCGCCCACAGGTCCTCAAGAGCACCTTACTCTGAAAAGCAAAAGTCAATGTTTTTACCATGAAATTATATCTGCACAGTCACAGACAGGCTGTCTTGTTCCTAGGGTCAGCCCTTCCAATCTGGAAAGAGCCACAGGGACAAACAGAATGCAATTAAACAGAAAGAACCAGCCAGTGGCTCTGGGACAACGCAGAGCCCATCCGGGAGCAAACTGATGACCTTGGCCTTGATGGGGCAGCTGGCAGCAAGGACATGCGCTGGGACAAGAAGCAGAGGAGGACGATCCCCACCCTAAGAAGGCAGCCACCTTTACAGGTCCCTGCAGAGAGCTACCTGTCACCTCCCACCACAGGTCAGGATTTGAACCCAGACCCCTGAGAATGGCCACCCAGAGGCAGACACCACGGGAGAGCAGAGCCGGCCTTCCTCTGGGGGAATCTGACTTTGCCACAATGGATAAACAGCCCTGACGGGTTCTGAGGAGGGTGGATGGGGAATGAGAAATGCCTAAAACCCTTCCACTAGTTTTCTAATTTTCATGTATAGAAGTGATATATGATTGGTATAAAATTGTCTTCCAAAAACACAGGAAATATTAAGAAAAAAAGAACTACCTATAATCATTGCCACCAGAGAACACAACGGCAGCATTGCGATGCACGTCCTGCTGAACTGTTTTCCAGCCTATAAGTACGTATGTATTTTCAATAAAAATTGAACTGTATTTCACATTCTGTTTTTCACCAGTTCTCTGCGTAGCACACAACCATGGCTGCAGACTTTTCATTACACAGTAGCATAATTTACTGTTCAGCCTCACCACGAATGACGCTTTCAAAGGCAAGGCCATGCTGTGTTTTGCCAGTATGAACAGAAGTGCACTGAACACCCTCGAACCTGTCCTTCCATACCTGCACAGCCATTTCCTTAGAATAAATCCTAGGAGTGGAATTATAAGATGAAGGTGGAGGCACTCTTGTCTTTTCTTACATGCTGCCAAATTTTGGGTTCCCAAAGGCTCCAAAATGACAGGGCTGAACAGGGCCCATCTTTCCACAACTAGGCAGCCCTGCATGTTAGCCCTGAGTCAGGCAGGGTCCTGCCAGAAAGCGGAAGTCATGATGAGAACCATAATCAGAGGGAGTTTGATGCAGGGAATTGATGACGTGAGCCACAGAGGAGCTGAGAAGTCGGTGGGATTCGCATCAGCAGGAAGCTGCTGCTGCCCCAGGCTGGAGGGACCGAGGCAGGAGGTGGTATTACTAGAAGAACCCAGGGAAGAGGCCGGAACCGCGCCAGGCTGGACCCCAACAGAGGGGAGCAATGCCCTGGCTCCTCTCTTCCTAGCAGGCCCCATCTCCTACCACTGCCTCCCATTGGCTGATCCCAGCTGGAAGCCCACCAATTCAGGAGCCTGGGAAACAGCTATGGAGGGTCAGCAACGCCCTCCTCCCCTCCTGGATGCACAGCTGAGCCCAAGGTATGTATCAGAGGACACAGCCCCAGGCTATAATTGACCCCATAACCATTCTCCCATTCTTCTTTCTATTGGAGCAAAGACCTCCAATTTTCAGCAGCTCACATGTTCCCTGGAGTGAAGATGACATTTCCCAGCCTCGCTTGCAGCTAGTCGGGGCCTTGAGATTTAGGTTCCATCCAATGGGTTATGAGCAGGGGGAGCAGGTCTGCCTTCCGCTCTCCTCCTTCCTGTCAGCTGGAAGGCAGACGTGATGGCTGGCCCTCAGCAGTCACCATGAATCAGGAAATGTAAGCCACAGAGTGGCAGAGGCCAGGGTCCACCGTGGGGACCACACCTGCCTGCCTGCCCACCCCCCACACCGGCTATGTGTCAGTTTTTCATCACATGCCACTGACCCTGACCCTAATGGATGCTGTGTCCTTTGTCCATATTTCCCAGGAGCAATTCTCTTTCTTTAAGTGATTTTTGATAGGTTTTTTTTTTATTGTTCAGTGTGCATTTTATTGTGTTAAAATATACATAACAAAATGGGTTAAGATAGTAATCTTAAACATTTTTATGTGTACATTTCAGTGGTATTAAATATATTCTTTTGTGCAGCCATCACCACCATCCATTCCTATAACTCTTCATCTTGTAAAGCTGAAAATCTATACCCGTTAAGCAACAACCCCCTATTCTCACCTCCCCCCAGCTCCTGGTACCCACCATTATACTGTCTGTCTCTATGGACTTGACAACTCTAAGTACCTCATGTAAGTGGAATCATACGGTAGCTGTCCTTTTGTGACTGGCTTATTTCACTCAGCATAATGTTCTCAAGGTTCATCCATGTTGCAATGTGTGAGAACTTCCTTCTTTTTTAAGGCTGAATGATATTCCATTGTATGGATGAACCACATTCTGCTTATCCATTCATCTGATGGTGGACACTTGGGTTACTTCCAGGTCTCAGCTATTATGAATGACCCTGCTGCGGTGAACATGGGTGTACAAATATCTCTTTGAGACCCTGCTTTCAATTCTTTTGGGTTTATACCCAAAGTGGGAGGGCTGGATCATACGGTAGTTAGATTTTTAGTTTTTTGAGGAAACTCCATGCTGTTTCCCACTGAGGCTGCACCAGTGTCCACTCCCCGCAACAGTGCGCAGCGTTCCAGCTCCTCCGCAGCCTCGCCAGCACTTGCTGTTTCTGTTCTTCTGAGCGCAGCCGTCCTCCTGGGTGGGAGGTGGTGCGATGGCTTTTATTCATTACTGACGCCAACGGCTTGCCTGCTGCGTTGTTGCCGGCACTTCCGCGTCTTTGTCACCTGTCCTTGCACGTGGTACTCGTCTTCTGCCGTGGGGAAAATGTTTGTTTCCGTTCTTACATTGTTAATCTCACTTCTGCTGCCGCCTCTGACCCCACACTTCCAAAGGCCTTCCTCACTCCGGGAGAGAGACGCGTCTGTCTACACTCCCTTCTAGCGTCTTCACAGTTTCTGTTCATACAGTAAAATGCTAAGCTACCGAGAACTCATGTTTCTTTAAGGAGCACGGCAGCGACCCATGCTGACCAGCCCATCTCACCTTCCCGGGCAGCTGCTCCAGAGTCCAGTCTTGTCTGAACAGAAGCTGTGGAGGCCAAGCCTCTGGGGAGCTCATGAGTCCTGGGACACACATGGCAGAGCCGAGGCCACCAGCCGGCCCTCTGTGGAGCTCCTGGACAGCCAGGAAGGGCTGGATGTCTACACAGGACACTGGTGACTGCGGGCGGGGAAGCTTATGAAGGAGGCAGTTAGGGCTCTTCTGAGGGAACAGGAAGAAGGCCTGAGCCAGGATGAAGAATTAGCTGACCATCGGTCCGCCTCCTGGGGAGGGGCTGGCCGCACCTCCTGAGCCCTCTCCACAGCCCTTGGGGGGTAGGCAGGCACTGTCCATGTACCCCCCTTCATTGTCCATGTACCCCTCCCATTGCCCTAGGGCTGCCCCCGATCTTTCCCACAGGTCATCCTGCTGTGTTTGCCTCCTCTCCAGTCTACTCTTCAGCCCCTTTTGCTACCCCATGGGTCTGCCCTTCTCCATAGCCCCTCTTCTGTCCCCTGAGTTGTCCCCTTGGGTCCAACCCCCCTGGGATCTTCCCCTTATGTCCCCCCTCTGCCTGCTCCTGGGTCCACCCCAGGCTCATTGGGGAGGGGTCTGCTAGGACTCTGGGAGCTCTGTCAGGGTATCGGTCAGGGTAGGCTGGTCATCCCCAGAAGAACCCCTGGACTCAGGGCTGTACACAGCGGAGCCTGGTTCCTGGCCTCCCACATGAGCAATGGGGCTGGGGACTCACTCTTAGGGGTCGTGGCACCCCAGGACCAGGCTCACAGAGTTGCCACACTTGCTGTAATAAGAATGGATCTGTGAGTGTCCATTACAACTAGCTGTCGCATTGAGGGATTATCTGACCCCCCACTGACCTCAACCTCAGAACTGTCCGGGAATGGAATTGGGGGTCCTGGCTTCACAGAAAGGCTGTGGGACAGCAGAACCAATGAACCCACAGGAGAGAGGCCCCTGAGACACTTACTGCCTGGACACAGCTCTGCCACTCATGTCTGAGCTGACTGCCATGAAGCCAAGGCCAGTGCCCCCGGCACAGCCAGGACAGGATCCATGAAGGACATGAACACCTCTTGCTCTCTGCGGCACCCGCAGACCCTCAGTGCAGGGCTCCACAGCCCTCAGCCTCCGTGCATGCCTTCTTTGACTTATCTGACCGGGCACTCCCCGGAAATTCTCTTCAAAGCCTGAGCATAAATTTAAGACATCAAGACATAAAAACTGGCAATTACGACCATATTAAGCGTGGATCCCATCAGGGGAGCCAAATTAAAAGCTCTCAAAACATCCATTTCCCGATTAGCTCCTCAAGGTCACTCCAGGTAATGTCCACCCCCAGCACAGGGACCCCGCGGAGAAAATTCCAGAGGCAAAGAAAAAGCCATGGCTTCCAGTGTCAACGGGACAGCTCCCACGTCTGCTTGGAAATCTTCCAGATCTCCCCTCCACTGCTGCCCAAGAAAGGAAGAGGCAGGAGGGGCTTCCAGAGCATCCCAGGAAGGCTCCCCAAAGTAGAAGCCCCTCCCAGCTGGCCTCCTTCCCACTCACGTGACAACTGAGTTTCTTTAGAGAAAGAAACAAGCTTAGGGAACCAAACAAAGCTGCTGCGGCCACTGTGCGGTGCTCCAGATCTGGAGGAGGTCTCAGAGCAACAGTCCCAGGGGTCCAACCGAGAGGAGTGCTGGGGGCTGAGGACCAAACCACCCAGCCCCCAACACCACTGGGCTGGAGGAGTCACCCTTTGGCAAGAAGAGGGCAGGGAGCTTAAGGTTTTGGTGGTGGGGCGGGGGGGGGGGGGGGGTCTTGTTTTTAAAGATTGGCACCTGAGCTAACATCTGTTGCCAATCTTCCTTCTTCTTCTCCCCAAAGCCCCGCCCCCCCACCGCCGTACATAGTTGTATATTCTAGTTGTGGGTCCTTGTAGTTGTGGTATATGGGACGCTGCTTCAACACGGCCTGATGAGCAGTGCCATGTCCGTGCCCAGTATCCAAACCCGCGAAACCCTGGGCCACCAAAGCAGAGGGTGCAAATTTAACCATTTGGACATGGGGCCGGCCCCAGCTTAAGGTTTTCAACTCAAAACTTAGGCGAGTGACTTATCCTGTTAAAATACGCCTGTCACAGAGAGAGGAGGGGGCCAAGGCTGTCTCAGCGCCCCTACTTCCAGTAGCTGTAGCTGATTTTCATTTCTACAGCCTCCCTGTAGGGGGTGGAGAACCTGGGAGGTCGACGGGTCCCTCCTTTGGGGACCCCAGTTCCTCTCCTCCCACCTGCACTGTCCCCTCCCTCAGAGCACAGCTCCTGCCCCAGGTCCTCCCTATGCCCCCACAGTCCCAGTGGACAGAGCCAGCCCCTACTCATGTCCACAGCTAGTCAGGCCATGAGGCCAGGGGCTGTCCGCACGTCAGGCAGAGGGTGTTCTGGCCTCTGGGGGTCTGCAGCACCCAGGGTCCACCTGGATCTCACACCAGCTGCCGGGTCAGGGGCCACTTGATGCAGTGAGAGGCCAGCCTGCCTGAGTTTTCCCCTGTGCCCAGGTGCCTGCAGACACACTTCCTGACCTGCCTGAGCCCCCCACACTGCCAGGGCCTCGGTGTCCACCCACACAGGGAGCCTCAGCCCACTAGAGCCCCACAGTCTCCTATGACCCCGAAGAAGCTGCAGCTGCTTCCTGTGACACTTGGGACAGATATGAGACCTGGGGGCCTCCTGAAAGATTGGAGACAGCTACCCAGGGGACACTGGGCATGGGCAGCCCCGTGATGGACGCTCCCTCCCCATCTGGATTCCTGTCTTTCTCAGGGTGTGCCTGCAGCTGGGAGGCCACCTCAGGACACAGGTGCCCTGCAGGGGACTCCGGCAGCTTGAACCAGACTGACAAATCAGCCCTGAAGGCCCTGAGGTGAGGGGGCGCTGCAGAAGTCCCATGCACCAACTCAAGAAGTAAGTCACCTGCTGCTGGCTGAACACCCCGCTCACATGCACACCCACCCGGTGACCACTGCGGGCCACCTGCTGGGCATGCGCTTGGATGCTCAGCCCCTCTGGCCTCGGATCTGGGCCCTGCTGTGCTCGGCAGACTGCCTTCTCCCCACCCCCACAGCGTTGTTGTAGTGGGCTGAATAGTGGCCCCAAAGATAAGTCCACCTGGAACCTGTAGACATGATCTTATTTGGCAAAGGGGTCCTTGCAGATGCGACTAAGTTAAGGGTCTCGTGATGAGAGCCTGGATTACCTGGGTGGGCTCTAAATCCAATGACAAAATGTCCCCAAAGAAGCAGGAGAGGCAGCGATGGGAGAGATGCGGCCATAAGCTGGGAACAGCACAGCCACCAAAAGCTCAGGAGAGAGGCCTGGAACAGAGTCTCCCTCAGAGGCTCCGGAAGGAACCAGCCCTGCTGACGCCCTCAGCTTGGGCTTCTGGCCTCCAGACTGTGAGACAATAAATGCCTGTTGTTTTAAGCCCCAGGTCAAGGCACTGTGTTAGCAACAGGCCCCAGGACACTCATGCAGGCCACCACAGGGCCCCCTTGTCCTGTCAGCTGTGCCTCAGCGGGATCCCAGAGACGAAGGAGGAGGCAGGATAGAGGCACGTGGAGGTCAGGAACTCAATTTTCCTGAAACTGCCAGAAGCTGGAGAAGCCATCAAGCAGGGAGGCAACCTGGCCAGATTTGTTTTCCAGAAACAGTGCCAGAATACTCCACTTTTATAAATTATATGTAAGCATGGGTATGTAAAGAGAAAGATCTGGAAAAATACAGCAAAATACCAACACAGGTCTCCCCTGAGTGGGTTTCCCTCTCGCCTCTCCAGCTGTCTGAAGGTTGAGTTTATTTTACGATGAGCATGTATTACTTCTTTAGATATTACTACTACAATCAGAAAAAAATTAAATTGTTTTTACTTTTTTAAGAAAACAAGGTGGGCAGTGTGGAGCAGGGCTCTGCCTAGGACGGCCTCAGTCCAGGCCACCCCAGTCGAGGACCCACGTCCAGACGGGGTCAAGAAAACACGACCTGCAGCACGGCTGCTTCCCAGCTGAAAGGGATTTCATGCAAGAAGGCTGGGGTTTCCCCACGAGCAGTGGGAAGGGCTGTGGGCCCCTGAGAAGACACGGGGGACTACCCTGTCCTTAGAGAATTCCTTAGAGAAATTTCCAGAAGTCCAGATGGAGTCAGACACCCCCTGTGCACAGAGCCCTGGAGGAGGTGCCTGGTGGGTGTCAGGTGCCTGCTGGCCCCTTCTTCAAGCTAGTTAGAGGCCTCACTGGTACGTGGGGATAGAGACGTGGAGCCCAAGAAAGTGCACCTGTGCAGTCGGAGGCTCCAGTGGCCAGAAGAACTCTTCCTCCACCTGGGGGACAGCTGTCCTCAGACCTGCCCCTCTGCCCTGCTCGATCCTCGGCCCAGAGAAGACCCCCATGGGGTAAATGCCATGTGCTCCCTTCCATCCCACCCTCTAGACTCAAATGGCAAGAGAGACCCCATGCTCCTGCCTGCTGATCAATCAGAGCCCAGAGAAGGGCTGCCCAGGACAGGACTACTGACTGTGAGCATGGGCTGGGACACCCCTCCATCTCCACCCTCCCCAGGGGGGCTCCGACCTCCCAGAGCCTGGCAAAGTGGAAGGCAGGTAACCGCCACGGAGTTTCCCTGGGATGGACAGTGTGTTCCCAGCAGCCCAACAGCGATGAAGTGACCGCCCCATGATGCTGGCACCTGTGGTCGTTAACCGTTGAGGACACACACTCCAGGCATGGTCTCTCACCAGCTTTCTCAGCTAGTCCTCCTGACCCCGTGGGGCCGGGGGCAGACCCCAGGACCATGAGTGGGTGCGCTAAGACAAGCTGTGACCCACCGAGGGCCACCCAGCCTTGCTGAACAGAGTGCCCTCCTGAATGGCCAGCAAGTGGCCGTACCTGCCCCGGCTGCACTCAGTTTGTTTCCTGTTCATCCCTCTGGTCTCTGTGCCCTTTCTCTTCCCCACCTTCTGGACTGAGTGTGTTTGTGCAATCTCACTTCATCCCCACTGCTGGCTTATGGCCATTCCTTTCTTTTCCACGTCTAGTGGCTGCTCTTGGGGTTTACAATCCTCCTGAGCTCTGAGGCCCTGTCCCGGTGTGTCAGATGCCTCCATGTGAGGTGCAAGACCCTCACACGTGTGGACATCATCCCTCCCTCCCATCTTTGGACCTTTGTCCTCCAACATTTCCTTCTAGTATGTTACAAACTGTAAAACATAGCATGGAGCTATTTTAAATCAATTATCTTTTATGAGGTCAATTATCTTTTTTTTCTTTGTAGGGAAAGAGTCGCCCTAAGGTAACACCTGTTGCCAATTTTCCTCCTTTTTCCTCCCCAAAGCCCCAGTACATAGTTGTGTATAGCTGTAAGTTCTTCCGGTTCTCCTGTGTGAGCCGCCACCACAGCATGGCTGCTGACAGACAGGTGGTGTGGTTCCACGCCCAGAACTGAACCCAGGCTGCAGACACAGAGCACACCAAACTTTAACTGCTAAGACATCAGGTTTGGCTCAGTTATCTTTTCTTTATTGTGGTAAAATATGCATGACATAAAATTTGCCATTTTAACCATTTTTAAGTGTACAGTGCTGTGGCGCTAAGTACGTTCAAATTGTTGTGTGGCCACCGCCACCGTCCATCCCCAGAACTTCTCATTGTCTTAGAATGAAAGGAACTGTCCCCATTAAACAACAACTCCCCACAGCCCCCACAGCCCCTGGCACCACCATTCTTTCTGTTTCAATGAATTTGTCTACTCTAGGAATCTCATCTAATTCTCTTTTAAAGAGATTTAAGACAGGAAAAAAACCCTCTCTTTTACATTCAGCCCATTAGTCTGGGGCACCCAAGGCCCACAGAACAGAGCTTCAGAGAGAGCGCAGGCGTCTTCCTGGGGCTTCTGGGGAGACCACACTGTCACACAGCCAAGACACAACCTTCAAGATCCAGAAATTTCCATTGTTTCCTTGTCCACTTTTAGGGCAGCCACCTCATCCTGCCATGTTCTGCCAAAGGTGAAGCAGTCCCTAGTCCTGGCTCTCCCGGAGGCCTCATCTCCTCAGGGATTCAGTTCCCCTGTTGCCCGCATATTCGTTTTCCATGCTGTGAAACAAATCGCCACAGTTTAGCAGCTCAGAACAACACCAGATGGGGAGCCCCCAGTTCTGCAGTCAGACGTCCAGCACAGCAGGGTCCTCTGCTCAGGGTCTCTCCAGGCTGGAATCCAGGTGTCGGCCTGCAGTCGGCTTCCCAGCTCACAAGGGTGGGAAGAATCCAGTTCCTGCGGTGCGGGTCTAAGGTCTGGATCCTTGTTGGCTGGGGGCTGCCCGCATTCCTTGGCAGCTGGCCCGTCCATCTAGGAGACAGGAACAGCACGTGGAATCCGTCTCAGGGCTCACATCTCTCTGACTCCCTGTTCTGCCACCAGCCAGAGAAAGCTCCTGCTTCGAGGGACCACATGGATAACCTCCTGTCTTGAGGCCCATGCGCCATACACACAGTAGCAGGAGGGAAACCCAGCATATTCACGGGGCCCAGGGACTCGCTGTGGAAGTTTAGAACCAGGCTGCCACCCTCCTGTGACCTCAGCTCTCTAGTCGGGACTATGAGTTTGCAGGCTATCGGTTTTCAGGTTGGTAGAGTGGCCACAACATTTTCTGGGTTTATCCACATCTTAGTGAAGCCATATTCCTCCAGCTGAATTCCCTGGGCACGTGAGGTAAATCAGGCTCTCTCCCATTCCGTAAGCATCACTTCATCTCCTCCCCCACAGCCCTGAGCATGATTGGACTGCCTGCCTCATCTGACAGACGGTAACGGAGGCACAAAGAGGCCAAGGCACCGTCGAGGTCACACAGCTAGAGCACGGTGCTGGTCAGGTGCAGCCCCAGCTCCCAGCCCCCACCATGCTGCTCACCTCAGCTGTTAACTTAACCTTCATCCTTCTTAAATATGCTGATGGTGATGAGTCATCATCAAATTAAATTGAATCATTTAAAGCTGCTCCCTGTGCACTTTCAAAAGCAGCCCCTCGGTAGATGGGTGGTTGCAGGGGCTGGATGAGCAGAGAAGGAGGAGTGGCCGCTTGATGGGTACGGGTCCCCTCTGGGGAGATGAAAATGTACTGGAACTAGATGGAGGTGGCGGTTGCATAACATTGTGAACGTACTAAATGCCGCTGAATTGTTCACTTTAAAATGGCTAATTTTATGTTACCTGAATTTCACCCTAATTTTTAAAAAAACTATTGCTCTAGGGGAAAAAGCAGCTCCTTGGAATGGTGCATCCCAGGGAGAAGCCCCCTCCAGCCAGCCTGGCCCCGCGCTCCCTGCTCCCACTCGAATTCCGCAGACCTTGACCTTCTCCCTAAAAAAGCAGTCCCGGGTAATCACTTTCCAGCCAGGTTGAGGATCTAACGCCTGAGTACATTCTACATTAGAAACAAAATGACCATCACAAATAGACCAAAAACTCCAAAAAAGGACTCTCAAAAAAACAACATTAAGGTCACGTGATTTTTATCTTTCATCGACGCTTATTATGCCTGTAACTTGGGAAGGAGGTGGTTTAAAGCCAGTGTTTACCAGCAATCTGGAGAGATTTATCCTTTACAGCGAGTGAAAATAAACTATGGGTCACTGATAAGATCGTCCCATTGCATCTTACTGACCCTTACATCTTATAAAATTATTTAAATACACTAAATTTTACAGCTTACAGTACATCATTTATATCCTTCCTTCCCTTCGCTTACTTCTCCACATAACTCAAAGGAAAAGTTATCAAAGGAAACATTATGTTCTCTTAATTCTTTTGTCAAACTCCCACCTCCCATCTCCCCCTATACCCAGTACGTAAATGACACCACATCCAGAAGCTCGGCTTGGGCTGTGTAACGAGAATCGTGCGCCACACACCACAGCTGGAAGGAGTTTACAGAAATGCAGATAAACATGCCGAGTCGAAGCGATCCTGGAGATCCAAGAAAAGAAAAGGCTTTTATCCCCTTCTAGATCCAGGCAAAACAAATGGGATCTTTTGCTCCTATCTTGGAAGGAAGCGAATTTGCAAATCTCCCCCAAAACGGACCAAAGGCTGTGTCCTTCTCGCCACCAAAGACGTCTTACTGATCACGCAAGTTGACTAGTTCTCATCTGCAAAGCCCTGATGAGATCCACATTGAATGCCGGCTGTCGGAGGCACCCCAAATTTTACAGCCCCTCTGCATAAAAGACCCCCTCACCACCTTTTCCTTCTCTGCACACAGAACACCTGCCTTCCCCTTGCTAACGACAGAACAATCTGACTATGTGAAAAGCTCAGCTTTTTCACACATAATGCTACCGGCAGCACAATGTAAAACTCCTGTGCTGGGAATTCTCTGAAGGAGGCAGCCCACAGACTCACAGGCCCCGGAGATGGCTATTTCTCAACTATGCAAAACAGTTAAATAATGCAGAAGTTATTTTGAATTGTGCCATAAGCACCCACAAGCCCACCTACAGGCCCATCTACAGGCAGGTAGAACCCCCATGACCCTCGGCCCCCCAGCCACTCCCCACAAAGCTACCTGCACCCCAGAGCCTGACTCACACGGCCCCTTTAATGCAACGTGGTTGCCACCATATGCAGTCCTACAATGTATTTTTGGTTGTTTTCAACTCTATAAAAAGGACGGCGTGCGTATGTGATATTTTGAGACCAGCGTGTGATTTGCCACATCCTGCACGCTCTGCCCTTCGCCCATGATTATTCTACAACTGCCCCGTGTGGAGCCCCACAGAGCGTGCAGCCACGCACCCGTAGAAGGCACCCACATCCTTCCAGGTTTTTGCTGTGTAGGCAGAGCTTCATGAATGTTCTCTCATGTTCCATGGCTGTGTATGTGCATGTCCCCAGGAGGCAGGTGTCAGTTTCCTATGGCTCCTGTAACAAGTTGCCACAAACTTAGTGGCTTGAAACAACAAAACGTATTATTTAAAAGTTCTGGAGGACAGAATTCCAGCATGGGTCTCACTGGGCTAAACCCAAGGGCTCAGCAGGCCTGTTTCTTCTGGAGGTTCTGGGGAGAATGTGTTTCTTTGCCTTCGCCAGCTTTAGAGGCCGCCTGCCTGCCTTGATCCGTGGTCCCTCTCTCCATCTTCGAAGCCGGCAATGGTGCATCTCTTGAACCTTCTTCCATAGTCACAGGCTCCCTCGGACTGTCTTCGGCCCCCTCTTCCACTATTAAGGACCCTGTGGATACACTGGGCCCACCGGATAATCCAGGATCATCCCACTATTTTAATATCTGCAGATTAGCAACCTTGGCCCCATCTGCAACCTTCATTCCACTTCACCAAGTTACCTAAGAGAGTTATGGGCTCCAGGCATCAGGATGTGACCATCTTTGGGGCCATTACTCTGCCTGGTGCCATTCCTGGGTCGTACCAGCTCATGCCCCAGCAGCCATGTCTCGGATCCCAGGACCCATATTCTCCAACACCTGGACCCAGAGGACGTCTTCATGTTGCCAGCTGAAGGGATAAGGCGGTATCTTGTTGTGGACTTGAGTTACAGCTCCCAGACCCCCAGGATTGCTGAGTTTCTCTTCACAAGGTGGTTGACTGCATGAGCAGTCATGACCGGCATGGGGTGTGATGGTCCTAAACGCATCAACGCTATCTTTCTAACAAAGGGAAATGTTTCAAGCTCACAGTCCCAAGACAGAGGGGCCCAGGTGTCTGGGGGTGGCCACACGGGGTCAACAGAAACAGCCACACGTTGGGTGCACTTGACTGCAGGTGTGGCATACTTGGATTACAGTATTTTAAGTCAGAGGTGTCCTCACTCTGACATCAACCATCGTGCCAGCAGGTAGGCACTGTCCTCTGTTCTCCAGCGGACCCAGCACCCAGCACCATGGGTGGCACAGGGTAGGTGCCCTGCAGATAACTGGCCAATGGAAGATCAGGAAATCTCTTCCACACTAAGGGTAAGGCCAGCATTTGTGACCTCTCTGGCCTTCCCATTAAAAATCCTACCTCATTCAGCTGGAGAAGTTTCTATCTTCTTTCTAAGAAATGGAATGAAATGACGTGAGATGCTGTGGAGACTCCTAGTGTGAAGCCCCTTTTGTTCAAGGACTGAAAAGAATTGCATCCAATAGAGTAATTCACCATTCTTTAATCCACCTGAAATTTCCAAGTTCATGGGGATCCAATCCTGGTAAAGTCACGCCAGCACCCCGCCTGCAGCTACAAGTCACTGTTACTTTCCTGGTGAATAACGAGTGCACTTAGCAGAGTCAGGAAAGAGCTGCAGCTCAAGCTCAATATTTCTTTGGTCAAGATTGAAAAGACCAATAAGAGAAGGACTCAGACATAATACCTAACATTTCACAAAAACTACTTAACCATATTGCTTATTTTCCAAGAGCAGGTGACAATGAAAAAATCGCAAAGGGAAGCTTTCCTTTAAGTCTTGATTCACAGCTCTCATCCTCCGTCCCAGGTTAGCACACTCAAGCACTGCTCAATCTAAGTAGGCCCTCCCCTCCTAGGCCTCCTGGGCATCTGAACCGCTCTCCCAGACACATTCAGCCCTTTAACCAGAAGGGGAATGGTGTGAGGGGCGCGCAGCTTGGGCCTCTGCTGAATGTGGCCTTCACTCAGGCCCAGTTGCACATTGACTGACGTCCCCAAAGCTCCCATCGATGGCCACCCGTTGCCCTGGGCTGGAATTGAGAACGCCTCATCGTCGACGTGGGGACAGGAAACAGAGGGGCTTCTCGAGATTCATTCTCCACCCTAGCTCTTCTGCAGCCAAAGTCACCAAGAACACCAGGCCAGAAGAGATGGCCCGACCCAGCACCATAGGGATGGCCTCCAACCACAGTGCTGCCCAGCTGGTGAGCAGACACATCAGATGACGGTCAGTAATGTGGGAACAGATGGCAAGGTATGGGGCAGGCGGCGGGCAGGAGCCCTTCAGATCAGAGCAGGGCTTCCCAGCCTCGCCACTGCTGACCTTTGGGCCCCATAATTCCTTGTTGTGGGGGTGGTCCTGTGCACTGTGGGACAGTGAGTGGCATCCCTCAGTGCTACCCACTAAATGCCAGTAGAACGTCCTCCCTCCAAGTGTGACAACCAAAAAGGTCTCCAGATGTTACCAAATGTGTCCCCAGGGTCAAAATCGCCCCTAGTTGAGAACCACTGCATTAAATGGAAAACAGGTGTTTCCAGTAAGGTGGGATTTGAAGGGAGACCGATAAGTGAAGAGCCATCTTGGCAGAGGGGACCCAGAGGCAGAAGCATGTTTGAGAAGCAGCAAGGAGCCCAGAGGGGCGGGAGCAGGAGGGGCAGGGGGAGGGAAGGAGGTCAGAGGGGGTACCTAACCCTGGAGGACCTCGGGGCTTTACTCTGACTGAAATGGGGGTCACGGGGGTTCTGGGCAAAGAGACAAGACCAGAGTTGCGTGCTTAAAAGATGGTCCCAGCTGCAGTGTTGCAGACAGCCGGGGTGGGGTGGAGGTCAAGGGCAGGAGGAGTGAGGCCAGTTAGGGGGTTACTGCAACAGCCCAGGGAGATGACAGTGGCTGGGAATGGGGAGCCGTCAGAAGGGGTCATCTCTCAGAAAGATTTTTTATTACTTATTATTTTAAATTGCAGTAAGATACACACGACATAAAATCGACCATTTCAACCATTTTTAACTGTACAGTTTAGTAGCACTAAGTACATTCACCTTGTTGTGCAACCATCACCATCATCCATCTCCAGAACTCTTTTCATCTTGCAAAACTGAAACTCTGTCCCCATTAAACAACAACTCCCCATTCCGCCCTCCACCCTACCCCGGGCAACCACCATTCTGTCCATCCGGAGGAATGTGACTACTCTAGGTACCTCCTATAAGTGGAGTCATGCAGTATCTGTCCTTTTGTGACTGACCTATTTCACTGAGCATTAATGTCCTCAAGCTTCATCCATGTTGTAGCATACTGCAGAATTTCCTTCCTATTTAAGGCTGAATGACATTCCGTTGTATGGACAGACCACATTTTGCCTATCTGTCCATCCATCGATGGACACTTGAGCTGCTTCCACCTTTGGCTGTGGGGAATGATGTTGCTGTGAATGTGGTACGCTCCGCAAACGTGTTGGAGGACGTGCTTGCAGGGTTTGCTGACGGTGGGGATGTATGGTGAGAAACCTCAAGGAGACTCAGTTGACTTCCAGGTGTGGCCTGAGCACTCGTGTGAACAGAGACAGGAAGGACGGGGAGAGCAGGGGAACAACCCCATTTCCAGGTGGTGAGATGGAGATGCCTGTCAGCCATCCCCACGGCCGTGCCAGGGAGTCCAGCACCCTGGGCAGAGGTCAGGGCTGCAGATACACGCATGAGCGACATCAGGGCATGGAGGACTTAGAGCTGGGTGACTGACGGATGGCCTACCATGTGAGGGAGGGACGTAGATGGAGAAGGGGCCAGAGTGGCACGCACCAGCACGTGGAGGCTGGGAGAGGAGACAGGGAAGGAGCAGCCAGTGAGATAGGACAGAAACCAGGAGTGTGGTATCCTGGACAGCCAGGGAAAGTAGTAGTCAAAGAGATGATGACAACCGGCTTCAGGAGGTGACCAACAGAGTGGTCTGAATGGGCTATTGGGGAAAGCGGCTTAAAGAAGGAGTCGGGTGGGGGCACGAGAGAGGGCGCAGATTCAACTCTTTTCAGGACTTCTGCTGAAGGGGGAGCCAGGAGTTACAGAGTCGGAGCTCCAATGAGACCTCAAGTCAAAGAGGAGTGGTGACCTGGCTGCGGTTTTAGAGACAGGAGAGGTTACAGCAGGTTTCACCTTGAGGGGAATGATTTAGAAGACTGGGAGAGACCAGTACAGGACACAGGGGACAACACTGAACAGGCAAAGGGGGTCTAGTGCACAAGGAAGAGGTGAGATCCAGTGCACAAGGGTTGGGGGGGGTGGTGAGATCCAGTGCACAAGGAGGGTGAGCTCCAGTGCACAAGGGGGGTGAGATCCAGTGCACAAGGGAGCAGTGAGATCCAGTGGATGGGGAGAGATAGACTGCCTGCAAAGATACACCTACAACCCCCCAACCCTGTGCCTCATGCTCTCCTCCCCTCTGGCGGTGGAGTCTCTTTCCCATCTTCTTGGATCTGGGCTGGCTGGTGACTTGCTGAGACCGAGAGGATGTAGTCAACATTCCTGTGTGACTTCTGGCTGGGGCTTGGAACTCTCTCAGACCACGTCCCTCTCCTGGGCCACTGTCCCCCTCTCAGACCACTCGCACCACCAAAGAAAGAAGCCCAGTGCAGACTGCTGAAAGGTGAGGGGCCCGGTGGGACAGAGGCCTGGCCATCCCAGTGCAGGGCACTCAGGCAACCTGGCCAAGGCCAGGACTTGGAGAATCTCCCCCAAGTGAGCCTGCACTCCTTAAAGGTGGGAGTGAATTCACTCACAACTGTAATGTCACCACCACCCTCTCTGTCTTGGCCAGGTCAGGCTGCTATAACATACACCACAGACTGGGAGGGGCGGGGGGAGCATCAACAACAGACGTTTATTCTCTCACAGTTCTGGAGGCTGGAAGTCCAAGATGAAGGTGCCAGCATGGTGGGTTCCTGGTGAGGGCCTACTTCCTGGCCTGCAGACGGCCACCTCTCACTCTGTGCTCACATGGCAGAAAGAGAGTGAGCTCTCTGGGGTCTCTTCTCAAAGGGTGCCAGTCCTACAGGATCAGGGCCCTACCCTATGACCTCATTTAGCCTTAATTACCTCCTCAAGGCCCTATCTCCAAATATAGTCACACTGGGGGTTAGGGCTTCAAGTGTGCATTTGGGGGAAACAATTCAGTCCACAGCACCCTCCTTAACCATCGTCCCACTGCTGACAGGACCTTCTAGAAGCTCCTTTGGTTGCACTTTGCAAGTCTCAGCAAATCCAGGCATTTGGCCTTGCCCGTGGCCGGATTAGGGGTCCTCATAGTTGTCCTTAGTTATACGCCCTTCCTTTTTTTATAGAAAGTTTAAACTGATCTATAATGACAGCCGACCAGCATTAGTCTGGGGATGGGGACAGGGGAGAGGCGGGGAGGGAAGGAGGGAGAAATACAGAGGGGTGGAGAAACATCTAGGGTGATAATTATGTTCACTCTCTTGATCGTGGTGACCATTTCACGGGTGTAGACTAATGTCAACACTTATCAAACTGTCCACTTTAAATACGTGCAATTTACTGTACATCAATTATGCCTCAATGAAGCTGTCCAAAGGCTTTTTTTTAATTAAATTTTTTACTTTTAGGAAATTGGAGATTCACATGTAGTCGTAAGAAATAGCACAGAGGGATCCTTGCATCCTTCACCCCATTTCCCTCAATGGTAACATCTTGGAAAACCACAGAACAATATTGGAACTGAGACACTAACGTGGATACAGCCCGCCCGCCCCACCCTGATCTCCACGGTCTGCTTTACTCATGTGTGTGAGGAGTGCCCAGCCACCTCATCGCACATGTGGGTTCACGACCCGCCACCACAGTCAGGACGCGGGGCTGCTCCATCACCCAAGGATCCCTTCTGCTGCCCTTTAAAAAAAATTGTTTCAATTTTGGTAAAATACACAAAACAGAAAGTTTATCATCCTAACCATTTTTAAGTGTACCATTTGGTTGTATCAAGTACATTATGCCTCAATAAAGGTGTTTAAAAAAAAAAAGGACGTTTTCAAAAACCTGGAGCTCTGTGAGCAGGCAGCTGGCTCTGCTTGGCAGGGTCCTCAGTCATTGCCCCACTTCCGTCCCTGCAGGACCCAGGAGACCACTGCTGGCTCGTGTCTGCTGTTCCCAGCCCTTGGTCCCTCCCTCATCAACCTCAGCCCCCAGGACCCCCTGTTGGTTGGCATCTGGTCCAGAGAGGTGGCTTCCCAGGGTCAGTGTTCCCTGAAGAATGACCCTGGAAAATCGCACCTGCAGAGCATCTGCACAGGGTCACAGTGTCTCAGACACGCTGAGTTCCACATGTTGACCTGTTTTCTTGCACGCAGGCCCTCAGCCCTGTGCCTCTAAGAGGCAGCTTCAGGGAGCTGGATCTCCCAGTCCGGCCACCTTGTTCTGCACGTCCTATAGGCCTGGGGAGGCAGAGAACATGCCTGGGGAGGCTATCAGTGATTTCTGACCTCTTGGGAGCTGAAGACACAGGGAGGGCAATCCAGGATCCTACAGGCTCACAGGGAGGAGGCTGTGCAACTTTCAGGTCCCTCCACCTCTCCCACCATGGCCCTGACCATGCTGCCCTCTGAAACTGCTACGGTGGCCACTCGTGCCCCACACCCTGCTTTATCCCCGAGAAAATCCCTCATGAGGCCAGAGCCTCTGCTGTCCTGTTCTCTCCAAGTCCTGAGCCCAAGGCCTGGCACACGGTATGTGCCCAATTAATGTTTGTTGAACAAATAAACTATTACCTTAACTCTGTGCTCATTTTCAATGGTCAGGAAGGGATTACTGCTTTTTCCATCACACCGGATGGCTTATTGGGAACACCATCAAGGAAATCGCCTCCCTCTCTCCCTCCATCTGTCTCCAAGGTGAGACTCGGATCCCAAGCGCACATCTGCATAGGGAAACTGACATGTACGGTCCTGACACCAGGCGTCCTACTGCCTCTTTTCCCTGGGTACCCACACTGGGGAAGAAACAGCTGAGGCATGTTACCCAGAACAGAGCTCGGAACAGGGACTGGCTGTTGTCTAGACCCAAACCCAGCTGGACATGGGCCACACCAGCTGGTGGACTACAGTCACCGGGCCACATGGAGCTGGGCTCTCTGTCACTCACATCAAAGCTTCCTCAGCACAGGGAATGAAGCAGGCTGGGTCATGCCACACCAAGATGCACCATCATCTGTGTCCTGCCAAAAAACAGCCCAAGCAAAACACTGAAAAGTGCACAGGTCAGGGCCTCCCACCGCGGCACACAGGGCAGGTGTCTGCCACTTTCCACTTCAGCGCCACTCGTCCAGACGCAGGTCCTTCCTGGGGAGGTCACCGCAGCCCTCGGAGGACTTTTGGACACTCCATGCAAGGCACATGGGGCTTGTTGGCTCCTCCAGGTGGCTGTGTGACCCTCTATAGTTCCAGAGTTTTGGTGACGTTGAGAACCTTCAAAAGGCCTCGGAGAACCACAGGTTGGGGTGAAGACACCTTTTTTTTTTTTTTTTTTAACTTGATTGGACTTAATTCATCTACATGAAAGGCCTTGTGGTTAAGTACTTGTATATGTTATTGGTCCAGGGTGGAAAGTTTGGAAACATCAAACAACACCATACAACTTCCTTGAAGTTAACTATGTGGTGCACACACACACACACACAGCTAATCTCTTTGCACGTTATCAGTTTGGCTGCTAAAATACAGACACTTGAGCAGCAGCGACTCTATAGCAACGTGGTCCCAGACCACCTCGGGAGTGAGCATCCCCAAGGTCACCGCCACCCCAGGCTCTGCTGGAGTGAGCGAGTCCAGACGACACAGCAAAGCTGTTTACTGTGATTGGTGGATGCCCTGCTTGTCCACCAAGGACTGAAGGTGGCTGCCGTCCCACGTGCCCTGAGAACCTGGCCAATAGCAGCACAGCTGAGCACAGACAGAAACGGAAATGTCACCTGGGGAAGTAGACCAGGCATGGCTCCGTCACTTGGTCATAGCGGTCACATGACTAGGGCACCCATCAGGGTTCCCTGCCACCTGCTCGGGCTGTGCCCACAGACACCGATTCTCCCACAGTTCAGGGCTCTGAGGAGAATCTGCTCCAGGCCTGTCTCCTGGTTGCTGGCATCTTTGGCGTCCCTTGGTTTGTAGATGCATCACCCTACCTCTGCCTTCATCTTCACGTGGCGTTCCCCCTCTGCGCGTGTCTGTGCCCAAATTTCCCCTTTCCACGAGGACACAGTTGTACTGGATCAGGGCCCACCCCAATGACTACATTTTTACTAGATTATCTGTAAAGACCCTCTCTCCAAATAAGGTCATATTCATAGGTACGGGAGTTAGGACTTGAACTATCTTTTGTGGGGACACAATCTAACCTATAACACTGGTTATGCAGACCCTAAAACATCAGGGTGGCACTCATGTCCCCAAGCTTGGGGGAATGGAATCTTACTTTAAGGACCACTGAAAGCCTGAGCTTCGAGCCTGGTCCCTCTAAACCACAGGGGTAGTCTTCACTAAACTCCACTGGTGATGACTCGGCCTCACCCTGTGTTCCTCCCAAGTGGCTCTGTGATTCAGGGCCAAGGAAGAGAGGTCCCGCAGCAGGGACTGTCAAAGGATAACACTGCCTGTCCTCCGGGCTGCCTTCTGTCCAAAGTGGCCAGAAAGTGAGTGCCCCCTTGCGATCCTCAGCTGACGTCCTGCCTTCTGCCCCTCCCACCCCTCACGGCCCCTGCCCACCAGGGTCTACCCTGCAAACCTCTAAGGTTGGATCTGAGTCCCAGGTTCCGCCAGGATCTCTTCATAAACCGGCTCCAAAGCCCACATGAGTCTAAAGGTGGGTCCTGGCCCAAGACCTGGGCTGCATAGTCCCCTCACCCCGCATGATGAGAAAGACCCTTTAGACAAAGCCTCCTGAAGACAGATCCGTGCAGGTGACAGCCAGCCCACTGTGGCCTCCCGATGCTCTGTCTTCTCAAGAGACATACATGAACACAGCAAGATGGTGTAGGCCACTGGGGGGAAATGGTACCAGGCAGAGGGACTTGCTCAGCTCGTACATGTGACCAGTGACACTAGAGCCCCCAGTGCCTGTGACAGTGAGGGGTCAGCGGGTGTCAGTTTCCCTCCACGCGGACAACAAGCCTCCTCAGCAGAGGACAGTGAGTCTCCCATCCACGGGGCACTGGGCAGAGTGCTGCCTCCACCTATGAGTTCGCTTCACCCTGGGACAGCCCCACAGGGTGGGTGGGGTCCCCCTACCTCGCCCCTGCTCCCCGTCCCCTCCCCATCTTCAGCGAGGCCCCAGGGTCACCAGCTGCTTTGGGGCTTGGACTTGGAACGTAAGCCTGGTGCCTGCAGTGCCAGGGCCTTTCCTCTGCGGGCCCTGCCCCCCACATCGGGCATCCCTCACAGCTGGGCCTGCCCCACTCCTGCCCCCATTTTCCAGGATCAGGGAGAGGAGGGGCTGCTTCCAGGGGTCTCTTCTGCACCCTCTGCTCAGCTACAACCCCCAAAACCCCGGATGGGTCAACAGGCCTTAATGCAACAGATCAAGCAACAATGGCAAAAACTAGCAGGTGAAATTCTCAGGCCAGGACTGTTGACAAGGAAAACACAGCTCTGGCGATGCTTTTTTATCATCGGAATTATACAAAGCCTGTTTAAAAGGGTCCCTCGGGAAGACAGCTAGGAAGCAACACAAGAAAGAGGAGAAAGCAGGTGGAAATGTGTTAAATAGTTGTGAAACAATACTATTTAAAACAAGTGTCAATGAAAAGGATTAGAAGGGAATATTAAAAATGGTAGTGGTGTACAGACTAATAAGTTTATGGTTAATTTCCAACTCTATTTACCAATATCTAATGATATAACATTTCCATAATTTAATCTCACTTTACTTTCAATCAGCCTCTTATATTAAAAATCGGGACAGCTGCTCAGGTTGCTGAGCCCGTGGCCAGGCCCGTGCCCACCAAGGCCACTCCTGCTGGCTCAGACCCCAATGCCACCGTCAGCTGGGGTCTTCACGTGCCCTCAGAAACGAGATCCCCAGGGGGAGTCTCCCACGAGGCTAGCATGTTGCCGCTGCCACACCACCAGCCACGTTGGAGGAAAGTCAGAACACATCTTGTTCCTCTCTGACTCCTCACAGACACTGGACAAAGCTTGTCCTCTCTGGACGGTCACTCAACAGCCCCACTGCCCTGTGGCCCAGGCCTGTGCGGCCACCTCGGCTGCCCTAAGCTCCACTCTAACAGGGGCTCAGGAGGGATCTGAGACAGGCATAGGATGTCACCACTCCCATTCAGGGGACCTTGCCACTGCCCCACGAGTGGGGTATGAGAAAGATACAATCGAGCAGAGGGACACCAGCACACCCTATACTTACTGGTCCATGAAGGATTCACAGAGCACAGCTCCGGGTGAGACCAGGGGATGGGGGGTTGGGAGGGCACAGCCCATCTTGGAAGACCTCCCCAGGCCTGTGTTCTCAAGGAGTTTGTCTTGGTTTACGAGCATAGAGAAGTGGGGGTCCCATCAGGACACCCTGTTCACCTGGGCTGGGGTGGCCCAAAGGCCAGGGCACACAGGCCAAACATAGGTCCTCCATCTGGTTGCCCGACGGTTCGTGTAGGCCCCACCCACCCTCCTCCAAGACCCATTTGTCAAGAACCACAACAGGGAAAACAGTCTAGTGGCTCCTCAAACAGTGAGACACAGAGTTGCCATGTGATCCAGCAACTCTGCTCTGGGTATCTACCCCGAGAATGAAAACGTGTCCACACACAAACGTGCACACGTGTGTTCACAGCAGCCTTATTCACAACAGCCAAAGGCAGAAACAGCCCACATGTCCATCGATGGATGAAGGACAAACAAAAGGCAGCCTATCCATACAATGGAATATTCTTCATCTTTAAAAAGGAAATTGTGACACATGCTACAACATGGAGGAAACCCAAGAGTGAAAGAAGCCAGACACAAAAAGCCCCACGTTGCATGGTTCCTTCTATATGAAATATCCAGAACAGGCAATGCATAGGGACAGAAGGCAGATGAGGCGTTACCAGGGGCTGGGACGGGGGACGGGGACTCATTACATAGTGGACACAGGTGGTGGAAAGTTGTGTAACTAGGGAAAGCTGGTGGCTGCACGACACTGTGAATACACTAATACACTTTAAAATGGCTAACTGTAGGGGCTGGCCCCGTGGCCGAGTGGTTAAGTTCGCACCCTCCACTGCAGGCGGCCCAGTGTTTCATTGGTTTGAATCCTGGGCACGGACATGGCACTGCTCATCAAACCACGCTGAGGCAGCGTCCCACATGCCACAGCTAGAAGGACCCACAACGAAGAATATACAACTATGTACTGGGGGGCTTTGGGGAGAAAAAGGAAAAAATAAAATCTTTAAAAAAAATTTAAAAAATAAATAAAATGGCTAACTGTATCTTAGGTGAATGTCATCTAATCTCTAAAAAAACGAAAAACATATATAACAACTACGACAACCACAAAAACCACTACAACAGGCCTCATCAACAAGCCAGTTTTGTGCCCAAAAGCACATCCTTGGGAAAGCTCCAGGGTGAGCCCCAGACAGTAGGGGCTAGGCCACAGGCACAGGTCCAGCCGCTCTGGGTCTGGGTCCTGGGGGGGAAGTCACGTGTCCTCCCGCCCTCTAACACTATGTGCTGTGCAGGGAAGACAAGTGATGTCTCATGTGACCCTGCCACTTGCCTTTTTGGTTTTGTCCCCATGGTGAGGCAGGGCTTCCAACCCAATCCTTGACTATTTTAGAATGATCTGGAGCACAACTGGACCAAGTTTGAGTAGACCAAGGAGACATCCCCCAAGTTCAAACACCTGTCAGAGGTTGCACATCGATCACGTCGACTCGTCCCCCTCTGGTGCACCGAGGGGCCGCAGGGCACAGGCTGCATCGGCCTCTGCAAGGACTGGACTGTAACCTTGGGTGGGTGGGTCAGGCCCTGACTCCGTGGTCTTGGTCAGACGGAAGAGGCCAGCAGGCAGGAGGCGGGCCCCAGTGCCCATTGTCTCTGGGACCTGCTGGCACTTGGAGTGGTAAGAAGGGGCAACCAGATGGTGCCCAAGGTGTGACATCTGGGGCCAGAACAGCATCTCTCGGTCATGTCATTTTCCCTTGATCTGGCCCTCTTGGCTCTCTCACAGCAGTTTCAAAATGCCCCCTAGACAGGGCGGCCGCAGATCTCGGGTGCAGCCGTGCCGCAGGGCTCTCGGGGTGTGCCAGGGGAGCAGCTGGCACCAGGGAAGCACTGCCGCAGAGGCCTCGGCCCTTTCGCTGCCTTTCCACTTCTGCACCCACCTCCCTGCCAGGTGCTCCCCTGTCTGTGAAGATCAGGCCGTGAGTCAGGCGTTCTCAGAGACCGTTCTCAGCCTGACCAAGGCCTCTCTGGGGGCCCACATGTCTTCTTACCGGCCCTCACTGGGGCAGCTCCCTGGACCCTGGGCAGGTCTGCCCAGCAGGCTGCGGACTCCCTGCAGCTACGCGGATAGCCGGGGCCCTCCCAGGACCGTGGCTGGGCCTGCAGTCACAGTGCTGGGAGAGGCTCCCCAGACACTGCCGGAGCCTCAGCCTGGCCTGGCCCCAGGGCCAAATGGTGAAGGTTTGGACACAGGCTCTCTGTGTGGCACTTGGGGCCAGGGATTCCTGGGGGCACTGGTTCCTAGTCTGGGAGGGTTCATTGCTGGGAAAACAACCCACAGCGAGTGCACCATCTGGTGTCCGCAAGTGTGCCTGGCCAGTGATGCAACGGAGTGTGTGAGGCCAGCGGTCACAGCATTGGAGTAGGGTCCCTGCACCCCTCGCTGCCAGCCTCTCTAGGGCTTGGTCCCAGACAGAACTGCCCCACAAGGCCAGATCCAACGGTTCCCAGCTCATTGGAGCCGTGGCGGGCTCGACTAGGAGGACAGCTGTGGAGCGAGGCCACCCACTGCTGGGGGCTGGTGCCCAGCTGCAGGGGCAGGAAGGCAGCCCGCAGGTCTTCTGAAGGGCTCTGCGTTCAGCTAAAACTTGGAGTCTGGTCAACAATGACCCCACAGAGAGCATGTCTGTCACCACCTAACAGGTGGGGGAGACTGAGGCCTGGAGAGGAGAGCTGGAGCTCAGACCCGGGTCCCTGAGCCTGAGTCCTGGGCTTGTTTCCACCCACAGCCACACAATCCCGAGGCAAAGCTGGGCCCTGGGCAGGCAGACTTCTCCTAACAGTATGGCAGGCTTCTCAGGGCTCATGTGCAGGGTGAGGAGGCGGTCCCACAAGGACGAGGCCACCAGAAAGCCATGCATCCCAGGATGTGTGGCTGCTCACCACACCCTCATCTCCAAGCTGAGACAAAAGCCTAAAATTTTCAAGACCACAAAAGAATGTAACAGACACTGAGTGGGCTGCAATGTCCTAGGTCTAAGACGTCCGCCACATTCAAGGGTCCTGTCCTGAGACCATGTGAGACCACCTTTTCCTCTACCACACGGAGGCTTCCTGTGCATGACCTCAAACAGGGGGAAGAAAACAACCCCCAAATTCACCCCCGATTACACAATGCTGCAGTCAGTCCGACAGACACTTACTAAGCATTGCCAGATGTCAGACCAGCATAGCCCTTCAAGAAGCCCTGGGTCTTGGGGCCGGCCCCGTGGCCGAGTGGTTAAGTTTGCACGCTCCACTGCAGGCGGCCCAGTGTTTCATTGGTTTGAATCCTGGGCGCAGACATGGCACTGCTCATCAAACCACACTGAGGCAGCATCCCACATGCCACAACTAGAAGGACCCACAACGAAGAATATACAACTATGTACCGGGGGGCTTTGGGGAGAAAAAGGAAAAAATAAAATCTTTAAAAAAAAAAAAAAAAGAAGCAGCCCTGGGTCTGACAGGGAGGCGGAGGGGTCAGCACCAGTAAGAGGTAATCGAGGGAGCTGAGAGGGGACGCCACGACACTTGCCCAGATGCACCTCCAGAATTGAAGGGCCATCCCTGCTCCGGAGGCCTCGGGTCGGCTGAGACCTCTGTTGACACTGTATCATGACCCAGCCTCTCCCTTTGCCCAATTTCCCTCTCACCTCCTCTTCTCCCAAAAGGCCTCCCCAACAAACCAGCAGGCAAACCCTCCCTCGGGGAGCCTGCCTCTGGCTTCCTCCAACAGGCCTCTCTGCTGAGGGAGAACCAGGTGCAGCCTGGCCTCAGAGCCCCTCAGCGGCAGCCTACCCACTCACGCTGAGAGCTCCCCTCCCGGTGTTTGCCTGGACATTGTTTTCTGTGCCTTTCCTTCCAACCACTCCACAAAGCTGTTTAACGGGCGTCCCCAGTGCATCTGTTGTGACTTTGAAATTCAATCCAAGTGGCTCTGCCTTTGAGCAGGTGGGCTTGCTCACTTTGTGTTTCCTGAGACTGCCCAGATACTTGTGTTGTTTCTACAGCTTTATTTTTTGCTTTTTATTTACTGCGCCTTTGCTCTGCTGCCTCTCCTTTGCTCCTTCAATTGGCTTCGCTTCCTCGTCTTTATTCTCCTTTTCCCTCTCCTGATCTGGAAGGTGTTCCCCCTGGGCGGACTCACATACTTAACTGGTGGTCTGAAGTCAGCAAACACCTCAAGCCTCATCCTGAACCACCAGAGACCTCAGAGCCACCTTGCTTCCAGGGGTCACTGTCCAGGATTTCTAGGCACCTTGTTTTGGAGGCTCCTCTTGCCAAAGTCGCTTCTTCTCCTTATGTCATGCAGTCGCTGCTACCTGGATTTGGCCACAGGCTCAGCGACATCTTCCCACCTGCTTCCTGCCTCCCACTCCTTCCTCCTGACTTTGATTTTGCTCTTGGAGCACATCTTCCAGGACTTCTTCAGCAAGGACTGGGAGCAGTTACTTTTCTGTCTTCGTTAAAACCGTCTTTCATTCCACTCGCCTCTGGGGCAGTAGCCTGGCTAAGTCCCACGCTCCACTGGGAGTCAGCTCCCTCTGGTCGTGAAGGATCTCCCTCCACGGTCCTCCAGGCCTCAAGTCTGCAGCTCATCCACTGAGGTCCCTGCTGGGCCCCTGAGATGCCGGTGTTCTGCAGTCCACCCTGATGTGTCCGGCTGTATTCACCACCATTGATCCCGCTGGGGCCTGGGGCTTCCTGAACCTGAACACGCATCAACTCAGGAAACTTCTCAGCCCTGAGCTGAAAATGGCCTCCCCCTTCCCCAGCCTCTCTCCTGGAAGTCCCATCAGAAGCACCTGAACCCCCTCATCCCATCCTCCGTGTCTCCGAGTCTCTCAGAGACATTCCTGGGGGCGGGTTTTAGTTTCTAGTCTTTAAATTCAATTACTATCTTTTTCATTTCTGGGAGTCCCACTGGCTTTTGTTTAAAAGGGGTTTGGCATTGCTGTGTGAATGACATTCCCCACCTCTTGGACTGTTCCAAACCCACCCGTCAGTCTCCCCGTCATCACTTCCATTATCCCCTGTTGTTTGCTGCCTCCTGCTCAGGGGAAACCACTTTCTCATGAGTTTTGCACCTTTTCACCAGGAACTCCACCTCACAGGTGCAGCAGGAGGGCCCCTCTGGGACAGCTTAGTTTTATTCTGCCAGGCACCCAGGTGACTCAGCACCAACGGGGTGAAGCAGGGCGTAGCATTTTCCTAGCCCTGCCACCAAGGGCACAGCTTTATGTGGGGGTCCCTCTAAGCTGCTCTGGCTGGAGCTCAAAGCCTGACCCAGCCCTGGCCCCACCATCCCCACCATCCCTTCCCCCATCCTCCCCACGCCTCATGCCCTGGCCACCTTGAGGAGCGCTCCCAGGAGCAGCATTTCCCCCGTCCCCGTACACCACCGAAAAGTGGAGTTGACGGCCCCTCTCCGTGATCAGGGGCTGGTTCTGTGGGTACCATGGAGGAGATGCTGTGGGGCTTCTGAGCTGGGCCTCAGAACACCAAGCCCCTCAAGAAATGTGGTCCTGAGCGTCTTTTTACTCTGCTGCAAAACATCTTTTCCCTTGATTATCTCAAAAAATACTAAAATTCTTTTTTTATTGAGGTGAAATTCACACAATATACAATTGACCATTTTAAAATGTGCAATTCAGTGGCATTTAGTGAATTCACAATGTTGTCCAATCATCTTCTCTCTCTAGTTTTAAAACTTTTTCATTGCCCCTACAGGAAATTCCATTCCTTTTAGCACTCACTTCCCATTCTCTGCCCCTAGCCCCTGGCAACCACTAATCTACTTTCTTTCTCTCTGAATTTGCCTATTCTGGACATTTCGTATAAATGGAATCATACAGCTTTTGTCCTTTTGTATCTGGCTTCTTTATACTTAGCATAATGTTTTCAAGGCTCATCCATGTTGTAGCATGTATCATTCTTTTTCATGGCTGAGTAATATTCCATCGTGTGGATCTATCACATTTTATTTATTCATTCACTGTTGATGGACATTTGGGCTGTTTCCACCTTCTGGCTATTATAAATAATGTTGCTATGAACATGTGTGTACAATTCTTAAATGTATCTGACATTTAAGTAGTTGATTCTGCTTCTAGACTTTTTTATAATTACAATGTCCCTAAAAACAATTGGAAACATTCCCAAAAACTGAAAATCCAAAGAAAAAATTACTGCTCTAATGACACATCCCCACAGTAGGTGTCCTAACCCATTTTCCCCAAGAACTCAGTGTACAATAGTTGATGGGGAGTGGGGGAGGTCAGGGGAAAAGTGTCAGTTGGGACAAACCCTGCCTTGGCAGAGACTTACAGAGCCCCCCATGCAGAGCTCAAAAGACTCCCTCAGCCATGAAAGGACCCCCACTTGAAGTGCTCCCAACATCCCCCTGCCTCCACCCAGCATGAAAACAATGAGAAATGGAAGAGTTTCAAAATACTTACTGTAAGAAGGCAAAGACCATTCCATTCATCTTAACCAACAACTCTACATAAATTACCATAATATGAAATGTTCTATTTTACTTGTGCTTAATCTATTCAGATCAGTAAAAAAAAAAAACAAAAAAAACCACCCATTCACTTTTGTCTTCCTCCTTCAAACACTTGAATTGTCCATCAATATCTCGGTTTCTTTGCAATCCGAATGAAAAGTACAAAAGGAATTGTTTCACCAAATGGGACTTATGTAAAAACTGATGACAGCTACAGTTCCTTCCTGCAGGAAATGCACAGCTCAGGATGGTGGTGCTGACGGGTTCCAGCTCTGGGGTGGAACGAGCATGAGTTCAAATCCTAGCTCTGCCTCTTCTTGGCTGTGAAGGCTCCAGTAGTTAAGATGCTATCTCTGAGACCTCATTTGTCAAATGGGGCACATTAGGATAGTCTAAACTTTAGCAAATATCCCCAAAACCTCAGCGCCTTAACCCATAGAGGTCTATCCCCCCAAGCTGTCCTTTACGCCTAGTTCCCTCCCCTTGAGCCTTCACCTCCCCATGGCCCTCAAGTCCTCTACTGGATCCTGAGCCTCCAGCCAAGGAACAAGGGACCAGGCCACAGGCTGGAGGAGGATGGCTCAAGAGGTTTGGGGGCTGGGCTGGACACGATAGACCCCACCGCTGCCCACACTGGCTGAAATTGAGCCCCAGGACTCTCACTCGGGAGGCAGGTACTCAAGCAATGAACAAGCACATAGCAGCATCTCTGCCCTGGGGGAGGGCGCAGGGGCAGCGTCATCATTATTCATCATCGTCATGATTTGTAACCAGGCCCAACAGCATACCAAGGGTGCCCTGAGTCAGGGTCTGTTCTCAGCACGCCATCAAAAAGAATGCGGGGGCAGGATGTACCTGTTGAGACACTTTCACTCTCAAAATGACCTGGTAGAAGTAACCGGAAGCCGCCAGGGCCCCTGGGACTCCACAGAATGTGCCGAGTATGGGTCTGTGTTAAGTCCACACCCTCTTACCCAACCTGCGAGTTCCACTGATATTGACAGTGGTCATCTGTTGAAGCATTACTATGAGCCTTTGTCAGAGATGGTCTCCTCAAATTCCACACAGCAGGTCCCATCACCCCCACCTGACAGATAGGGAAACTGAGGCATAGGGCTGGGCGGGGGGTGACAATCCCCACCCAGGCTCCATGGCGAGAGTCCCTGCTGCCCTGTCTGCACCTTCAATGCTGTTTAGACACATAAGCCATGGCAGGCAGCAAAGACTTAGGATAATAGAACATGGGAGAAATACTTAAAACCCACAACATTCCAGGTATTTATTTTTCTTTGAACTGGAATCAGCTCACCATTATTCATCTTTGCATGGGCACACAGCGCACCACTTAAGAACTGTGGCTACACGATGCTGTCAACTCAAACAAGACAAAACCACAATGACATCGAAAATTAACTCATTTATGAGCTCTTAGATGTGCATTTTCACACAGTTAAAACAAGCATATCTGGTGTTCTGGGAATTCCTGGAAGCTCTAGGAGAGGCACAAAAGCATCCTGAAATTACCCGTCTCTTTTTAAGGTCGAATGAAATTATCCAATGGGCTTCCCGTTCAGAGTCAGGGGCAGCACGACTGGGCCCTGGCTCCCTCCCCCCAACGCCACCGCCTGCTGGACGCCTGTACCAGATATCAATTAGGCGAAGCTTAAGACTCTCTGCCCACGACTCGCCCATTTAACAGAAAACACAGCACACACTTCCCGCAAACACACTGCTCTGACTGTAAAGCGCATACCCCTAAGCGATGACATCAGAGTTGGCACAGAGATTGATGCTCACCGTCTGTTTGCAGCTCAGCCTCTCCCTTGCCTTGCAAATGCCGGTGGCACAGGGTTAGGCTGCGAGGCCCCACACTCTCCCTCAGCCACAAACAGAAATACAGGAAAGCCTAGGAAATGAGATGTGAGCCACCCGCTGAGTCACTCCCTACCACACTGGGGCTAGCTTCTGCAAGCCATCTTCAGGGACACCCCCCTTCTCGGGCCTCCCCTTTGCCCACAGCCTGACAATGCTGATACATCTGAAGGAAGGCTCTCTGGGAGGGGCGGCCAGATCTGGCAGCACAGAGGGAGGAGCCCAGTGCTTCTGAATTCAGGGACGACAGGGACGGGTGCGCTGGGCCAGCCAAGCCTGCTCTGACTCAGCACTGCCGAGCATCCTTCCCAGGACTTCCCGGGTCCCCCTCCATGCCAGGCACCCACTAGGAGAGGGAGCTCAGCCCTGGCACAGCCTGTGCGGCCAGGCTTTCCGGAACACTGGCTTTCCAGTAGTTCACCTCAGAGAGAAATGTGCTGCTCCAAGGACGGCTTCAGCTGCAGCTGGGCACTCAGTTTATTTGCTGAAAACAAATCACTGAGCAGCCTGGCAAGAAGTTAACACTAAAATCTCAATCCCCTAGAACAGCGTCCATGCCCGGCACAGGGCTCTGACAAAGTACTATGAGGACAGCAGCTTATTTGCCAGGCGAGCAGAGCAGGGAAATCGAGGCACATGCTGGCGCTGCCCTCCCACAGGTCATGCTTCATGCAGACCCCGGGGCAGCAGGACCCAGGTTTTGGAAAGACCACCTGTCTCATTCATCTCACTCACCTCACTGCGACGCCCCCTCCCCGCCATGGCAAAGCCTCGCGGTTTGCTGACACCCTGGTTGCATTTCTCCAGGTCTCTGTCATCTGTCTGTGTTATTACCCCTCACCCGTGGCCACCGTCAGGAGCCCTGAGGGGACAATTGGGCTGCACATTGTCTATGCACATTGGGGGACCTGCAGACGCAAACCCAGGCCTTTCTCCCAGCCCTGGGGCCTGGTTTAAGTCCTGAAGGGCTCCCATCTGCCACTGCCCTTCTAGGTAACCTCCCTCCACCAGGTGGCCCAGCTACAGTGGGCAGGCCACCGACAGACAACTCCACACCCATTGCCAGGTGTCGGGACCCTGGAAACCGGGAGGGACCCTAGGCGGGGCTCTAGACCCCCAGCCAACTGAGACTGAGTTAACTGAACAGCCATGGCAGGAAGTCCTGTATGTAGCACTGCCAGGGTTCCACAAAACACCCCAGGGTGGGGGGTGCACCCCAGCACCCACAAAGCTCGAAGGGTTCCTCTTTCAAGAAGCATTTTACCCTGCAAGTTCCTCAGGCTTCTCTTTGAGAAGGCCATTCACCTCTGATCTGAACCCAGAATACTGACAGAAAGCTTCCAGATACATATCACTCAGTAAAGCACTGTATTTACAAGGAATGTTCCCCCACCAAGAGGGGGGAGAAAGAAAGTCAATGACCCACACCCCAAAAGTGGTTTGGGGGTGCAGACGAGAGAGCTCTTCACAGGGTGCAGGGCTGAGTGTGGTAATCACCCACCACATGGTAATCCCCATCCATCTGGACAGCATCACCCACCTCAAAGATGGAAAACACAAATTCATCCTGTACCATCATTATATGCTCTTTGATGATGCCAAGAAATCCTGGCCTAGTCCCATTCAGAGTCCCCCTCCCCCATGCCAGGATTTTACCCCTTAGCGCAGTCACCAGGGATCAACGAGAGAGTTACTATCTAGCAAGGAACACAAATATTAATATTTTTTGTTTCAAATGAAGACACAAACTATTCCAGAATGTTTCACCTTTCTAAAGTTAACTCTTGGAAAAAGCCTTCCCTAAACAAAAGCAAAAAAAATTATCTCACCCACACCACAGAGAAGGACAGGCTGATAAGCTGTTCTGCACACTGTCTTTTCCCTGCAGCGTCACAGTCCACATAATACTTACAAATCCTGAACACTTTACATGAAGAAAAATCACAGTGGTGTTTAAAAGATCACCCTAAAGAAAATACATGGAAATTTGAGCAGATGCATATGTCATTTTATGTTAAGCTACTGTATTATACATCAGGTTTTTTTTTTTTTACTCAATTTAGGTAGTTACTAATGATTCAGATATCAAAATTTTTAACTGTCATCTAAGAATATTTTAAAGCATTTCCAAATGCTTTTTAGAACTGCAAGAACAATGAGTATTTTTGGCTTCAGAATATTTTCCACTGCATTGTAATGAACAAGAAGCTCAGTGTTCAGTTTTAAACCAAAGCCGGGATTAAATCAAGAATGCAGTTTGAATTGTATATCTATCTAAATACAAAAGTGAAAAGAAGTCCCCATGGCAGGCAACCATCTCCAGAGACACATCCTCCCACAGCTAACACTTAACACTGCAATTCTTCCAAGCCCAGAATCTTCCCGGGACTGACTGTTTGCTCACTTGAGCCAAAATGTGTTAAGTTAGATAGGAAGGGGAAGCATAAAATTCAATTCCTAATCTGAGGCAAAGATCTAAGCTTTGGTTTGAAAAATGAAAAGCTCTTGGGGTAACCTAACATACTCCAACCCTTCAAGCAATCAAGATATTTAACTCCAAAGACAGATCTCAAACAAGGGACTGCCCAAGCTCAGACCACAGGGCACTGCTCCAAGCGAACACCACAGCCGGACACAAAGATCTCAGATGCAGAAGTGTCTCGTGTCCAGGGGTCAGGGACAAATATCAGACAACATGATGTGAGATGACAGTGGAGAAAAGGCGAGAACCAGACGAAACATTATTCCCTCCCTGCTCCTAATGCACACAGCTTTGGGCTGGGTCCCTTGGATTAGCTCATTCACCAGCTCCCACCTTGCTCTGGTTAGCCCCTGGAGTTTGCCTCGGAGGGGTGGCTGCCTGCTGAAGAAGGAAGACTAGGGACATGGTTCTCAATGGCTGGGCACAACCTCAAGAGCAGTATCACTGTCCACTTTGAAAGACTCTTCCCTAAGAAAGTCAAATATGGTATGAACTCATTCATAAACAGAAGAGAAAAACAACAACAAACACATTGAGACAGAGATTGAATTGGTGGTTACCAGAGGGGAAGAGGGGAGGGAGGTTACCAGAGGGGAAAGGGGTGACAGGGCACATGTGGGTGGTGATGGATGGTAGTCTTTGCGTGGTGAACGTGATGTAGTCTACACAGAAATTGAAATGTAATAACGTACACCCAAAATTTATATAATATTATAAACCAATGTTACCGCGATAAAAAAAGGCTCTTTCCCAAACTGAAACAGGCAGGGCCGCTGAAATTACTCAGCTATTGATAAAACAGAGAGTCCACAATTACTTTTCCTTCCCTTCTGCAATATGATACAGGAAGGTGATCCTGAAAGGATGCCTCTTTCACAGCCACACCTGGACAGAGGCGTCCCAGAGCCCCAGGACCCCTGACAAAAGTGTGTTTGGAGACACCAGAATGTTACCCGACCTGGGATATATTTCCTGCCCGCCCTCACCATTTGTCATTGAAAAAGTAACGCTGCTGCCCACCCCCAAAATGACCTTTTCACAAGTGGATTTGGTTTTTCCCTAACTGGTGACACAAGTCACACAAACAAAAAGCCACTCCTTGTACAGATATCCCATGCAGACTGCCACCTTCCCTGGCAACCTACACAGAGAGGCAGGCAGGACTGAGAGTGGCCTTGTGGGGGGCCACAGCCAGCAGAGGGCCAGGCAGAAGGTGGCCAAGGGCAGGGGGGCCCCAAACCACACGCAGCACCCGACTGAGCCACCACCAGCAATAAGTAGCTGCTACACGACAGCGAGGTCGGGAGCGCCAAGAGCCGCTGCACCAGGCAGAAAGAACCCAAATCCCCTCTGGGGGAGGCCAAGGCCGAGCAAGGGGCGGCCCCAGGCATCCTAAGGCCCCAACCAACGCTCGGAGAACTCTCCGATCAAAAGGCCACGAAGCACGAGCCCTTCGGGTCCCCAAGCTTTTCCCTGGACCTCGAGTGCCCATCTTCCAAACGGACCTGCTGCCTCTCCGAGTGGGCACCCCAGGAGGGCACGGATTTATGGAACCCCCTACCTGAGAGACCACCCACGGTGGGGGAGGGCAGCTGGAAAGCTGGATCCAGAAAAGCAACCTCGAAGGAGAGGCGGATTCCTTGGGTTGGTCAGCGACACTGCGGCCTTGGGTGTCCGAGGCGCCCAGACGCCTCGGCTGGCCCCGCTCGCGCTCTTGGTCGCCTTGGTGATCCCACCTGAGCCACAAGCCCTCACCCAAGATCCCAGCGCGTGGGCCCTCCCCCTGCGCGGGCCCCCAGTGTTAGGCCCCGGACGCCGCGGGTGCGCCCAGGACACTGCGCCCGGCTCCGGACACCGCGGCACCCCGACCCGCGCCGGGCGCGCCTGACCCCACTCCGGCCGCAGCGGACACGAGCCCTGGGCGGGCGACGGGGACGCAGCGCCCGCAGTGCGACTGGCGCAGCCGCCGAGGCGCGGGGCGCGCCGCCCGGACCCCGACCCCGCGGCCGAGGAGGGGCGCCGCGCGGGGGTCCGCACCTCCGGCCGGCTGAGGCTACGGGACCCGGGCGCGCTCCGCCCGCCGGCCGGGCTGGGTCCCTGTCCTGGATTCGAGAGCACGCGGATGGGCACGGGACAAGGATGGGGACGCGCACTGGGCCGAGGTGCAGATCCGTCCTGGTTCGGGAAGGCAGGCCCGGGACGGTGGGATGGGGACTTGCTCTGGACACAGGGGAGGAGGGGTCGGTCCGCGCGACCCGGGAGAGGGAAATGCGGGTCCCCTCCAGCATCTGGCGAAGTGGGGAAAGTCTGCTCGGGAGTGCAGAGGGAGGATGGGAGGCACATTCCGGGCCCACGATAATGGAGGGGGAGGGGGAGGGGGGGAGGAGGGGAATGAGGGAGTCACCCCGGTGTAGGCAGGGGGGATGGAAAGGTCCTTCCCGGACCCGGGAGAAATGGTAGGGGGTCTGTTTGGGGCTGCGGGTCAGGGACTACAAGGTGCGAGCAGGGCGCCACGCAGGACCGGGATGAGGAGGGAGAGGGGCCCGTTCTGGCCGCGGGCAGGGGGAAGTGCACGGGGCCCGAGGGTAAGAGCGGGAGGGTCGGTCCTGGAGCGGGCTTCGGAACCGGAGGTCTGCGCGAGCCGCGCGGAGCGAGGGGTGTCGGCGGCACGAGAGAGAGGGTCACGGCAGGGAAAGGGGTCCGCCCCGGCAGGGCGGGACGAGCCGCTCACCTTGGGTTTGTACAGCCACTTTCGGAACCTGTTCATCATCGCCGCCCGCCCGGCCCCCGCGGCCCTCGCCTCCGCAGCGCTGCGCCCGGGCCCGGCTGCGGCGCGGGGCGGACGCGGGGGCAGGGCGGCCGGGGCCCCGAGCGGTCCGGGGCGGCTGGCGCGAGCGGAGCCGGGGCGCCGGGCGGACGGCAGGCAGGTGCGCGGGCAGGTGCGCGGCCCGGAGAGACTCTGCGGGCGGCGCGCCGGACGGACCCGCAGACCGCGGCAGACGGACAGACGGTTGGACAGACGGATGGACACGGGCACCAGGGCACCGGCTCGTCGCTGCTCACTGACAGCCAGCGCCTCCGCGGCCACCTCCGCCACCGCCGCCCGCGCCGCACATGCGCCGAGGCGCCGCGAGCCCCCTGCCCGCCGCGGGCGGCGGAGGCTGCCCAATCCCGGCTCCGCGTCGCGCCCCGCCCGAGGCGCGCTCCCCGCCCGAGGGCAACCAGGCGCGCTTGGGAGGCCGAGGAACTTCAAGTCCCGGCGGGCATGGCGGGGAGGCGGGGCCCTGAGCACGGCGTCCTTTGCCTGGCCGCGGGCGCTGTGCATTCTGGGGGTTGTAGTCTTCCCGCCGACAGCGCCGGAGCGTGCAGCCGGTTGCTAGGTGACGACGCCCAAACGGCACCCCTGCGCGCCCCCTGCGTGCGTGGTTGCTCAGGTCCTCGCGAGCCGGAGGGCAGCCGGGGACCTTCTGCAATTCCCGAGACCCCCTGGCCGCCGGCCCTGGCAGCCTCTGTGGGGCCGGCGGAGGCGAGAAGGCGGTTCGGGAGCGCCCGCGGAGCCCGCCGACAGGTACGGGGAAGGGAAGCAGGTGGGGCCGGACAGACAGGAGGGCGAGGCGCGTCCCCTCGGCCCCGGCACCTCCCGCGATCTGCGGGCCAGCTCTCATCTTCCTTGCTTCCCATCTTCTTGCTTTCACTAACCACCTTTTTGGTCTTCTTCCCAGCTCGTTGATTAAAGTTAACGGTGATTTTTTTTTTAATCGCCACAATAAACTGTACTTTTTAAAAAGATATTCTCCCATAGTTACTATTTCCACCCCCCCCACCCACCCCCCCACGGTACCTTAATTTGGATCCATAAAAACAATCACCAAAATCGGAGAGCCTATTATGTGCCAAGCAGAGAGCTGAAAACAAATATGTGGTCTCACTTTAAATTCCCTTTGACAGCTGAAGAAACTGAGGGACGAAGAGGCTGCCGGTGCTCTGGCTGTAGGAGGAGGATCCCTAACAAGGGCGAGTGGGCGCTTTCCCCTGTCCCCACCCAGCACCACTGCTCCAGGTGTTCTGAAATGTGCAGGGTGTTCTGAAATGTGCAGATTTAGGACGCAGGCAAGGGAAGCCACTCTTCCCTTGATGGAGAATTTATTCTCTGCAGCTCCTGTTATCACTGACCCAAAGTCCAGGTGCTCAGATAGTCTTGGACTCCATGACCCCTCTATTCCGTTAAAGTCAATGTGAGGCTGGGCCCAGCTGGCGTTTGAGATTTCCGTGTGTGCTGGTAGTCATCCATGTTCATTTCTGAGTGCCTGAGTGGTCTTCCCAGCTCCCCTCTAGCTACCACCCAGTCACTGCTCTCCTGAACAGCAAAACCCCTCCAGAGTTCCCTCTCATCTCCAATTCCTTTCCACTTCTTCTCTCTTGAGCCCACTGGAATCAGATTTTCACCCAATTGCTCCTCCAAGGTTCTTTATCAAAGTCATCCTTGACCCTGATGTTGCTAAATCCAGTGATCGGAGCTCAGCTCCATCTCTTCCTTGAATTGTCAGCAGCAAGTGACCCAGCTGAGTGCTCCCCTCCTGGACACATCGTCACTTGGCTGGAATGGATCACACTCTCCGCCTCTCCTCCCATGGCTGCTCCTTCTCAGTCTCCTTGGCTGGTGCCTCCTCTGCTCCTCAACCTTCTAACACTTGAGCCCCAGAAGTCCTGAAAAATCCCAACATCATAGTGGCCCAAACAGGATTATCCATGTTTCCATAAAGGAGGTCCATGGGGAGGCAATGCTGAGTTGGGGTGGTATGGCAGCCCCAAAAAGTCATCAGAAACCTGGGCTCTTCTAGCTTGCCCACCTGCTATCTTTAACATGTTTCCTCACAGTCCAGGATGGCTGTTTAGGTTCCTGCCATCACCTCCTAAGTCTAGGCAGCAGGATGGAAAAGAGAAGAAGGGCACGCCCATCCCTTTCAGAGGGAGACTTTCCAGAAGTCTCACCCTTTTCACTTCTTGGCATACTCACCTGCCAGGGAGACTAGGAAGTGTCATCTTTCAGTTGGACAGCAGTAAGCCCAAATGAAAACAAGAGTTCTGTTAGTCAAGAGCAAAGGGAGAATGGAGATTGAAGAGCAACCAGCGAACCTGCCACATGGGTGTGTACTTTAAGCACAAGCCATCAGAGTGTGACTTTGCAGGAATCCTTAGGAAACTGGCTTTAATCAGGATTAAAAGCCAGGAAAAGAATTTATGTCAATTAACACATATTTCAGATCTATGTAAGTGAAGCCTCTCTAGTGATTGAGGGTGCTGGACTGGTCTGTGCCTGATGGAATTTAAATCTCCTCCTGTAGTCCCATTTCTGTCTCTAAAGGGTTTGCTGAGAAAAGAGAAGCTTTGGTCCAGCCTGCTTTCAAGTTATCCTTAAATATGAGAGAGTCAAGTCCTGATTAGTGGAGTTAAAATCAATATTAAAAAAATCAATAAGCTTGGAAATTAAATCCCACTTCCCACATATATGCTTTTACACCATTAAAATAAAGCTGAGGTATTAAAAGCATGAGTCAGAATTAGATGAACTTAATAACTCTTTCCCACCCAAAGATGTGCTTGTTTTCACGAAGTTCATAGCTAATTTCAAGGGGAATGCAGAATGCAAGTGTGTCTTCTCCTGATGTCCACCCTCACAGGGCACTGCTCTGTGCCAGGTGTGGGGGTGCAGAACCCACGCCCTGAGGAGCACTCAGGCCCAACACTGAACCTGAGTTACAGGGAGGGGTGGTTCTAGCCCAGCTGGGCTCTTTGGGGCCCCTCTCTCTCTGCCCCACAGCCCCCCACAGCCCTCCTCTGCATCTTCCTCTTGGCTGATCCGTTCATTGCTTCCAGTCATTCCATCCAGGCCCACTCCGAATTGGGGGCGGCCTTGAATGGTTCTCTTGCTCCTCCCTGACTTGCATCTTCACCAAAGGCCCTTGGATGATCCTTTCTTCAGAATGTTCCGGCCCCAGGACAGGAGGGGAAGGCAGGGAAGCCATCCGCCCAGGGAGCAGCTCCCGCTGTACACATGCAGACCACCACTCCCACCGCCCTCACCAGGTGCAGGAGGGAGCCCTTTCCCCAGGTGTAGATCTGGTTCCTCCAGGCAGAGCGTGTCCAGAGCGGTTGCAGGAGGGCAGGCTCAAGGGCCAGGGCCCCATCCCAGGGCAGCCCTCCGACGTGTCAGCCATGAGAGGATGGGCAAGCAAGAAAAAAACTCCATCCTTAACATTGTTTCTATGAAAATAGAGTTTTTACCTAGGTTTATTCTTTTCCTTGTGAGCCCTGGAATGTGTGAATGTTGTTTTCTTTTATGTTGATATGGTAGCCTCTTTCACGAAATTGTGCCTCGTCCTGAGATGCTATTGGGGATCAGGCAGAGTGGGTGGTGGGAGGACTTTAGAACCCAGCCTGGGCCTCAGGGACTCCCACAGGCAGAAAAATCCCCGTGGGGATGGGAACCCTGATCCCCTATCGCAATCCCAGGCTCAACACAGGTTGTGTTCTCTTCCACATTTACTTGCCTAGTAAATATTATTGTAGCATCTACTATCTTCCAATTAAATGAGGCAGTAAAACTGAACTCAGTTGAACTATAGGATATGTGGAAGCAAAGGCTTAAAAAAATACTAATATGGTCTTTGGGTAGGTCTGTCTCTGGATGTCAAAGTCACCTTTCAGACTAAAACTAAGAGCACCATTTAGAGTACTTGATCCTTTTGTACATTTTTACATTCCATCGTTCATTCCACAGACATTGCTGCTGCACTTGCTGGGCACCAGCTCTGGGGTTAGGGCCAGGGAATCCAAGGTGATAAAGCCGGGCCTGCTCCAGGCACTCACGGTGGTGTAGTGGAAGTTTGGGTGAATTCACAGGAGGCACAGAGAAGGGAAGAGCTAACGGAGGAGGAAGGAAGGCTTCACAGGTGGTGATATTTGAATTGGGTGTTGAAGGATGCCTAGGAGCTCACCAGGTAGAGGAGAAAGAAGAGTATTTGAGGTTCAGGAGACGCTCGTGAAGGGGCTTCTGAGCCAGTGAGAAGCCTGAGTGGACGTAGCTGAGTGTGGGAGAGAGGAGGAGGAGGGCCCCAGGGACTGTGATGCTGGGCTGTGAAGGGGTAGGACATGCTGAGGAGGCCCCCCTGGGTTCCCGCAGCAGCCAAGAACTTGGTGGGGGGGGGCGGTTAATGATGGATGAGTGGAAGGTGGTTCCCCTGACCTGAGACCACGCCTCCCCAAACTTTCCCCACCTCAGAGGGTGGCACTACCACCACCCCACCCACCCAAGGCTCAGCCGAAACAAAAGCCTTGGGTCCTTCCGTCTTTCCCGCACACTGTCCTGTCTGTCAGGAAGACCTTCCTGGATGGACAAGGGCTATGCTAGTGGGGTGAGGTGGCAGGCCAGATCTGGGAGACCTGGCTAGTGGGTTAGTGGCCAGTTGGTGCAGCCAGACTGGGTGAGCCTCAGCTGGGAATGTCGCTCGGCCTCTCAGACATGAGGCCTGGGGAGAGGGTTTGCATGAACATAAGTAACAAACTATGAGGGGCTTGCCCAGGGGCCACGGGCAGCCTGAGCAAGATGGCCCTCCAGCAGGCCTTGAGCCCTCCCAGCTCCAACCCCACCCAGCAAGGCCTCTGATGGCAGAGGGGTAGTCAGTGTGAGGACCAGCACTTTCCATGGCCTTTCACATGTCCTTTTGTTCATGAGCTGCACTAGGCTGAGGAAAACCAGGTCTCGCTGGGGCAAAGATCGCAAACCGTGGCAGTAAGTGCCTTTTCCAGGCCTTCTCCCAGAGTCAGTATGCCTCCAGGGACCCCGAAGCTCGGCATTCCTTCACCTGAGGGCCAGGTCCCAAGGAGGAGAAACTAGGAGCCAGACCCTGGGCAGACACTGCTCCCTGGGGCCCAGACCCCCCCACCAAGGAAAAAGAACCGGCCCGCACCCTCAATGCTGCCTTTGGCTCAGAGACGCCTGGAGTGTCTGGGGTTATTTTCTATTTAGGAGTGAGCTGAAGTGGAACAAAGAGGCCCCAGAACCGTGCCAGTGCGTGAGGGCAGCTGGCCCTCAGTGTGGACGGTGACACCACAGCCAGCGTGGGCACCAGGAGGGTGGCGGACCCAAGCCAGGGTGGGACTACCAGGACGAGGGGTGGGGCAGGGCAGAAACCCACCCAGAGGGGGCAGCAAGGTCAGGGCCCAGGCTGCAGGTATCACACCTTCCTGCCCACAGTTCCTCCCTGCTCTGCAGAACCCGGGGCTCAGAGAGGTTAAGCCACCTGTCCTCAGTTGCCCAGCAGACCCAGGACTCAAGCAAGGTTGACTCCACAGTGTCCACAGCCTGCCGAGGCCACCTCTGCACCCTGCCCGCACCTCTGCCTCAGGCGCACACCTCCTCGCTTCCAGCCCTCAGCTCGCCCTGCCCATGTCAGAGGGTGGGGACTGCTCCCACGGCCCAGCCACCCAGCCCCTGGCGGAGAAGAGAGGAGGGACTGAGTGGGACACCCCGCCCCCTCCAGCCAAAGACAAGGGGCCCTTCTGTTGCAGAAAACGTTGTGCTTCCTGCTCTCCAGATGGCCCGGCCTGCTGCTGAGGGTCAGACCTGGAAGAAACCACTTGGGGTGTGAGTCAGTAACTCTGTTCCCACCTGTGGCCACATGAGGGAGTAAAATTAGGACTCCCAGCGCCTGCCTGCTGACGTCCCTACCCATCCCTCTGACCACTACACCCCCAAAGGCCACCGTTTAGCTTCAACGTGGGAGACCCTGGTGATGACGAGGACAGGTTGAAAAGTGGCTGAGCTCACCCCCTTTCAGTGCCTGTTGAGAAGCCCCCACCACTCTCAGCACTGCCTGGAGCAGGGCCCCAGAGGAAGCCTTCCTGCCCCAGCAACCTAGTGCTTGCCCCTCCTGGCGGTGTTCCAGCTGCCTGGATCCACCTGTCACGGCAGCCTGGGCCCAAGACTAAGGCTGACTCCCGGATCCACCACGACCCCTCACTGCTGCCACACGCGGTGCCTGGTCTGCACAGACCCTCCCAGGGAGAGGGCGATGCATCCAGAGAGGCCAGCACAGAGACTGGCCCTGGCTGAGAGCCCCTGGCCAGTAACCGTCCCAGCAGCAGGGCCAGCTGGGTGCTCAGGCAGTGGCTGTCTGCCTTCTGTGAACCTGTCTGCTCACAGCTAAGTCTGCCCACCCGAAGACTCAGCTGGAGCCCATCAGAGTGATCTGAGGGGAGCAGGAGGTCCTTCTCCCACTGCCCAGCCTTCCAGGCAGCAGAGGCATCTTGCTCAGGTGAAGGCGCCCAGGAGGCACTGTGGGGCAGAGAGCCAGCGGGGATGTGGGTGACCTCACACACACACCTCTGTGATCTTGCCCCTGCCATGCCTGGCTGCAGAGCCCGCATCTCAGGAGCCGAAGGTCGGCGTGTTTAATGGTCTTTCCTCTGACGTCGTCCAAGCCGGAACACCTTCCCTTGTCCCTGATGGTCGGGACTGCGCTGGCCCAGCTGGGAATCCAGACACGGGGGAAGGTGGCCAGGTGTCTGCCACCACTTCCAGCTGGGCCCAAGGCTTCCTTTCTCCTGGTCCTGAGCCCACATGGCTCTGGGTGGCCCCCAGGGCAATGGCAGGGTCCTGGTCATGCCAAATGCTCACTTACTTAGTTCTAAGGGCTCCCACACACTTTGGGGCAAGAACAGATATAGAAATGGGAACTCTTGGGGACCACCGTAATCCTTCATGGGTCTCGGCTGGTGCCTCATGCAATTGGCCCCGGTTTCTGATTCTAAGGAACCCGTCTCCAAATTCACTGACTCTCCTCAGACTTGGTCTCCAGGGCCTGTCCTCAGCACCAGGGCTCTCAGCCTGTTTCAGCTGATTTCTGAGTTCCAAGAGGCCCTTCTTCTGGCCTCATGCAAGGGAAGCTCCTGCTGGCTTTTGTGTCCTACATAGCCAGGGCTGGGCCCCAAAGCAGTCCCTAAGAGGACAGCCCCAGGCAGGCTTCTGTGGCTGGGCGGTGCAAGGGCCCAGGGGTGCCAACAGTGGAGAGAGGAGTGGGGACGCAGACCCTGGGCTGATGGGCTTCCTCTCCCGTCCCTGACCAGGGCAGGCAGCAGGGCCTCTTTCCCTGAGCCCTCAGTAAAACCCGCTCCAGGACGTGCCAGGTGCAGGGCTCCCCTTGGAACCCTTATCCCCTGTGCCTGGCACCCTCGGCCTGCCATCTGCTGTCACCTTCCTGGAAATCCTCCTGCTTCCCAGTCCCAAGTCTGCCCGTCGCTGGGCTCGCTCGCTGGGGAAGATTACAGGGCTTTCTCTGTCTGCGGATGTCACCATTTTCCCCCAGCTGAGGACAGGCCCAAGGCTCCTGTTGGGGAAGCCAAGGCCACTCTGCACTCCTGTCCCTCTCTACTCTACACGACCTGATTCCTCCCTCCCTGGAGAGAAAAGCATTCTGGGTACTCAGGGGCCTGTCCATCAGGAAAACCACGTCCTTCAGTTCTGGGACCATCTCTTGCATTATTCCTCTCTTCTCTTTCTGGAACACCTGTTAATTGGAATTTGGAATTTTTGCAGTCATTCCCTGATTTTCTTGGTATTTGTCTCCTACTTTCTATATCTGCATCTTTTTCTGCTCTCTGGAAGATTTTTTCAACTTTATCTTCCACCTCTTCTATTTATATCTTTAGTTCTGCTGTCATATTTTAATTTCTAAGAACTCTTTCTTTTCCTCCAAATGTTCCTTGTTTCTTGGATACCGTGTGTCTCTATCTCTCGGAGGTCGGATAGTTGTTTGTCTCTGGGTTTTTCCTGCCTTGACATTGTCTGCTTTCTCCCGCCTCCTGTCCTGCTGGTTTTGTGTCCTTGCAGTGTTTTGTGTCAGAGCCTTTCTCAAGTGTCTGGTGGCATTTGCCCCTCATTCTCTTTAAAGTGATGGGGGGACCAGGATGGACTGGGATTGGCCCTCTCACTGGGGATCCCCAGTGTCAGTGTAGCTTCTGTTTTTTCACTTGGTCTCCAGCCTGGAGTGTCTAGGTGTGGGGCTGCTATCCAGAGCCACTCCAGCTTGGTGGGGAGTGGAGAGGGGCCCCCGCTGCCCAGGGCACCAGCAGCCCGGCTTTGCCAATGACTGGTGCCCAGGAAGGCCAGCAGCACGGTGGCACCAAGGAGCTGCTCCATCAGCCTGGGACAAGAGGGGGGTGGGAAGGGAGCTGTGGCAGGCCTGGCCACCTCCCTAGGAGGGCAATTTGAGGGCCATCTGTTAGAACAAGTTCCTGGGGTCCAAGCACCACCCCAAGCAGCTTTTCCAAGGTCTCCTAGAGAGGGGCTCTGGCCAAGCTGGTCTCCCCGAGCTGGTGTCTTTCTGGAATGTTCAATGCCCATCCAAGTCCTGGCCACTTACTGGCTATGCATCCGCTCTGGCTGTTGGTTCCTTTATCCTTAAAATGGGGGTGTTGAACCTGGTGACCCGAGGATTCTTCTTGCCCAACCTTTTGTGATTAGGTCACCCCCTCGCAGGACCTGCCACCCCATTTGGGCAGGGCCTGCTGAGTAAGCAGTCACTGAACCCGGCTGGGCTGAGGGATGCCCAGAGGCCCGCTCATGGGGTGCCTCTACTCTCCGGCCTGACCCCCCCCCCAGGGGCTGTTCCCACCCGTGCAGAGCTGTATGGCTTGGGGGGCCTGTGGGGGCAGCTATGGAACCTCCAGGCGCAGGGCAGAGAGGGCTGGGACTGTGGGTGAGTCGGGGGTCGGCTCCCCCAGGCAGCAGAGGCCTGCAGGTACACAGTCCAGGAAGTAGGCCCAGGGTTACCCCAGCCAGATTTGCCCCTTCCATTTAGCGTTACTCACCTCAAGAGGTCCCAGGCTCCCTGGTGGACTTCCTGTCACTGTTGGTGAGGGTCCTGTGGCCACATCTACCACCTGCCAGGCTGACAGCCCAGAGGTCATGGAGGGTGTGACCTGTAACTGTTTGCTTTTAGGGTCCCGCCCTGGAAGATGGCCTATTACGAAAAATGCATTGAAACTGTGGTTGAGCAACTGGACAAGTTTAACCCTGAGAAAGACAGTCCTGAGCAGTTCCTGGAGACTGTGTCCACCTCCCTACAGGTAGGCTCAGGGCGGTGGCTCAGGGCTGGCTGGAAGCCAAGTCAGTGACACCTGTCACGCAGCTATTTACCTTCTAGTAAACGTCACATTCGTTCCTCCTGGCTGCTTCCCCTCCTACACAGGGAGAGGCCTGAGCGCGATGCCTAGCTGTCCAAAGGGTGGACGTCCTCAATTTCACTCAATGTCATGATGGGGGCTGGCCATGTTTCCACAGGAGCCCTTCAGGGGCGGGACCGCCTCTCTGCCTCAGGAGGCATTCGTGGCATCCAGAATGTGCATCAGACTACTCTTCTGCAAAGAACATTGGCACTGTAACTTGGGGTCGTACTGTCCTCAGCTGGAAGCATACACGAGTCACCTCGACTGGCATCCCAGAGTGTCTTTGGGCCCCAGAACATGGCCATGTACCGGGCAGCACTGCCTTGGCCGTAACTCATGCCATACTTGTGTCTATCCACTGAGCAGCCTCCGACAGAGAGGCAGGGCTGACCGGCGCTGAGGCCCATGGGAGCCCCACCTCCTTCATCTTCCCACCGACCCCTGGAAGAAATAAGGGCCCCACCCTCTAGTGACTGGCTCTTTTTCCCACACCCCAGGGTAGTCCCTGTCCTTTTCTCCCCGTACGGCCCACCCCATTTCAAGCTCATACAGAGAGACCCCTGGGCTGAAGTCCCTGAGCGTGGGGAGGGCTCAGGTCTGTCCTCGCTCTAGCACCACCGGCCGCCTCAGCAGCCATCAGAGGCCTCCCTGTTGCCTGGGGCTCTGACCACAGTCCATCCACCAGGGAGGGCAGGTGCTCAGGGAGCAGGACTTTGGAGGGGGCATCCCGTTGGACGAGACATTCAGAAGAGGCCAAGTGTGCCCAGGGGAACGCTCCAGGATTTTCCCTCAACCTGCTGCCCACCATCACTGCCCTCGGGTGGGAGAGAACACTCGCACCGCTGGGAGGAGGGGCTGTCGTAGCAAATGCATTAATTACAGGATGTTCCGCTGTTGTTTCTGCCTGCTCAGCTGTGGCCTCTGCTGTGCCCCCAGGCTGCACACAGACCCACCTTCCCTTGGGCTGGATGGGAGCTTTTCCTCCTTCCTTAGCCACCTTGTGGTGCAACAGCCAGGAAACCCATCGGGAGGCCAGGGTGGGTGGTCACTGTCCTATGGCAGGGACCAGGGCCCTGGGCAGTGCACGCAAAGGCTGTTGGGGTGCCAGAAACCAGAGCCTCCCCCAAGAGAGAAAGTGTGGGACAGCTTACCCAGTGCCTGTCCCCCAGTTTCTTTCAGGAAAAGATGTCTCCGCCAGCTGGAGCCTGGCAGTCAGCAGGGGCTGGGCGAGGGCAGCACTCCTGCAGCTGCGCCCCCTCTCCCACACCTCTGCACCCCGCTTCTCCAGTTCTTTCCCTGAGACCCTAAGCATTTGGGGGAAATGAGGAAAGTAGCCAGGCCCGTCCACAGTTCCTCTTCCGCCAGCCGCCGGACACCCCTTGTGCCACTCAGCACGCCCCGTTCCCACCTGGCCCGCGCCCCTTCAGCTGCTCAAGGACGTGGCTCTAGCAGTCCCTCTGTCTGTCTGTCCTCACGGCCTTCTGTGGCACTTTCCCATCAGCCTCAACTGCTGCTGTTTCCCTCATCCTGAAAAGAAAGGCCTCTGGTCTCCAGTGCCCTGCCTCTCCCCCAGCAGCTCTCGCCTCCCGTTTCCAGTGAGACTTCTCGGCGTCCCTGCCCTCAGCTCCCCCAGGCCCTCCAAGCCTTTCCCCCACAGCTCGGCAAAAATAGTAGAGTTAATGTCTTTATTTGTCGATGATAACCATTACAGAAAATCGGGTTTGTTACAACAAAGAGTTGGAGGATTTTTTCCCCACAACCAATGGATTATTAGCGATAAAGGAGTCCCGGTCGTCACTTGTGAGCCATGCTCTGTGTGTGCATTTCTCTGAGCAGGGAGCCAGCCTCGCCAACTCCACCCCCCAACTCGCAGGCCCTGCGCCTTCCGAGGGGGCCAGCCTGGCGCCTTTGACGTGGTGAGGCGGCAGCTTCTTCAGGTGCGCCGGTCCTTTCAGATCCTTTCAGATGTCCATCGTACCTCCAGGCGGGATGGTGCGCTAGAAACCCACCCACTTTGGACAACACGTTTTCTCCCCAGCCATCAGGAAATTGGTGCAATACACTGCTCTTGTCAGGCCAAGGCCCGAGATTGCCACCTGGAAGAAAACTATACAGCACATCAACCAACTGGCAGAGAGTCTGGTGAAGGGTGGGGTCATCGGTTCAGTTGCGTCCCCCAAAAAGATATGTTGAAGTCCTAGCCCCCAGTTACCTGTGAATGTGACCTTATTTGGAAGCACCGTCTTTGCAGATGAAATCATCCTTGACCGAGGATGAGCCCCACATCCAATGCCTAGTGTCCTTATAAGAAGAGGGAAATTTGGACAGACACAGAGGGGAGAGCGCCCTGTGATGACACAGAGACACATAGGAAGAAGGCTGTGTGACAACAGAGGCAGAGATTGGAACGATGCCTCTATGAGCCGTGGACACTGAGGAATGCCAGCCACCACCAGCAGCTGGAGGAGCGCGGCACAGACGCTCCCTCTGATCGCTCGCCAAGGAACCAAGCCTGCGACACCCCGGCTCTGGACGCCTGGCCTCGAGAACTGTGAGAATACATTTCTGTCATTTTCAGCCACCAAGTTTGTGGTAATTTCTAACAGCAGCCCCTGAAACCCATACAGACAGGGTGCCTCCTAGGGGAGGCCAAGGACGGAGGGGCCAGGTTGGGACACCCAGCGTTGCCGCAGAAATGCTGGGCTCTGGGGACCAGGTGGAGAGGAGGGCGCCCAAGGTGGTCAGGTGAGGCAAAGGTCCCAGGAGTGGTGCATTTGGGGAAGCATATGATGCCTCCCTCTCCAGACTGAAGTCTGCGGACCACCTCACACAGAGCAGCCTCCCGGCCCTCTGGTGGGACTTCCCATGGGGGCAGTCCCAGAGGGCACTTCTCCACGGAGAATGTGTGTTGCTGGGAGAAGATTTTGGTCTGTAGATGGGGCAGGGACCCATTTACCCTTGAGAGAAAGTTCTCCATCATCCCCACTGTACACACGGGTCACTGAGATGTGGGGAGTCAGGCCCCACAGTGCACACGGGTCACTGAGATGTGGGGAGTCGGGCCCCACTGTGCACACGGGGCACTGAGATGTGGGGAGTCGAGCCCCCACTGTGCACAAGGGTCACTGAGATGTGGGGAGTCGGGCCCCCACTGTGCACACGGGGCACTGAGATGTGGGGAGTCGAGCCCCCACTGTGCACAAGGGTCACTGAGATGTGGGGAGTCGAGCCCCCACTGTGCACACGGGGCACTGAGATGTGGGGAGTCGGGCCCCCACTGTCCACACGGGGCACTGAGATGTGGGGAGTCGGGCCCCCACTGTGCACACGGGGCACTGAGATGTGGGGAGTCGGGCCCCCACTGTGCACACGGGGCACTGAGATGTGGGGAGTCGGGCCCCCACTGTGCACACGGGGCACTGAGATGTGGGGACTCGGGCCCCCACTGTGCACACGGGGCACTGAGATGTGGGGAGTCGAGCCCCCACTGTGCACAAGGGTCACTGAGATGTGGGGAGTCGGGCCCCCACTGTGCACACGGGTCACTGAGATGTGGGGAGTCGGGCCCCCACTGTGCACACGGGGCACTGAGATGTGGGGAGTCGAGCCCCCACTGTGCACAAGGGTCACTGAGATGTGGGGACTCGGGCCCCACTGTGCACACGGGGCACTGAGATGTGGGGACTCGGGCCCCCACTGTGCACACGGGGCACTGAGATGTGGGGAGTCGGGCCCCCACTGTGCACACGGGGCACTGAGATGTGGGGAGTGGGGCCTCTCCAGATGCCAGTCTCCACAGTGGTTTTAGAAGAATGGAAGTGGTCTGAGGGCTGGGAACATCAGTGAGGACCCAGATGACCGGCAGACAGCAGCCTGGAGCTGGGGAAGAGGGCACGGGGCGGGGAGGAACACCAGCACCAAGGCACACTGCCAGCAAGGGGCCTGGGCAGCTCCTCTGTGCCCTGGCCAGGCCCTCAGGGAGGGAGCAGGAATCAGGAATGAGAAGGGCTCTCCACCTGCCTCCCCCGTACTCCAGGCTCTGCCCCCTCAGTTAATGTCACTTTGGAACAAGTGTCATTTCATTAGGGCACCGCAATGGGGGACATGAACGTTTCCTCTTAGGGGTTGGGTGGGCATCACTCCCTAGATGCTGCCTTTGACCACTCCCAGCCTACGCCACGCTCCCAGAGCCCCCTCCAGGCCAACAGCTCAGGCGCCAGGACGAACAGGTTGGGCACAGGAACATCCAGAGAATTGACGGGCCTGCCGGACAGAGGTGGGGGCACGATGAGCACAGCAAGCAGCTTGGGGCGTCCAGAAAGTCCACGAGGTCTGAGCAGGCCTCAGAGAAGGGTCTGGCTTTGAGAGAGATTCTCTGGGGGATGGGAGGAAGGGAGCAAGGGGCTCCTAGGCAGAGGGACCTCCACAAGCCACAGACCTCGGAATCCTGACCTGTGGCCCATTGGTTCAGGCACTGTGTGGGCAGAGCCTTGAACGCTGGACCAGGAGATCTGGGCCACTGAGCAGACCACAGGTGAGGGCAAGTGGGCAGGTGAGTTCTGAGCAGGGGAATGAAAGGTCAGTGCAGGGCTGGCAGGAGAGGTGCCTGGCAGCTGGTCAGTCCGACAGCCCAGGGGTGAGGCGGGCGTGGGGAAAGGCCCCAGCGAGAGGGGAAGGGGCCTGGGCAGGAGGTTCGGGGAAAGTGGGGGCCTGGGTGGGGGACCGGCAGCGTGGCAGGGAGGCAGTGGCCAGCTCCCAGGACACCTTGTTTTCACTTTTCTAGTCAGTGGTTTCAGAGAAAACGGGCTCGGGATATATTTTTTATTTTAATATTCTTTTAAAATACTTCATGTATTGACATCAAAGATCCAAAATCCAAAAGGTTCAGAACGGTGTCCAGTGGGGGTCTCCCTCCCACATGGGCCCTCCCAGGAAACCAGCAGAGACCAGTGTCCTTAGGCTCCTTCCAGACACTGTCCAGGCCTGTCTTGCATAGATATTCGGTCTGGCAAAAATTATGTTTAAATAACATAAATTTTATATGCAAAAATTATGTATAATGATATATAAGTTATACATAGTTTTTATATATAATTTTTTAAATGTTTACAAGGTGGTGGCCCATTGTCACGCAGTCCTGCACTTTCTTTTCATCTAAGGTGTAGTGGAGTTTGTTCCATACTCTTATCTTAGAGCCATGAGCATCCTCTTGCCTGGTTGTGCCATATCGTCGTAACCGTCCTCTGCTGATGAGCTCGTAGTTGTTTCCAGTCTTTTGCTGTTATAAACCACCATGGGGCTGACGGGCCACTTGTCCTCTGCACCTACGGGGGGCGCACCCACAGTCAAGTCCCAGAAAACACAGATTCTCGTGATTTCAGTAGAGACTGCAAGTTGACCCTCCATGGAGATCTGCGTATCAACACTCTCCCTGGCAGGTAGAGGTCCTTGTCCCCCTACAGCCTGGCTGCTAGGGTGCTAGCAAGTGTTTTTATCTTTGCCAATCAAATAGGTGGGGAAAGGCACTTGGTGTGGTTATAATCAGCATTTGTCTTATTATATTTTCATGAGTTTTGAAGCAATATGTATTTCTTTTTCTGAACTACCTGCTTGGACGTACATCTGTTAGGAAGCAATGTTTGGCTATAACAAAATCTAGAAAAGCAGTGGTTTAAAGAAATTAAGAGATATCTTTGCTTACATAAGAAGCAGTCTGTAGACAGGCAGAGTAGGGTGGGTTCAGCAGCTCTGTGGTGCCATTAGGAGTGCATTCCCCTTCCTCTCTGGTTAACCATCCTTAGAATGTACCTTTGCCTTGTAGTCACAAAATGGCTGCCCTACCTCCAGCATTGCATCCATATCCCAGCTGAAAAGAGGAGAAAGTCAAACAACATAAGGTAGCTGCCAGCTGAATCTACCTAACTTTCCTGGAGCTTTCTTGGAGGCCGCACACAGCAATTTGCCATTAAATCTCATTGATTAAAGGCATGTGCCACATGGCTCCATCAGCAAGGGGGCTGGAAAGTTTTAGCTGGGCACATCACCACTGCTGAGATGGCATTTTTCTGTTAGGCAGGAAGAAAGGGAGAAGGGATCGTGTGGACATCCAGCAGCCTCAATTTCCTTTGCCTCCTTTTCTAACTGACTTCAGTCTTTGCACCACTGATTTGCAGGAGCCCCTGTGATTAAATCAGCATCTAGGCCCCCTCCCTGCCCTGGACCCTCGTCTAGCTTCCACAGACAAGCTGGGTCTTGGAACTCTGAGTGGCTCCTGTAGGAGGCAGCCAGTGACTGTGAAGAGCAGCAGATTTGTGGCCTCTGGTTCCCATGCCACAGGCCCAGCCCCTGCCCAGGACTGCCCATGACTGCCCATGAGACTGTCATCAGAGTGTTTACTGCCCTCCTCGGATCTGGCTGGGGTCCCCAGGCTCAGGAGCACTGAACTTGACCAAGGCCCAAGATTGTATCAGAAACTCAGAGATGGCTTAGGCGGCCGTAGCCCTCTGGCCTTGGTGACTGAGGCTGGCCTGGAGTCAGGGGCCGACTCCAGTGCCATTCGGGCCTCGCACTGCCTCCTCTGGGAGAGGCCACCGAGCCTGGGCCCAGCAACCCTCTGCTGGCCCAGCCAGAAACACCTGGTGGAAGGCTCAGCACTCAGCGCCCTCTGACCCATGTCACCTCTGGGCCTCAGTCTCCTCTCTGTGACCGGCTGGGTGGACCTTCCCCAACAGCAAGTACCTGCTGGCCATGGGCCCAGCCTGGCACGTGGGCCAGGGTGTCATTTACCGCTTGGCTCTGCGTCCTCCAGGACCCCTTCGTCCAATGCGGCCCTGCCTGACCTCCTTGCCTGGGGACTGATGGCATCAGGGCCTGCAGCCGTGGTTTCAAGGCTCTGACCTTATTAAAAATACCTACTCACACTTCCCAAACGCAGACGTAATCAATGAGAAGGGGAGATGCTGTTGTCTGGGCCTCGGAGGCAGAGGAGGCTGCCAGCAGGAGCCTGCAAAGTCATGCCCCTCAGCTCGGGCACGCTGACTCAGGGCATCCTCGAGCCAGCCCCGCTGACTCACGGCTTTCTGACCTGCCTGCCCTGGGCCCCCGGTTTCCTTCGACAGAATATAGCAGGTTAGAAGGGGGACCTGGGGCTGGACCGGGGCTGGTGCCCTCTGGTGTGGCTACAGCCCAGGGGTCAGAGGACCCTGAGAGGGAAACAGGCAGGTGCTAGTTGCTGAGACCAGAGCTGACCCTGAGCAAGAGGCGCCCCCTCCCCGGCCTCTTTTGCTCCAAGGGGAGGAGCACCCACTCTGTGCCCAGCCTGCACTCCTGGGGGACGCTGCTGGGTTCCCACAACCTCCCGTGCAGGCAGGGCGTTCCTTCCCTCTCTCCTGAGCACCAGGTGACATTCTAGCAAGGAAGGGGCACTAAACCACCAGTGTGTGGCGTCGGCCGAGGGCGCCAGGCAGCATCTGACCGTGAGGGGTGGTCAAGGACACCCCCGGGCTAGGGAGCTTCTGAGCAAAGACCCAACAGGAGTGGAGAAGCAAGTGTGCGGGGAAAAGTGTTGCAGGCAGAGGGAACAGCCAGCGCGGAGGCTGCATGTTGGAGAAGCAGAGGGAGGCCAGTGTGGCTGGAGTGGAGCCAGGGTTAGGTGGGGACTCAGGTGGTGAGCCAGCCCACACAGGGCCTCGCTAGCTCTCCTAAGGACTCTTCCTCTGGAAGGTTCTGAGGGAGGATGGCCGTGATCTGACTCCCTTTTTAAAAGGATCACTTGGCAGCGGGGTTGGAAACAGACTGAGGAAGGGCAGGAGGAGAAGCCGGAGAGCAGCTGGGGTGCCCTAGCAGATGGGTGGGATGTGGGTGAGAAAGAGAGGCTCCACAAAGGACTCCATGGGGTTTGGTCTGAGCCACTGGGAGCAGGGGATTGTGTTTGCCGAGATGGGGAGGCTGGGGGGGCAGGTTTGGGCAAAGCCCAGGAGGTCAGCCTCAGACATTTGCTGAGCCCCCGCCAGACACCAGAGCGGGAGGGGGAGCAGAAGCAGATGGAGCTTCTGGAGTTGAGGGAGGTCCTGGGGGGCACACCCTCCATCAGCACGTTTTCAGCCTTGAGGCCCGGTGAGGTCGCAGAGGGTGAATGTCAGTAACAAAGAAATGAGGCCGGAGGACTGGGCCCCGAGACCTCCAACATGCAGGAGTTGAGAAGACGAGCAGGAGCCTGCCACGGGGCCTGAGGGCGCAGGTCGTCAGTAGGCGAGCATTGCTATCCCTGTGTCGGTTGGGGCTGGTTCGGGCAGGAGCCCGGAGGCGAGTGCAGGCACCTGAAGGAGTGAGCACTTTAACACAGCACGTCTTGTGCTCAAAGCCATGGGAAAGGCGCGGAATCAGCGTCTGGGGCAACCCCGGCTTTCCGGTGTGCTGTGCCCTCCATGCTCCAGCGAGTCCCGTGGCTGTTGTCTACCACCTCCACAGAGGGGCATTGTCTTCCTCACCCCTCCCGTCTCTCGTGTAAGTGCATCTTATTAGCAGAATCGAGCTGTGCCCAGAACCACGGAGGCAGAGCCCACTGAACAAGACAGCTGCCAGGCTTCCAGCCCCCGTGGTTCAGGGGGGCCTGGAAGGCAGTGGGAATGACACCATCTGCGAAGACAACATCCAAATAGGCCCACCCCTACGTGTGGAGATGGACGTTCCACAAGGTCTTGTGGCTTGTCCAGGATCCCTCAGGAGACATCATTACTCTGTGGTTTTCTTAGCATGAAAACAAGGGAAGAAATCATAAAGGAAAAGATAGATTTGACCTCAAAAAATATTTTACACTAAGTTAAAAGGCAAATTACAAACTCAGGACAATAACTATCACATTAATGACCATATTAATTACCTTAATATATAAAGAGCTCATAAAAATGATTAAGAAAAATATTGTCCCAATCAAAAAGGTTAGCCAAGAACATAAATTGATAATTCACAGAAGAGAAATATAAATAAATGTCCAGTAAATGTATGAAAATTTCACTGATAATAAAAAATTCAAAATAAAATAATGGTGTACTAAAATTTATCTAATAGATTGGCAAAAAAAAAAATTCTTTTACATGGTGCTGCTGGTGAGAGTTTATTTTGATGTGTTTTATATCTGTTGGGATCCTTGTCTACACTTCCTTTCTATACTGTGTTAACTACTTTGTCATCTCATAGGAGGTTTTCCAGAAGCGTCGCTGTAATGGCTGGTCTTACTCATCCGTGACGAGGAGAGATTGTATGGGACCCAGGGCTTCCCTGTGGTTGACATTTGAGTTGTTACCATTTTCACCCCTGCACACACCATTGCCCTGAAGGTCTTGTATGTGGGTATTTTCTGCATTTTGGATGGTTTCCTTAGATCCCCAGAAGTGTAATTAGTGGATCGAAGGGTATGGAAAATATAAGGTTCTCGAAACAGATTTCCAAATTGCATTCGGGGAGGCCTCACGGCATCCATCCTCAACAGCCTTTCTCACTGCCATGCTGGCAACATTACATGTTCTTTTTTTCTTCTAATTTTTTTTTGAATTATTTTTTTGAATAGGTAATGCATGACACACAACGGTTACAAACGCCAAAATGTTCTAGAGGGTAAATGGGGAAAAGTCAGTCTCCTCAACGCAGTTCCCTCCCCAGAGAAAAGCCAGTTCTTCCCGTTACTGGGGCCTTCCATCTGGCTTTGTACATTCGACAAGCTTTCCCAGAGATTTTCATTGCTTGCCCTTTTTAAAAAAATTTTTTTGGTTATTTTTTTCATCATTCATTTGGAAACCTTTATAGGAGCTTGCTCTTTTTTTTTTTCCTTGTGATACAGTCCCCATGACATAAAATTTACCATCTTGACTACTCTTATGCGCACAGTTCGGTGGCATTAAGTGTGTTCACGTTGATGTGAAACCTTCACCACCTTCCATCTCCAGAACTTGCTCTTCTTCCCAAATTGAAACTCTGTGCCCATCAAACACCAACTGCCCCTCCCCAGCCCCTGGCCCCTGCTCCGCTTTCTGTCTCTGTGGATTTGACTCCTCTGGGATCTTATGTAAGTGGAATCACACAGGATTTGTCCTTTGTGGTGTTCTTTTCAATGCCTCCTCGCTGTCCGTATTTGTTTCTGTCTTTGTCCCCATCTTGCTGTCACTGCACAGAAGAACCTATGGGACTGATTCCTGGGGGTGGACCTGCCAGGTCACACTGCCCCGGGCCCTGCCGGCTGCTCCGGAAGGGGGCGCTCCTGAGCTCGTCCCCAGCACGTCAGGGGGGCCTGTGCCCAGCCCTTGTACCATGTTTTCAACCCAGCAGGGGCCTCGAGCGTCCACAGCTGGAGGCTGCTGCCCTCTCCCCTGGCCCTGCCCGGTGCTCCCCCCTCGGACTGTTTCTCTTCCAGACTCTGAGCACCCAGACGCAGGCGTTCATTCTGGAGGTTCTGTCCGGGTGCCTCCAGTACCAAAGGCTGCTGACCATCGTGGTGGACGCCTTCTACGTGCGGGATGGCCGGCTCTGCCTGTGGGCCGACTACAGCCTCTTCGAGGGTAGGTGGCCGTCCTAGCCAGCAGTCAGGGACCCCATGCGTCTCGTGGGCCAGGCCCACTGCCCTCACCTCCTGGAGGTGAGGAGGGCGCGGACGCTGTCAGCCACAGCCTGGGCAGCAGTGACAACATACTCCGAGGGCCACAGACCTGGCTCCTGGGCCAGTGCAGGGCACCGCTCCAGGGGTCCTGTGGCCCTCTGCTCCCCAGGGGCCTTGCCCGCCCCTCACCCACTTGATCCTCACAGCTGCCCCGTGAGTGGGTGGACCAGCTGGTATGTTTTCCCACCTCACATGCATGGGAAGGGAGCCTGAAGGCCAGGCTCCAGGGACAGCCCTCGGGCCTTGCTGCCCGGGCCCCCAGCTTCTGGCCCCTGATGGAGGCCCAGCCAGACTGAGAGAGAAAGCCCCCAGGAGGTCAGCTGGGTGAAATGACGAGCCTCTATCATCAGCTGAGTTCCTGACCCCCCAGTCCTGAGGACTGCGGGCAGAGCCGGCCTCGTGGCCTGGTCTGGACTGTCCCGAGGGGGATTCAGTATGAGGAGATGTCTCTGTGTGGGCCTCCTGCAGGCCATCTGCTTTCGTGGGGTGTGGTGACCCTTGCGGGCAGAGTGGTCAGTGCCTCCACGGGGGGGGTTGGCCCAGCCCCTGCACCCTACACTAGGCCTCCGTGCCCCTGACCAGGAGAGGAGAGGGAGGGGACTGCAGGGTGCGCAGCGGCCAGGCTGGGCGGCCTGATAGTGAGTCCAGAGTGGGCTCCTGACCCCGCGCCCCCTCGCCACTCAGCTCGGGTTTCACGGTCAGCAGCGCATCCTTGGCCCACACACCCGTTGGTGTACAGTCCCTGCCTCAAAGGACACACCCAGCCCAGGGACGGTCCCGTTCCAGTTGGCTTGACGCGATTTAGTCCCTCAGAATTAACAAACTGAGATCCAGAATGGTTTCCCTGTAGCCAGGGAGCTTCCAGAATTTCTGAGAACGTCTCAGATGAGATCACATGTGTGGGAGTGCTTTGAAGCCACAGAGGTTCCCACTCGTGTGAGGCGATGTCGTGCATACTGTCAGATCAGGGTCATTTTCACGTGGGCGCCAGATGAAGCCTGTGTTATATGCCCTGACGGTGGGGCCTCAGCTCTGGGTCCGCTGCCCCTGCAGTGCGCCTGTCGGGCTCCTAGCCTCTGGCTGACTCCCCCAAGATCAAACACTCCTTCGCGGGAGGGGACCCCAGTGTCCCCTCGTCCCCGACTCCTGCCACCCTGTTTCCTTAGTGATCTGCTACCTGGCCACCTTCCAGCTGGACGAGCTCGGCTTCCAGCTCTTCTGTAACATCATCAAGTCCCAGCCCCTCGACAAGATGTGCAAGGTGAGCCAACCCTCCACCTGCCCCAACTTCGGTTCTTAAACCAAAGGTCAAGGGTCTGTCCCATCTGGCACTGACCTCCCACGTTTCTGACTCATTTCAAGGAAAGAAACTCTGCTGGGTTTATTCTGTGTTTAAAACAAACTGATGCCCTTTCATGCTGCACATGTGCTCTTCTTGTCCTGGGGAAAGTGGTTCCTGGTCCTCATGGCCCCGTGGGTGGTGACTGCTGCATGTTAGCTACTAGTGGGGACAGCAGTCTTGGCCTCTGGAACCTTCTCGGGCCCATCTGACTCATGACCAAACTCCAGGCCCGGGGCAGCCTCTCCTTCCTCCAAGGGGGCTGTGCAGCTTCAGGGGGGCTGAGGGAGCAGGTCCTGAGCTGGTCCTGAAGATTGGCCCCCTTCACGGGTAGCCTGTAGGAGCCTGCCCCCCTGTGCTGCCCCGGCGCCACTCCTGTGGCTGCCTGTTTACTTGTGTAGAAAGCTGGGACACCCAGGCCTCAGGGCCAGCAAGACCGTGAGGTCTAAGCCTGAGGCCGGCTGCTCTCTGCCTGCCAGCTCCCACAGAGCATTGGCTGTGGGCCAGGCATCCTCTGTGAGTAGTTCTTGCTTCATCCTCACAATAACCAGATGTGGCATTCATCCTACAGTTGAGGAAGCAGGCACAGAGAGGTTCGGTAACTTGCCCAATGTCACACAGCAATTGAGCAGCAAAGCTGGTTCTTGGACCAGGCTTTTAACAGCTGGCTTGTTCCTCCTTACTCGGCTTGGGGAACAGTCACCAGACTGGGACAGCCAGTCCCTGGAGAAGAGGGGCGAACATCTCAGACTCCAGGAGCATTTCAGGGCCTCTCTGGAAGGAAGCAGCAAGCTCTGCAGAGGTAGTTCAGGTGGGGGTGGGGGTGGAAGCCTTCCCACTCCCTGTGCCTGGGGAAGGGAGGCCTGGAGCGGTGACCCCTGCCAGGACCACAGCCCCCAGAGATTTAGGACTGGCGACTCACATGGCACCTCAGCCGCCTAACCAGTGAGATGAGAGGAAGTGCTGACCCGAGGCAGGGTTTCATGTTTAATTACGTGTTTTCCTCTCTACGTATAAACATAAGCGATTCACAGTGGATAAATATTTGCATAGTTCTCTTAAGCAAGGGCTTCATTTTTATGAAAAAGAAGCAAACCTAACGGCATTTTCTGAGAGATGTTTGTAGAGCACCCCGGGGCCAGTTCCCAGGCTCAGAGGGCCTGCACTTGGTTTCTGCTCTGCTGTCAGAGTCTCGAAATTCTTCTTAATTGTTCAACAAGGTGAACGTGTCATCTTGCCCTAGGTCCCACAGTGGTGGAGCTGGCCCTGGACCAACCTGAGCCTGCAGAGCTTGGAGGGGGCGGCACGGGATCCCTGTGGGCCCCCTGCAGTGCAGACCCAGGACAGATGCTTGGCATGCTGGCCGCACGTGGCTGGTGCAGTGCCACCAGTGCAGGTGCCTGGGCATTTACCTCCCTGGAGAATTTCTGGAAGGAGATTCGTGGAAATGGCCCAAACAAACTCCCAAGGGAGCTGGGAGCTGGGGTCTGGGGCACCCCGTGCAGGGCCTTCTCTTCTTGGCCCACACCCCAGGCCCCGCTGGGCGATACCAGTCCTATTAGAGTCCACCTGCCTTGGGGCTCCAGGGAAGAGGTCAGCCTGGGCCTCAAAAACAGGGAGCAAGCTGCTGGGGACAGGATGGCTGCCCTGTGACCTCTCCAGGGAAGCCCCCACACCCCACCTGCGGTGCTGTTGATACCGAATGTCTTAATGTCAGGCCCATGCCCCATGTGCAGTGAGCCAATCACTGAGACATCGACACTTGGAGGTAGGGAAAGACTTGTCCAAATTGACCAAAACAAGAAGGCAGGAGAGTAAGTTCTCTCAGATCCTTTCAACAAAAGAAGGAAATGGGATCTTTATAGAGCTAAGGGGTTTGGGATGTGGAGTTTCAGGGAGACAAAGGGGAAGTCCGTGTTTCTTTCACTCCGGATAAGACCTTGAGCAACCAGACCTCTTGGCGTCAGCAACAGCTGGGGCCTGGTCATCTGGTGGCCATAACTTCCTTAAGGCATTCTTTTTCCCTCTGCAAAACAAGCTCATAAATCCTTGCAAATGCTGAGTCACCCCTTTGGTTAGACAAGAAAACAAGTTAGCAAGCTATAATTGTGCACCAGTCGTGAAGGAAGCATTTGGACTCAACAAACACGTCTAATGGGGACTAAGGTTATTTGTTAACTTCTTTTCATCTGTGTCTGTGTTGGGAACAAGGTCGGAGGGTAACCATGTTCTTATGAAATATTTGCAGTAACCCTCAAGTACCGGGCTTCACTGTCACCGCTGTGGTCACCATGAGCACGGCATGCCTAGGCTGGTTCGCAGGTGGCCTCAGTCATGGTCTCCACAGGAGATGGTGCTGTAAGTGGCAGAAGCTGGTCTGTCACTCAGGGGGGGATGGCCCTAGGACAGCACCTGGAGCAGGGCTTATGTGTTGGAATTCTCCAGATGGCCAGATAACCCATTTCAGAACACTGTTCCAGCACGTTCCCTGCTAGGGCTGACCCCTACACGCCCAGTGAGAATGGTGGCCTCATTTTGGAGAGCCTGGTCCATGGCAGGGGAGGGCTATGTCCCTAGGTGGGGGCAACAGACCAGGTGAGATGCTGAGTGGGAGGATGGGGGGGTTGGGGATGAAGGGATGTGCCAAGTAGCAGTGGATGGCGAGGAAGGGAGTAGAGACCCCAGTGCCCAGCTGCAGGGGTTCGACTGCCTCTTTCAGACAGGAAGTGGTAGCAGGGTTGCAGGATGGAGATGAAATAGGGAGAAGCGAGAGAGGTGACAGACGGCAGCCACGGGTGGGGGACTGAGGAGGCCTCTGTGGAACAGAGGAGGTGGGAGACCCCTGAGATGGGGAGTAGTGGGTGGGCAGGGGCCAGGCTGCCAAGTGGGGAAGCTGTGGAAGGCTCTAGAAGGACACCTAGAGGCTGCTACTTGAAGAACTGAGTGGAGGCCTGAGGGGAGGTCAGAGGTGAGGACGTGGCTGCCAGGGGTGGTGGCCCCACTGGGGAGGCAGCAGTGGCCACCAGAGGCCCTGCCCTTGTCCACTGCTACCCCCTCACTCAGACACTGAGTTCACTGTGGAGTCCCAGGCGCAGTGGTCTGCGGCAGCCCCAGAGCCCAAGGCCACCCCTTCCCGTTGTTTTGGGGGAGCCTGGATTGAGTGGTCTGCAGTGGTCCCCTTGACTGGACAAGGCCCTCCAAGCTGGATGTGGTTTCAGCTTGGTAGACAGCCCCCCACAGCAGCCCACCCAGGGGGCTCTGGGCATGGCTGCCCCTTGATCAAGGGTTGCGGGCCTGAGTCTTGTCCCAGCTGTGCAGGGGGCCACCTCCTGGGGCCACAGCCACCCCAGCTGACTGCCAGCCCCACTCTGGAAGTGTGCCTCCAACTTCCCGAGGTGGGCGGCCTCCACTGGGTAGCTAAACTGGTCCTGTTTCTTCTGGAACCAAATCTGTTAGGCTTGAGGGCCAGGAGCTAGGAAACAGCCTTCAGAAGCCCGCGGCTGCTGGAAATCCCTGCTGTTCTGGGCTATCCCAAGGGTATACCAGGATCTGCCCCATGGGGCACCACGCCAGGCTCTGCCCAAGGAAAACGGTCTCAATCCCAATGCTGGGACCAGCCAACCATTGCAAAGGGCTCGGTGGACAGGTCACCTCCCCAGGCCCACCCGCTGGCACTGCCCTGGGCAAGGGGGGCAGGTTGCAGAAAATGGTGCAATTCCATTCTTGGAATTCCAGATCCTGTGGGGTGGGGGTTTGGAGAGGCAGACAGCTGACATCTGTCCCCACCAAGAACTTTCTGAAAGTGGGGTGTGGGCCTTCTAGGTCCTGGAGAGCTGGGCCTCACCAGTGAGGACATGCCCTGCTGGGCTCGGGCACATCTAGGACTAGGGCGGGCTGCCCCAATGCCCAGATACCATGAGCAGAAGCCCCTCTGTGACAGGCAGCTCCTCCAGAGAGGGGGGCACCGGGGGCTTCACCAGGCGGGGGTTGTTCTGGCCCCGATGCCCTCCCCATCCCCAGCTCTCACTTCTCCCTCAGTTTCTCAGGTTCTTCTTCAACCCCTTAAACCTGTGCTCATGGATCAAGGACGAGTGGAGCCTCGTCTACGAGATAGCCTATGTGAAGGAGAACTGGATCGATCCCCTGATGAGGTGGGCCAGGCTGGGGGCATCCCTGCAACCCACTCCCAGGTGCCTCCGCTGGTTCCCCTTCTTGCTCATAGGAGCCCCATGAGGGGCTGGTAACTGCTCCGCGTTGGGGTGAGGAGGTTCGGAGGAGCCTTGGCCCGTTGGGTAAAAGCAGGACATTGTCTGGCATCTGACCCAGAGACCCAGGCTGACCTCCACAGTGGGCAGCTGGCTAATGGCTGGGAGGCCTGACGGCCAGAGGTGGTTTTAGGACCAGCCAGGTCAGTAGGGCAATGGCCGGTCCCTTCTGCTCTGGAGCCACCGGCTGAGAAGGGGGCTGTGACGATGCCCCCAGCCTTGCTGGGACCCTGCAGGGACCCTGCGGGACTCCCGTCCTGCCCCTGGCCTCGCTGCAGATCCCAGAGTGCAGGGGCAAGGGCGGGCAGGGAGCTGAGGAAGCTGGCAGCGCAGCTCCCGGTGGATTCAGGCCTACGTTTCTCCCTGGTGTCCCGCAGGGCACCCCTCCTGGGCCTGTCACCCCAAAGCTGCCCTTGCTGCCCTTGCTCCCATGGCAGGCTTAGGCAAACGCTGGTTTCGCTGGTGCAGGCCAGGACCCACAGGCAGAAGGACCAGTCCAGTGGCACGGCGCTGCCCTTGGCCTCCATGGAGCGGGAGCCAGGGTGCCACTGCCCTCAGCTGTTTCCCTCCTGATAGGGCTGGGGGGAGCCACCTTACCTTCCTGGGGACAGATAGATGGACTGTTCTGGCACAAGCAGACTGCTTAGGTGCCAGCAGTGAGACCCAGAGGCCCAGAGAAGATGGAAGCCCCTCTTGTGGGAAAGGAGGCCCTGGCCCCTGGCAGTGGGGTGTCCCCTGGAGCTGCCCATTCACCGGAGGGAAGTCCTCAGTCCCAGCCAGGCTAGACTCACTGACGTCCACAGGGCTGCCACCAATGGCCTGGGCCGGCAGGGCCCTGAGAGCTACCTCTGAGCGACTGCTCAGCCTGGTTCCAGGGTGCCCTGCCTCCCACCGCACCACTCCCATATTCAGCCTTTGCCTGCCCGCTCTGGGACCAGCCCCATCACAGACCTGGCCCTTCCCTCACCTGCGCCTCCTGAGACCCCCCACTCCCCAATGGCCCTCAGACACGCCCTTCCTCCCTCTGGTGGCCATGGTCCTCAAGTAGGGCAGGAGCTTTCAAACCATGCTGTCTGCCCCCAGAGGAGCTCCATGGGAGGGGACACTGGCCAGGTTGGTGATGGTGGGCTGTGCCTGAAAGTGTGTGGAGGTATGAAAGGGGGCCCCAGACCTTGGGGCAGGCCAACAGGGCCCTTTTCAAACCCCTGCTCCAGGGCACCCTCGCCCTGAGTCTCTGCCCCCGCCCCACCCCACTCCCGCAGCTCCTTTCCCACCTGTCACCAACAGTGCAGCTCCAGGAACGTTCCTCTTGAATCGCCAGCTTCCTTCCTGCTCCTGGCTTCCTTCCCCTGTGCCATCTGCTTGGGCCCAGGTTAGCTCCACGCCCCAGCTGCTGCTCATCCTCAGAGCCCCCTGGATTCCTGCAGTGGGGATCTGCCCTGTCCCCATCCTCCCAGCTCCCCACTCACCTGGCACAAGGGGGCCGCTGGGCCTTTCCTTTCCTGTCCTGGGGGAACGCTGGCACTGCGGCTCTGGGGCGTGGCTGGCACAGTGCCTGCATAGTAGTAGGCACTCAGGGAAGAGCAGCTGTTGGCTCCATTATCACCCCCACCCTGAGGTAGACCCTTCAGATCCCAAGGGCCATCTCCTTGTCAACCTCCTTAGGAAGTGACCCTAAGCAGTTTCTCCCACCTTTACCTTCAAGATGGCAGCCGAAGGTCCAGGAGCTGATCAGCCAGCTGGAGAGGATGCTGGCCAATCACCCCTCTCTTCCAAAGACCAAGGCCAAGGTCACAGAGCCCAAGGAGTTCAATCTGAGTGCTCCCAGACCCCGTGGCATTCCAGTGCCAGAGCGAGTCCCCATCCTGGCCAAGCCAAGACCAGTAAGTGCAGGCATTCACGGTGGGCACAAGCTGTCCAGGCCAGAAGAGTGGACTGTGTGGGCCACCGGGGGGCTGGGCTCTTCCCAGGGCCAAGGGTGCACTGGACCAGACCTGGAACATTCAATGACCCACCCAACCCCACCACATCCCACAGAGAGGGAAGCCCAGCTGACCCAGAGCCTGCCCAGTGGGTTCCTGTACTCCACATACTGAGGTCTGGTCAGTAGGCATGGAGTGAAGCTCTTGGGCCATGGGGCTGAGAACTGTCTGGAATTGGCGCTTGAAGCCCACTTTTAATCCTGTTGCAACGTTCTGCTCCCTCCCTGTCAAATAGTGCATGTGTAGATCACAGTATACTCTTCTATGCTCTTCAGGCAGTGGGCAGGCAATAATGTCTGTCTGTGTGGCCTGTCCTCACCTCAGGGCCTCTGCGCGTCTATCCCGTCCACCTGGAGCCTCTTCCTCTCTCTTTCCCTCTCCCTGCCTTGCTGACTTCTCCTGTCAGTCAGGATGCTTTGTATTGCAAGTAACAGGAAAAATCAGCTCAATATGGCCTAGAGAAGGGGCTGACAATAGAGAACTGGCTGACTCTTGGCTCAGGTAGGATAGGCTTCAGGCATCGTTTGATCGGAGTTCCAGCTCAGCTTCTCTGTGACTCTTTCTACCCTAGTCCCCTCTGTGGGTCAACTTTATCTCTGGGCTAACTTCCTTCATTGTTGCAAAACATCTAGACCTCACAACCACATTCTACGCTGTCCAGGGCAGGAGAGGCTATCTAGGGCCAAGAATTCTGTGAAAGTATGATTAGCCTAGCTTAAGTGTCAGTCCTACGCTTGAACTGATCAGCGTGACTAGGGGTGCAATGTTCTGACTGGTCATGGGCTCTACCCTGAGCACCTGTGGCAGACTCAGCTTCCCAGAACTAATCTGGTTCCCCAGCAGAACTAAGGACTATACAGAGGGTAAGGGGATGGTGATAGAGGTCCCAGGGTCCCAGTCTACTCCCACTACCCTTCAGATCTCATTACAGTTTCTCTTTCCAGCGATGCTTTCCATGAACCCCTCACCTAGATCAGGTCCTTCACTTAATTTCCTTCTCATTGACTCCAGCTTCTTTTCTTCATAGCATCGATTAGATTTTATAGTTGTTTGGTAATTTGGGGGTCTGTTTATTAACTGTCTCCTTTACTAGACCTCATCCATCTTATTTGTCCCATATTCCAAATGCCTGGCACAGTCCTGGCTCAGAACAGACCTTTGGTAAATATCTGTTGAATGAATGGATGGATGGATGGGTGGAAGGATGATAGGTGGGTGAGTGGATGGATAGACGGATGGGTGGATGGATGGTGGATGATGGATGGATGGGTGGGTGGGTAGATGGATGGATGGATGGATGATGGATGATGGATAGATGAGTGGGCAGGTAAATGGATGATGAATGGGTAGAAGATGGGTGGTTGGTGGATAGGTGGATGGATGGATAATCAGATGAATGAACAATAGGCAGGTGGACAGACAGATGATGGATGGACAGATGGATGGATGAGTGGGTGGATGGATGATGGATGGGTAGATGATGGATGGGTGGATGGATGGTGGGTGGGTGGACGGATGATAGGATAGATGGACAGACAGATTAGGGATGGACTGATGGTCAGGAGCCTCGTTGTTGAACCACCCCACAGTTATCCCATCTGTAGATCCGGAGGATCTTAGTGGTTTTGGACCTCAGCTCCTCAGGACTTGGTGGGTTTATCTCAGGTCATCCTACCAGCTGTATCTCTCTCTGCCTCTGCCTGGCCCCTGCCCAGCCCCTACCATGCCCTGCCCTGCTCCTTAGCTGTGTGCTTCTCAGCACTTGCTGTGAGATGTTGATAGACAGTCACCTCCCCTGAGGTCAAGAGGTGGCTGTGCTGGAACCACAGGCTCGTTCCCTCTACCCTCCCTGCCCTGCTCCATGCCCAGGACCCTCTTCCCCCCTTGGATTGCAGGCCGACTCCGAATCACTCATTCAACAAATATTTATAGAATGTCTGGTATGTGCCAGGCACTATGCCTTCATGGAGCATGCATTCCAATAGGGGACTAAGAGAAAAAACAGGATAAGTGAAATGTATAGTGTGGTAGTTGGTGATAAATGCTGAGAAGAAAATATAATTCTTGGGGCTAGCCTGGTGGCACAGTGGTTAATTGCACACGTTCCGCTTCGGCGGCCCGAGGTTCGCCCATTTGGATCCCTGGTGCAGATATGGCAGTGCTTGGCAAAAGCCATGCTGTGGTAGGTGTCCCACATATAAAGTAGAGGAAGATGGGCACGGATGTTAGCTCAGGGCTAGTCTTCCTCAGCAAAAAGAGGAGGATTGGCAGCAGATGTTAGCTCAGGGCTAATCTTCCTCCAAAAAAAAAAAAAAGAAAGAAAGAAAATATAATTCAGGGAAAAGGGATAGGAAGCATTGGAAGGGTTGCAATTCTGGATAGCGTGGCCAGGAAAGACCACTGAGAAGTCCTGTGGAGTAAAGAACTAGAAGAAGTGAGCAAGTGACTCATGTGTTTGTCTGGAGGAAGAGCATTCTAGACAGAGCAAAACATGTACAAAGGCCCTGGGGCAGTGCCCTCCCTCTCCCAAGTGTTTGAGTCCAGCCAGGAGGGGCTGGAATGGAGCGAGGAAGGGAAGGAGGAGATGGAATGGGAGGTACTGAGGAAGCAGAAAGACAGGACAGGCGCCAAGGTGGGATCATAGGGTCCCTCTGGCTGCAGTAGCAGAGGAGGGTGGTGAGCAGTGGTTTTTGGAGATGTCTTGAAGCAGGTGGGCAGCTTTGAAGATGGATGTGGGTATGAGAGACAGAGAGGTGCCAAGGAGGGCACCGAGGAGGACCGAGAGGCCTGGACACGGGCCAGGAATGGACAGCTGTCAGGGTCAGTGAGGCTGGGGGAGGGGAGGGCGTTCGGGCAGATAGGGTTTCGGGTTTGGACGTGGTGAGTTTCCAACGCGTGTTAGACGCGCAGAGGAGAGGACACGGAGTAAGGAGTGTGGAGAGTTTTCCAGGCTGGCTCTGCCCTGCCCCCCCACAGACACCGCTCCCTCCGGGTCACCAAGGGTCCTCTGTGACTGGACCCAGTGGATGCTTCTCAGGCCGCCCTGGTCTCTGCAGTGTTGATGCTGTGGGCCCTCCCCTTCGCCAGCAGCGCACTTTTCTGGGGTCCACGAAACTCTCCCAGCCTCACCTGCCATCCAGCCACTCCTCCTCCATGCCCTGCCCAGTCAGTCTTCTTCTGCTTGTCCCTCCAGTGTCCGGTTGGCCTGGGCCCTGTGCTTGGCCCGCTTCCTTCTTGCTGCTAGCCTGACATCCTTCCCTCCCTCCCCCAGATGACTGCCAACACCCAGCAGGCCCCAGTTAGAGCCCAGTGGCTTCCCTTCCAGTTTGCTTGTCCTCTTGCAGGCCCCACCCGCCCTTCACCCACCCACAGCCGGCCACCAGCCCAGGACTTCTACACGCCCCTCCAGATGGCACTGCTGACCCCAGGCTCTTCCTTGCGCCACCCCACCAGGTTCCCAGAAGCACCTACCAGCTGCCCAAGGAGCAGCAGCTGCTGGAGATAACCAAGAGGTATAATCGCCGGAAAGCTGAGGTGAGTGAGACATACATGACCCCTGCCTTCCTAAAGGCCTGCTGTGTGGGGGAGGTATGTAAAAGGGAGGAGAAGGGGAAGAAGAGGGAGAGGTGGGAAAAGAAGAAGAAGGGAGGGGGAGGGGGAGAAGGAGGAAGAGTGGGGAGCTGGTCTGCATCTTCATCCCACCCCCGCCCAGCCCAAGGACCCTGGGTGGTGGCCGGTGGGGCCAGAGCCACTTGTTGCTGCTCGCAGGAGCTGCTGCTGAGGGCAAACATGGAGGAGATGCGGTGTGCGGTGCCCAGGTCCCGCGGGGAGCCCCTGGTGCAGGTAATGCCCAGCCCTCCATGCCCTGGGCCAGTCTTGATGGTGGCATTTTCTCACGTCAGAGAGGAGTCCCCCCAGCGCCATGTTAGCGTGGAGCCTTTCCCAGCCAGCCCTGGAAGACCTGGTTCCCCGTGCCACTGGGACGTGCTCCTCAAGCCAGGCTGAGTGCAGGCCCAGCGGGTGGGTGTAGACGCACCTCCAGAACCACTGGAGAAAGCATCTTCGTCGCTCTTTCTGGATATTTCCGGATTTTCCTTACAGAGCGTTTAACATTTCTGTAAGAAAAAACCCAAGCTATGTTTGTCAACAAAGAGAAGGTGAAGGGAACAGGAAAAGGAAGCTCGTTCTCTGTGGACACTTGCTCAGGTGGAGCTGGGCCCGCCCCCGCCCTCCCCACCATGGCCCACCCGGGTGGCGGTCGGACAGGACAGAGATGGGCCCCCCCCAAGCAGCTGGAGCAGGCCGGGGGAGTGGGCACCCCTCCGAGTGGCATGCCTCCAGGGCAGGGTATGGCTGAGTTCCTGTGGGGATGACCTTTACCAGCTGCTCCCCCCACTGTGGCTGTGGTGCCCACCCTAGGGGTGTCAAAGAGCAGCAGCAGGCTGGGCAGGGAGCAGACAGACTCGAGGAGCAGCCTAGGAGAGGTCATGGGGGCCAGCCCCAGGGGCAGCTTGGGAAGTGGACCCTAAGCTCCATGGCCAAGCCGCCCTGGCTGGGAACTGCTGTCCTCAGGCCCTGCAGGCCATGCACCTTCCCTGCCCCTGCCTGGGTGACCCAACACCCCCACAAGGCTTGGGAGGGCAGTGGAGGACAGAGGTGCTGCCCTGGGGGGACCCGTGTTCAGGGGTGGGCTGGAGGGAAACATGCAGATGGGCAGCTGGAGTTAGGACACAGGGGAGTGGGCCGGGCCTCCCAGGGGCGCTGGGCCCACTGTTCACCCAGGGTGTGTTTGTGGGCACCTCGCGGGCCCAGGTGCCAGGTCCTGATTCCTGCAGGACTCCAAGAAGCAGCCGAGGCTCCAATTCGGACCCCGAATCCTCAAGACTCCCAAGCTGACCTTCTACAAGGTGAGGGGTGCTCCTGACCAATCAGGGTGGGCACAGGGTGCCGGTTCCAGGTGCCTCTCCCTGGGCACCCACCTCCCGGCCTGCTGTGCCCCCAGGGCTTGGATGGAGCTGGAGGCCCGAGGACGGCCCAACCCTGAGGCAGAGGGAAGTACCTGGGCAGCGGGATGCTTGCTGCTCTCAAGGCTCCCCTCACACCTCATCACAGCCGGCGCCCCCTCTCTCCTGCAGCCTAACGACAACGTCCCAGTCAAGCTGAACACTGCGGCCATCCTGCGAGAAGGGGCCTTATACCAGCGGCAGGTGGAGAAAGAGCTGCAGAGGTGGGGGCGGCAGCTCCTCGGCCTCCCCTTCAGAGGAGGGGATGCAGGCACTGGCTATTCTGGGAGGAGAGGAGGTTGACAGGCAGAGCACAAGATGGGGGCCTGGAGGCTGTGGTCCTGCAGGTGGTGGGGCCAGCGTGAGGGTGGCAGCTGCATCCTCGGATGATAATCTCTGCTCAGTGAAGGAGGTAGACTGGGCAGGAGGAGGCTTAGCAGAAACCTGGCCCACTCCCTCAGAGGTCACCTCCTCCCCCAGCCCCTTCCTGTTGCCCCCTCCCCTGGACCACCAGGGCTGTAGACCCCTCTGCTGGGACCATGACTTGGGCTGTGGGTGGGAGCTTGGGTGGCTCACCAGATGGATGAGAGACAGATAGATGGACAGAGGGATGGTGAATGGACAGACAGGTGGGCTGGGGGGTGGCATATGGACAAGTGGGTGGGCAGGTGGATGGCAGATGGGTGAGTAGATAAACAAGTGGATGAAGGGAGGGGCAGGAAGACATGGCTGAAGGGTGGCTGCACAGGACAGGGACAGGTGAACAGTGAGTGGGTGGGTGATATGGCTGGTGTTTAGTAAAGAGCAGCCCACGCCTGTGAACCTGTGGCCTCCTGGTGGCCAGCGCAGGTCCTGATCACAGGAGAAAGCCAGCCTCACCTCTTTCCCTGTTTCCCCAGAGTGGATCAGCTTGTGGATGGGGCCGGGGACTTCTCTGAGTTCCTCGAGTGGCAGAAGAGGATGCAGGCAAAGGACCGGGAAGAGCAGCTGGCTGCAGGCGAGTGCCGGAGGCTGCAGGGGAAGCTCAGCCATGAGGAGGCCATCCTGGCCCGGCAGCACCTCATGCAGGAGAACAAGCAGAAGGCCAACCAGAAGAAGGAGGAGGTGACACGGCCATGTGGGAGCGGCTGGGGGCCTGGGGGCCAACTGGCTTTCCTGTCTCACCCCCAGGAGCTGTGGGCCTATGGCTGGCCATGGGCCTGGACACTCCTGTGGTCAGCTGACCCAGCTCATTTCCTCCTAAGACGCATAGAGTGCCCGTGGTTTCTCTGTCCCCACCACAACAGGTGGGGGTTCTGGAGGTGTTTCGAGTCAGCTGGTCTGATTGGACTATCTGGCCAGCACTTCTGGTCCAGGCTGCCCTCTGCCCCCACCAGCAGGGTCAGTTGGTCCACACTTCCACACATGAAGGAAGCCCTGTGGTTCTGGGAGAAACTTCCAGAAGGCTGACATGTTTGCATATGGTGTCCTCTCCCACAAGAGGAGGGTCTGTGAATGTCCATGTCACCACTTTAGAAGCTCCAGACGTATCAGTCCTGGCTCTTTCTCCTCCTAGGACAGACAGCCTAGGAAAGCCTGTTCTTCCAGTGGGCCCGCAGGCCTGGCTGCAGCTCTGTCTCCTTAGATATGAGCCACTGAGGGCCTGCAGTCCAGGGACACGCTCCAAGTTCCCTCAAACTACTTCTTTTGCGACTCATTTGTGTCTATTTGTACTTAACGTTGGGGTTTGCTTTTCCTTTTTAGTTTACTTTCTTAAAAATAGGAAGTCAAAACAATATGACAAATAGACTCAGAGATGTTTCACTTCTAGAAAGTCTGTAACTTACCGCCTGTTTCCGCCTCCCCCCATAGGTCCTTATTTTCATTAATTTCTGGATTATCTTTTCAGTCTTTTCTGCTAAGTAAATATATACACTTGTTTATACACACTTCTTACTTCCTTTTTTTTTTACATAAAATGTCACACCTTGCTTTGTCTGCAGTGACTAATGTTGTGCAAGTTTTCTGTGTTTGTGGAGGTGGCTTTTCAAGGTAAACGTCTAGAGGAGGTATTGTTAAGTCAGAGAGTATCTAAACGTGGGGCTTTGGTTTCGTTGTTCTTGTCGTTGTTGTTTTTGGGGATCTGCAGTTTTGTTAGAGATGCCACATCACCTTCCACGGGGCTTGCACCATCTCTCCCCAGCACTGTCGTCTATGACAGACCACAGAGTGTACTCTACTGAATTTAGGAATTTTTAGGAATTTGTTCCAATCTCATAGGTGAGAAATAGTATCTCGGTGTAGTTCTGATTTGCATCTCATTTATTATGTGTGAATTTGAGCATGTTTTCATATATTTAAGAGCCATTTCCGTATCTTTTTCTCTGAACTATCTGTTCATGTCTTTTGTCCATTTTCTTTTTTCCCCTGCTTTATTGGGTTATTATTGACAAATAAAATTCATATATATTTAAGGTGTATAACATAATGATTTGATATACACGTACATTGTGAAATGGTCACCACAATCAAGCTAATTAACACATCCATCACCTCGCATAGCTACCTTTTTCGTGGGTGTGGTGAGAACACTTGAGATCTACTGTCTTAACAAATTTCAAGCATATCATCCTGCAGTATTAACTATACTCACCATGCTGTACATTCGGTCCCTAGAACTTATCCATCTTCTAGCTGAAAGTTTCTACCCTTTCACTAACATCTCCCCATTTCTTCTACCTCCCAGCCGGTGTAACCACCATCCCCCTCTTCGTTATTATGAGTTAGACAGTTTTAGATTCCACAAACAAGTGAGATCATACAGTATGTGTCTTTCTGTGTCTGGCTTATTTCACTGAGCATGACGTCCTCCAGGTTCATCCACGTTGCTGCAAATGGCAGGACTTCCTTCTTTTCTCAGGCTGAATAGTATTCCATTGTATAAATATAACACGTTTTCTTTATTTATTCATCTGTCGACACTTAGATTGTTTCCATATCTTGGTTGCTGTGAATAATGCTGCAATAAACGTGAGAGTGCAGATATCTTTTCAAGATAGTGAAAGATTATTTCCTTTATATAAATACCCAGAAGTGGCATTGCTGGGTCATAGGGCAGTTCTATATTTTACTTTTTGAGGAAGCTCCGTACTGTTTTCCATAGTGGCTGCACTAATTTCCATTCCCACCAGCAGTGCACAGGGTTCCCTTTTCTCCACATCCTCTCCAGCACTTAGCTTTTGACTTTTTGATGATAGCCATCCTGACAGGTGTGAGGGGATATCTCATTGTCACTTTGATTTGCATTTCCCTAATGGTTAGTGATGTTGAGTATCTTTTCATATACCTGGTGGCCAGTTGTATGTCTTCTTTGGAAAAATGTTTATTCAGATCCTTTGCCCATTTTTTAATCATGTTATTTTATTTTGTTTATTTTTTATTTTTTTGCTATTGAGTTGTATGAGTTCCTTATATATTTTGGATATTAATCTCTTATTAGATATATGATTTGCAAATATTTTCTCGCATTCTGTAGGCTGCCTTTTCATTTTGTTGATTATTTCCTTTGCTGTGCAGAAACTTTCTAGTTTGATGTAGTCCCATTTGTTTATTTTTAGTTTTGTTGCTTGTGCTTTTGTATCAAATCCAAAAAAATCGTTGCCCAGACCAATGTCAAGGAGCTTTCCCCCTATGTTTTCTTCTAGAAATTTTATGGTTTCAAGTCTTACATTGAAGTCTTTGATCATTTTAAGTTGGTCTTTGTGTGTAGTGTAAGATAGGGGTCCCCTTTCATTCTTTTGGATGTGGATATCCAGTTTTTCCAGTACAAGTTATTGAAGAGACTATCCTTTTCCTGTTGAGTTTTCTTGGTGCCTTTGTCAAAGATTAGTTGACTGTCCATTTTCTATTGAGCTTTTAAGCTTCATTTCCTTGATTTTATAGAGTTCTTTATATATTAGGGAAAGTAACCTTTTATCTATGATGTATTGTTACAGATACTTTCTTCCATTTGGTCATTTGGCCTTGCTTATGATGTGTTTTGCCATGTAAATGTATTTTTTATGTCATTGAACTTGATCTTTTTTTTTTTATTGTATCTGGATTTTGAATAGTGAAAAAGGGTTTTCCATACCCACGTTATAGAGGAATTCGCCCATGTTTTCTTCTAGTATTTATGTGGTTTGATTTTTACATCTGGATCTTTAATCCAGTTTATTCTTGTACATGGTGTGAGCTCTGGATCCACTTTTATCTTTTTCAAATGGCCATCCAGCTGAGTCTTCTATCCGTGAATGCAGTATGTCTCTCCAATTATTTAGCTTATATTTCTTTCATCTGTGTTGTATAGATTTCTGCATACAAGTCCTGTACATGTTCTGTTAGATCTGTACCTAAGTATTTCTTTTATTATTTTTGAGTAGTTGTGAATGGTATTGTATTTTTATTTTTGGTGTCCATATGTTCAATGCTAGTATGTAAAAACGCAATTGATTGTTGTGTGTTAATCTTGTATCCTGTGACCTTGCTGAACTCCCTTACTAGTTTTCCAGGATACACAAGGAGTTTTGTTGTAGATTCCTTGGGATTTTCTGTGTAGACAATATTGTCATCTATAAATAAGAACAGTTTTATTTCTTCCTTTCTGATCTGCATTCCTTTTATTTCCTCTTCTTGCCTTATTGCACTGGTGAGAACTTCCAGTACTATGCTGAACAAAAATGATGAGAGCAGACATTTGTGCCTAGTCCAACATATTAGAGGACATTCAGTCTCACTATTAAGTATGTTAGATGTAGGGTTTTTGTAGATGTGCTCTTTATCAAGTTGACGAAGTTCCCCTCTATTCTTACTTTTCTGAGTTTTTTGATCATGAAAGGGTGTTGAATTTTGTTAAATGCTTTTCTGCATCAACTGATATGATCATGAGATTTTTCTTCTTTAGCCTGTTAATATGGTGGAATTACACTGACTGATTTTCAAATATTGAACAGCTGTACATCCCTAGAATAAACCCACTTGGTTCTGGTATATAATTCTTTTTACATATGCTGAATTCCATTTGCTGGTATTTTTATTTTGTTAAAAAAAATTTTTGCATATAGTTTTATAAGGGATGTTGGTCTGTAGTTTTCTTTTTTGTACTATCTTTGTCTGGTTTTGGTATCAGGGTAATTCTAGTTTCACAGAATGAATTTGCAAGTATTCTTTCCTCTTTTATTTTCCAGGAGAGGTTGTGTAGAATGGGTGTTAATTCTTTCAGCATTTGGTAGGATTCTCTAACGAAATCATCTAGGTATGGAGATTTCTGTTTTGGAAGTTTTAAAAGTAGAAATTCAATTTTCTGGGGCTGGCCCTATGGCTGAGTGGTTACGTTCATGTGCTCTGCTTTGGTGGCCCAGGGATCGCCAGTTCGGATCCTGGGTGCAGACATGGCACTGCTCGTCAGGCCATGCTGTGGTGGCATCCCACACAGAAGAACTAGAATGACTTACAATTAGGATATACAAGTGTGTACTGGGACTTTGGGGAGAAAAAAAAACACAGTTACCTCAAAAAAAATGAAATTCAATTTTCTTAAAAATTACGGGGCTATTCAAATGATCTGTTTCATATTATATGAGTTGTAGTAGTTTGTGTTTTTTGAGGAATTGGTCCATTTCACTCAGTTGCCAAATTTATGTATGTAGTTTTTTTGTAATATTCTGTTACCACCTCTTTTTTTATGACTGTAGGGTCTATCTATAGTGATATACCCTGTTTCATTCTTGATATTGGTAATTTGTGTCTTTTCACCTTTTTTCTATAAGACTTCCTAGAGATTTGTCAATTTCATTGACCTTTTCAAAGAATCAGCTTTTTGTTTCACTGATTTTTCTCTATTGTTTTACTGTTTTCAATGTCATTGATTTCTGTGCTTTATTATTTCCTTCCTCCTGCTTGCTTCAAGTTTATTTTGTTCTTCTTTTTCTAGGTTTTTGAGATGGGAGCTTAGATTACTGACATAAGACTTTTCTACTGTAAGCCTGTAGTGTTACACATTTCCTTTCATTTACTGCTCTAGCTGTGTCCCACATATTTTGATATGTTGTATTTCATTTTCATTCAATTCAATGTATTTTTCTCATTTCACTTGAGGTTTTCTCTTTGACCCATAGATTACCTAGAAGTGTGCTGTTTAGTTTACAAGCATTTGGAGATTTTCTTGATATCTTTCGTTATTGATTTCTACTTTGATTTCATTGTGGTTATTGAAAACACTCAATATGATTTCAATTATTTTAACTTTGTTGAGGTGTGTTTTTTAGCCCAGAATACTGTCTATCTTGGTGTATGTTCTGTGGGCACTTGAAAAGGATGTGTGTTCTGCTGTTGTTTGGTGTTCTGTAAATCTTGATAAACTCGGGCTGGTTGATAGAATTGTCGAGTTCTTCTATATCCTTGCTAACTTTCTATCTAGTTTCTCTATCAGTTGCTGAGAGAAGAGTGTTGAAGTCTCCAGCTGTAATTGTGAAATTGCCTTTTTCTCCTTTCAGTTCTGTCAGTTTTTGCTCCACATATTTTGCAGCTCCATTGTTTGGTGCACACACATTTAAAATTGCTCTGTCTCCTCGGTAGTTGACCCTTGTATTATTATTATATAATATCCGTCTCTGTCTCTGGTAATTTTCTTTGCTCTGAAGTTTATTTTATCTAATAATAATATAGACAGTCCTGATTTCCTCTGATTAATTTTTGCATGATATATATTTTCCATCCTTATACTTTTAATCTGTCTATATCATTATATTTGAAGTGAGTTTCTTGTAGACAGCATATAGTTTGGAAATGTCTTATAATTAACTCTATCAATCTATTAATTGGTGTATTTAAACCAGTTATATTTAATGTAGTTATTGACGTGTTAGGACTTAAGTCTGCCATCTTTTTCTTCTCTGATTGTTCTATTTTTGTTTCTCTGTTTTCTTTTTCTTGCAGTTTTGTAGAATTCCATTTGATTTCTCTATAGTGTTTATATAGATATAGTGTCTATATAGCTTTTTCAGTTGTTGCGCTGGGTATTTTACACACACATAACTTATCACAGTCTACTAGTGTCATCATTTTACCAATTTGAGTGAAATGTAGAAAACTTACCTCCCTTTATGTCCCTTTCCCTTCCTCATTTTTTTCTTTTTGAGGAAGATTAGCCCTGAGCTAACATCTGCTGCCAATCCTCCTCTTTTTGCTGAGGAAGACTGGCCCTGAGCTAACATCTGTGCCCATCTTCCTCTACTTTATATGTGGGACGCCTGCACAGGATAGCTTGACAAGCAGTGCCATGTCCACACCGGGATCCAAACCGGTGAACCCCAGGCCACTGAAGCACAACTGCTACGCCACCGAGCTGGCCCCTCCCCATTTTATAATAGAATTGTCTTAGATATTTCCTCTACACATATTTAGAGTGACACCACACAGTGTTATAATTTTTGCTTCAACCATTAAACATAATTTACGAGACTCAGAGGAGAGGGAAAATCTATTGTATTTATCCATATTTTTGCTTGCCATGTTCTTTTTTCCTTCCTGATGTTCCAAGATTCCTTCTCTTATCATTTTCTTCCTAAAAAGAAAGTCTAGAGAACTTTCTTTAGCCATTATTTCAGGGTAGGTTTGCTGACAACAAATACTTAGTTTTCCTTCATCTAAGATTATCTTTATTTCCCCTTCTTTTCTGAAGGATATTTTTGCTGGGTATAGGATTCCGGGTTAATTATTCTTTTCTTTCTACATCTGAAAAATATTGTGTAACTTCCTTCTGGCCTCCATGATTTCTGATGAGAAATCCACTGTCATTCAAGTAGTTTTTCCCTCATAAGTAAGGTGTCATTTTTCTCTGGCTGTTTTCAAGATGTTTTTCTTTGCCTTTAGTTTTCAGAAATTTAATTATAACGTGCCTTGGCATGGATTTCTTTGGGGTTCACTCAGCTTCTTGAACATTTATGTCTTTTGCCAAATTTGGGAAGTTTTAGCCATTATTTTTTGAAATACTTCTTCAGTTCCACCTTGTCCTGTTTCTCCTTTCCTGGGACTCTGACAACAGGAATGTTAGATCTTTTGTTATAGCCCCACAGGTCTTTGAGGTTCTGCTGGTGTTTTCAGTCTATTTTCTCCCTCTTGTTCAGATTCAGTAATTTCTATTGTTTTATCTTCAAGTTCACTGTTTCTTTGCTCTTTCCCTCAATTCTGCTAGTGAAGCCATCCATTGAAGTTTTTATTTAATTTGTTGTGTTTTCAGTTCTAAAGTTTCCATTTGGCTTTCCTTTATGTCTCCTATTATTTTGCTAAGACTTTACTTCTTTGCAGAAACTATTTTCTCATTTGTCTCAAGAATGTTCATAATTGTTTGCTGAAGCAGTTTTATGATGGCTTCTTTAAAAATCTCTGTCAAATCTAACATCTCTGTCATCTCAGTGTTGGCATCTATTGATTGTCTGTCTTCTTTCTGTTTGAGATCATCTGGCTTTTGGTATGATGAGTGATTTTGGATTGAAACCTGGACATTTTGGGTGTTACATTATGAGATTGTGGATCTTATCTGGCAGGGAAAGAGCAGTGTCAGAGGGACACCACCACATGACTGCCAAGTGGGCTTAGCAGTCCAGCTTCCCCACTTGGCCTCTGCTGACCCCTGAGGGTGGGAGCTCCTCACTACTGTGGGTAAGAGCTCTGGCTGGACCTGCATACATCTCCCTGACTGGAGTACCTTGTAACTGCTCCCCATGTGGCCTCCACTGTCACGTGGTAAGCATGGCAGGAGAGGCCTCTGTACCACTGGGTGCTGGTGAAAGTCTTCACTTTCCACTAGGCCTCCTCTGATACCACTCTAGTGGGGAGGGTGACCCTTTCCACGGGACGTTTTACCCAAGTATTCAGTCTGATGTTTAGTTTGGAGGCCCTCTCAGCGTTTCTGTTTGCTTGGTCACATCAGCGCTGTTGGGTGTGTTCCAAGCTCACTTGAATTTTGAAGGTGTCCCCGTGCTGGTAACTGGAAGCCCTTGCTTGATGCGAGGTCAGCCAGCAGCCCCCGTTCGAGTGGTGCTTGCTGTGGGAAGGGTGGAGAGGTCTGGAAAACACAGTCGGACCTCCATCGTAGGGCCCAAGGGTACAATAGGCCACCCCTGGCCCGTAAGTGGAATCCAACAGGATCACTGTTCTGAGGGTTATGTCAGAGTAGACAGAGCCAGGAGTTGGTCCCAGGACGCCAGCCAGCTAGCTGCCCTGCCGTTCACTGCCCTGGTGGCCCCGACCTTCTGCAGGCTTGCCTCTCCCACCCACAGCTGTGGCTTTTATGCTTCTTTTCCATCTTCGTGTGCTCGTTCCTTTTCTCTGCTGAACCTTGACATTGCGCTGATGCTGATGCTGCGACTGATGGGGATGCCTCTGTCATGAGCGAGCGTGTGCTGTGCTCAGGGTGGCTGAGGAGGTTGGCACCACCAGCTTCACTTACCAGCCAAGACACTGCAACCAGGAAGGCAAATGATTTGCCCAAGGTCACACAGCTGGTCTGGGTGGAGGCAGAACTTAAAATCCTGTGTGTCTTCTCCCAAGCTGGGGCCTTCTCCACGGGCCCGTGCTGCCTCCCTGGTTCCAGTTGCATTTTTAGAGAGCAGGGAGATGCTGCCTCTTTTCCTCGCTCCCAGACCAAGCGAGGCTCCCAGCTGTCTCCTTGCTGCCCCACTGGTGACAGTGCAGCCAAGCTGGGGGCCCCAGGACACATCCTAGTCCAGGCATCTTTTTTTCTCTGCTCGTAGTTTCCCTACTTGAAATAAGACTCCTCATATGTTTTGATAGCCCACTTTTTTTCACCTCATATTTCCATACAAGCACATTTCTCCAACTTATTATTACAAAGTTTTCAAAAGCATTTTTTAAAATAAACTTCTTCTTTTCAAACAGTTTTAAGAATCACAGAAAAGTTGCAAAGAGAGGTCTCATATCCTCCCCACCCAGCCTCCTCCGCTGGTAACGTCTGTGGTGCAGTGCCCCCCTAGAAAGCACTGCAAGCTGGAGGGCTGAAAACACAGTCCTGGAGGCCCAAAGCCCAAGGTGAAGGTGTGGGCTTGGCCGTGCTCTCTGCCAAGCCTCTGAGGGAGAATCCTTCCTCGCCTCTTCCAGCTCCAGATGACCCCAGGAATTCCTGGGCTTGTGGCAACCTCACGTCAGTCTCTGCCTCCATCTTCACATGGCCGTCTTCTCTCTGTCCTCTCCTCTTCTTATATGGACACTTGTCATTAGATTTAGGGCCCACTCTAACTCCAGGATGATTTCATCTCGAGATCTTTACCTAAGTACTTATTGGATCCTTACCTAGTTGGAAATAAGATCATATTCTGAGGTTCCAGGTGGACATGAATTTTGGGGGAACACCAACCCACTATATACCACCATGGTATATTTGTCACAACTGGTACATGACTCTTAACTAAACTCCACACTCTATTCGGATTTCATCTTTTTCCACTAATGTCCTTTTTCTGACAAGGATGCCATCCAGGACATCACATTACATTTAGTTGTCATGTCTCAGACTCCTCTTGGCTGTGACATTTTCTCAGACTTGCCTTGTTCTTGATGACCTTGATAGTTTGAGGCATGCTGGTCAGATATCTGAGAACGTCCCTCCACTGGGATGTGTCTGGCGTGCTTCTCACGATTAGATGGGTGTGGGAGGGAGACCACAGAGGTGAAGTGCCCTTTTCATCACGTCCTATCCAGGGTGCTGCCATCAACAAACTTACCACGTGGATGTTGACATTCATCACCTGGCCAGGTCTCTCCACTGCAGTTATCCCCCTCTCCATAGTGTATTCTCTGGAAGGGGGTCTCTAAACGGAGCCCACACTCAAGGAGGCGGGTGGTTATTTGCAATTCTGCATGGGAAACTTGTCTCTTCTTCCCCACTTATTCACTGATTTAATCACTTGTTCATATCAGTGTGGACTTATGCATATTTATTTCATACTGTGCTGTAACCCAATATGGCATTATTTATTTTGCTGCTAGCTTGGCCAGTGGGAGCCCTTTCAGGTTGGCTCCTGGATCCCTTTGACATGCCCACTATTCTTTTGTGTTTTGAGCACCTCCTTACTTTATGGTACTATAGAATGCTCCAGGCTCATCTTGCATCCTCCCTGCCCCAACTCTAAATAGCCATTTCTCCAAGAGCCCTGGTTCCTTTTCTTAGGATCTGGAATGAAACTGCACAGCACTGAAAGGGATGGTCAAGAGCCATTTTTGATACACGCCAGCAAACTGTTTTATGAAAGGATTACTTTGTGCCCAGCCTCTAACCCTGGAGACCAGGCTGCCCACAGGCTGGTTCTCCACTTACCATGCAGTTGAAGATGAGCTCCCAGGTGCATAAACTTCCAGGGGTTGGGAGTCCGATAGCTCCCTGCCAGTGCTGGGCTGGTGACAGGAGGTATAAATCCCATGCTGTCCTTTGTAGTATCTTGAGGGCTGAAAATATTATTCTGAATTGTTCACAATGGCCCCAAACTGGAAACAACCTGAATGTCCATCAAGGGTAGAATGGATCAAAGAGTTGTGATATATTGCCCAAAATATACAGCCACAAAAATAAGCCAGCTATAATCCAGGTGATATTGTGCATGAAACTAATAAACGAGACGCTGAGCAGAAGAGGGGAGACGCAACAGCGACAGCAGGACAATTCCAGTTATGTGCAGTTCAAAGCAGCAAAACCATGCCCTGCTTGGGGCTGTGCATTTCTGAGGCACCACAAGAAAGAAGAGAGTGGGATGACCATCAGGACGTGCCCTGGGGAGCCCATGTGACAGGGACTCTGGGGCTTCCTGGGGGCTGGCATGTCCTATACACAGACCTGGGCAGTATCTGAATACCCAGCTCCACACGGCTTCAAAGCAATGAGTACCCTTATCTCTTAACTGGAGTCCAGGGGTGGATAGGCTTTAGGGCAAGCCCAGTGGCTCTGACTTGGTTTCCCCAGGTCTCTCTTGGCTATACCCCTCAGCTTCATTGTCAGATCTGGGGAGGTGGCTGTGTGGTTCTGGGTCACACCCCCCAGGACCACAGTGGAAGAAGGGAGGACATGACATGGAACTTCCCCATTAGGCCCAACCTCCAGGGGACCACTAGGAGCTGATGAGCTTAGATCCAGGTTCCAGGGTGATTCGGGGTCAGGGGCCAGTTCTGTCCCACCCAGGCCTCATGCTGCTCCCAGGGCTAGGGCAGGACCAGGGGGCACAGGCTTGCTCCAGAGGGCCCCTCCGGCTCTGACCATGGCAGGTTGGTTGTCCAAGCAGACAGCTGAGCTGATGCAGCAGTATGCTGAGAGGCGACTCCAGGAGGAAAGGTCCATGAAGGAGCTGGTGGAGCAGGTGTTGGAGACACAGAAGAATGTTAAGGTGGCACAGACAAAGCTCCTGAAAGTCCGACAGCAGATAGGTATGGTGGGGGTCAAGTGCTATGAGGCAGTGCCCAGCTCTGCTCCCCCCCATTCAGGTCTGGGCTGGTATCCTGCCCTGGGTGAGCCACTGTGGTCAGTGAGGGCTGAAGTGCCCTCAAGGGATGGCCGGGGTCGGGCAGGCCCTTCCAGGGAAGGTATCCCCTGCCCAGTGCCTGCCAGGCTGCTCTCTGACCCCCTAAGAACCCTCCTTGGTCCCCAAGTTCAGGAGGTGATAGAGGAGAGCCGGGAGCTGCTGCAGCGCAGCACAGAGGCAGCCAAGGAGGAGCAGAGGCAACGATGTGAGCTCATCTCCCAGCTGCGAGCCCTGGAGATGCAGCCCACACGCAAGGGCAAGCTTGTGGACCTGACCCAGGTGAGGACACAGCCCCTGGAGCCCATGCCCCATCCAGTGATCTCGGGGAGCCTCCCTGTGTCCTGCTGTGCCTGGCATTGCCATGGAAGGGCGTGTCTAGAACTCCCATCAAGGCCAAAAGCCATCTTGCCCCAAGCTGAGATCCACCTGGCCACCCATGCCCCGCTGTGGACCCTGCACCCACCGTGCTAGAGGCCTGGGTCTGGCCCAAGAGTTCACAGTGCTGTTGGGGAGACCTCTGTAACCCAAGGGGGCAGGGGGCCAGGGCCCCTTGAGGGTGGGGCAAGGTAGGCTTCATGGAGCTGCGTGGTGAGCAAGGTCCAGGGACTCCCCAGGCCCAGGTGGGAAGGGCAATGTAGGGAGAGTGTAGGTGCACAAAGGCCAGAGGCTGAGCAGGAGGCCAAGAGGAGGGCACCGGGGCCTGGAAGCCTGAGTGAGAAGCACGATGAGAGGCCAGGCTGGCACCTGGTGAAGTGGGGGCAGGCCTGGGAGGGCCGTGGGAGCCAGAGGGGGACCTGGCCTGGTCCCAGTGGGTATGCAGAGTCTGAAGGGCTCTCTGCCCAGGCCCCAGGGTCCTGCCTGGGGAGACAGTAGTGAGGTCCATTTGGGCCCTGCCACAGTGGAGGGGCCTGCAGGGCACACAGCTGAGATGTCTAGTCACTACATGGGTCTAGAGCTGTAAAGGGGGGCCCAGGCTGGAGAAGCTGGATGGAGGACATGATACACAGGCACTACTGAGCAGAAGGAGGGAAAGCCTGGGCATGGGGCCAGGCCTGTGGAACAGAGGAAGGGCACCAGTACTGGTGCAGAGGAAAGGCCAGGGCACAGGAGATGGCCAAGCAGGCTGGGCATGGTCCTAGCTCCCAGCCAGAGGCCTCCTCCACCCACCCTGCAGATCCCCGGGTATGGCCTGGAAGGAGAAATGTCCATCGTGGAGCTGCGTGAGCGGCTGGCCCTGCTCAAGGAGAGCCAGCGGCGCGAGGAGGAAGAGAAGCGGGACCAGATCATCCAGGGCAAACGCGCCAAGAGCCAGGAGCTGCAGAACACAGTGGAGCAGATCTCGCTGTGCCGCGCAGCCATGGGCAGGTCTGCAGCCTTGAGGTTGGTACCTGGCCTGGGCGGGCACCCCAGGAGCAGGGAGCAGCAAGCCTGCCTTTGCACCCTCCTGTGCGACTAGGTTCTCCTCGCAACACTCACCACCCTCCTTCCCCAGGCAGCTCCCTTACAATAACTTCCCCCACCCCTATTATTTCATTAGACAATTTTCAGGCATACAGAAATGGTGAAAAAATCGTGCAGTGGTGGCTTACCCATGACCTAGATTCGATCATTTTGCATCTAGATCATGGGTATGACCTTTGATCATGTGCTTCATCTTGCTAGTTAGCTATTTATCTGTCTCTGCAGAACCATTTGGAAATACTGGCATCTTTGGGGTGCATCTTCTGAAAAAAGGACATCGTCCTACATAACCACAGCACAATGACACAACTAAAAAATTTTAAATTTCCAGTGTCATCTAAATATCCTGTCTGCATTCACATGTCTCCAGGGGTCCCCAGACTGTTTGCTATAACCTTTTAAAGATTGTTTGCTGTACCCTTTTCTTTTCTCTTTTTAAACCACGACCTAGTTGAGGTTCACACACAGAGTTCGATTGTCAAGCGTCTCTCCTCTCTTTTAATGGAGAGCATGCACCCACACTCTTTTTGTTTGTTTTTGGGACACTGTGGTGACTTTTCTAGCCCCATGTGGCTGTCTCGTGGCAGCTTGGTCAGGCACAAATTGGTGTCACCCCTGGGGTCAGGCTGGCCTTTGGGCCTTGGCCTGGTCCCATCCGGGGGGCAAGGCTGCCCCAGGGGAGGTGGCACCCAGCCCTGTCATAGCATAGTACGGTTCAGGGCTCCAGAGAAAGTACCTGAGTATAGCTTGGGTAGGGTAGGATAGTGGGCTGGACGGAAAGAAGGACACTCACAAAATCCATCGCTATTGGTCCTGAGTGACTGCTTCTCTGGTTACAATTCAGAGGAGGCCTGTGACAACTGCTTGGGGCTGCCCAGGGAGGGCTGGCTGGCCATGCAGCAGGTCCTCATGTGGCATGCACCTGGGAGACCTCACCAGTTCCCAGCCCCTGGGCTTAGCCTGACAGAGCCAAATTTGCAGTCTGGTTGGTGGTGGGGAAACTGTAAGGGTCCAAACCCACTAACAGAGCTTCTGGAGCCCCCTGCGTGCAGCCCCCATGGCATTAATTCACCAGGAGCATGATTAGTGGGCAGGGGGCTGGAGTCAGCCAGGCAGCGATGGTGGCCGAGGGAACAGCACCTGCGAATGCCCTGATGCTGTGACGTGCACCTCAGCCAAAGGCGTCAGGGAACAGTCTGTATAATGACATCTCATTTGGGCAGGAAAAATGGCCTACCTCGTAGGGAAGAGACTTGTAAAGATAGAACAATATTATCTGCGGTTACCTCTGGGCAAGAGAGTGGCGGGGGGAGCGCGAGATAAAAGGAGGCTCTCACTTTTTTACCCCAGATACCATAGTTAAAACACATGGAATACTTTCTCAAAATGGGAAGTACAAATCGTAAAATGGTAGAGGCGCCGGGGGACCCTCACCCGCGCCGTCCTCGGAGGGCCTCTCCGCCCGCACCTAAATCCCTTCCGTTAACCTGGGGTTGGGGGCCCCTCCTAAGCCGCCCTGTCGCCTGCCCAGGTGGGAGGAGAAGAAAGCCCTGTCGGTGGGCCCGGGAGCGCCTTGCCAGGACGAGCGCGTGCTCGAGCTGCAGCGCAGGATCGAGGAGAAGGCGGCCGAGCGCCACAAGCAGGCGGCCCTGCTGCACGTGTCGGCGCCGCGGGCCGCGCGCCCCAAGCCGCGGGTGAGCCGCGGTGGGGGTGAGGCTGGGGGCGGGTATGCTGTTGGCGGGGCGCGGCGAATGGGGAGGCCGTGGAGGGGCGCGGTGTCGGGTGTGGCGAGGGGACGCAGTGTCCGGGGGGAGCGGACCCTGGGGGTGACTCCCGGCACCTTGTCGGGCCGGGGTGCGGGCCGCAGGGAGGGGCGGGGAGGCTGCGCGGGGGGTGGGGGAGGCCCCAGCCCTGCTAACCTCGACCTCCCCGCCCGCCGGCCCGCAGGCGCAGCTCGAGGCGCAGCACTGGCTGGAGCTGGAGCGGAGCCGCGAGCGCAGACTCCGGGCGCTGCAGCAGGAAGGCTCGGCCTGCGGGCCCGCGCGCCGCCTGGAGGCCGCCTGAGCCGGGCGGGCGCGCCCCAGACCCCGCGACCCCGCCCAAATAAAGCGTGAGGCCGGCGGTGTGCGCCTCCTCTTCCCGGGCCACCGGTTCCTCTCCGTTCCTCCTCTCTCCCCGTCCCCGGCCTACTCCCCCACCCCCCGCGTCCAGGTTCTATCCTCACCCCAACCCGCCGCTCGCTGCCTCCGCACCCCTGCTTCACGCCCCACCCAGCCCCAGTCTCCACCTATCCAGAGCAGGGTTGCCTGATGAAATATAGGACGCCCAGTTACTGCGTGGGACAAACTTATGCTAAAAAAAGTATCCACTCTTTATCTGGAGTTCAAATTTATCTATGTTTTTGTTTATATTTTAAATCTGGCCACCCTAACCCAGGTTCTGGCCCTTACCTCCGGCCCAGCACAAGGCATTCCCGGTGCCCCCTCTTCGGACCTCCCAGAGCCCCCTCTGCACGTGGAAACCTGGAATCCCCACTCTCTGCCTGGAGTCCGGTGGCTTAACCTGGGGACGCCCAAGACTGCGCGTGTGATTGTGGGTGTGCGTTTGGTCGAAGGGACTAGGATTCTTGAGCCTCTAGGAACCGGCCCTTCTCATGCCTTGTCTCACGTAAACCTCACCGCGATGGAGGGCGGGGATGTAGGAACTGTCCCCCGCCACCATTCTGCTGAGGCCATTGGTGCTCAAAGAGGTGAAGTGATCTGCCCCAAGAGGGGGCACCGAAACCGGGCACCAATGGGATCGAATCTAAGCCTGGGTGGCTTTAGAGCATGTCCCAACTTCTCCAGCATCATTGAAGGAACAAGATTGGGGCCACTGGGCACGAGGTCGCCCAGGGTGGGGACCAGGACAGATTCATTCTCCTGGGTCCTCGGACCCAGGACCAGGCTGGAGAGGGTGTAGCCTGGAGGACAGGCTGGCTTAGAGAAATCCAGCCGGTGAAACGCAGCCTGAGGAACCAAGCAGTGTGCTGCAGCTCCTGGGAAGGAGAGTATGGGCAAGCCCATGTGGTGAGGGGCAGTAAGGGAGGGGCTGGAAACTGCCAGGTGGATAGATATCCAGGAGAGAGATCCCCCACAGCCACATCCTCCCTCCCTCCAAGGAGAACCCCACGGCACATTTAGACCAGGAAGGTGGACATCTCACAATGAGAACAGACTAAAGACCAAAGTTCTCTCCCAAAATTCTGAGTCATGTCAGAACCCCAGGACTTTCCCACAACCTGGGCTTGTAAAGAGAGGAATTTCCCACCTCCCTATCAAATTAGAACTGGGAACAGATTAAATTTCATTAAAAAAATAAACATTTTTTATATCCTATGTTATATGATTCAAATCCATTTCATTTGATGTAGAGGGAAGAACATTGATGGTGACCTGTCCAGTGAGAGAGTCCCTCAGGAGCTCTGAGAGTTTCAAAAGGGGAATTATTAGCTCCCATAACTGGTAATCCAAAGGTAGGGTGGACTTCAGGACATGCCTGATCCAGGAACTCTGCCTCCAAGCTGGTAGCAGTTCCACCTTCACAACATCCAGAGGAAGAAGGGCCATCTCTCCCTGGCAGCTCCCTTCGGAAGGAAACCACTCTATCCTGGAAGCCTTATGTGAACATCTCCAGTCTCACTGGCCTGAATTGAACATGCAGCCAGTTCCTGCAGGGGGGAAGGTCTGCATGGGTCCCCAAGCAAGCACTGTAGCAGGAGGAGAGAATTACCTTTCACCTATCAGACAGGCCTCTGAACAGAGGGGAGAAGTGATGGCCCAATAAACTTAGGGTGCTTTTGGCAACAATGCTGGTTGGCAGTTCACAGGTCCCTACCTACCCTCTTGGACTGGGGAGCTGCTCAGGGCTGCTGTGAGAACACCTGGGGCTTCTGCTCCATGCAAACCTGGGTGGGAGCAGACCTTGGCCATCCCCTGAGGTTGTGGCCTGAGGGCAGGCCTTCTGTGGTAGACTGATGGCAAAATGTCTCCTCGTATCCATGTTCCTTGCCTTGTGACCTCCCATCAAGAGAGGGAGACTGTTTCCCCCAGCCCTTCAGTTTGCGCTGACCTGCTTTGGCCAACAGGGTGCAGCAGAAGTGGCTGTGTGCCCGATCAGAGCCTGGGCCTCAAGAGGCCTCAGAGCTCCCTCTTGTTCTCTGGCATGGTGCCCAGACCCCACATAAACACGTCCAGGGGATCCTGCTAGGATGAGACACCATGTGGAGGAGAGCCACTTGTCCCAGTGGAGGCCATCCTCGACCCCCCTACAAACCAGCGGACGCCAACATGTGAGGCTGGCCAGGACCAGACCCCCCACCTCTAACTTGTAGATTCATGAGCAACAATAAATGCCTATTTGTTTAAAGCACTGAGCTTTGAGCTTTGTTCTAAAGCAAGAGCTAACTGACATACCCTCAAGAGCTGAGGGCCTTCATTCACACTATGGATCCCTGCCTCCCCCTCCCTGCCTGAGCCCTTTGAAAGAGAATCGAGTTGCCCCTGGAAGAAAGACCAGCCATGGGAGATAAGGTCCAGCTGATGCTGAGAAAGCTCTCTGGACCACCTGGAGAATTGACATTCCACGTAAGTGTATTTCCTGCATAAGTTCAGCCAGAAGACCCTGCTTGACAGGATCTGAAACTCACTTGGGCAGGGGTTCTTTCTTTGGAGAGAGTTAAAAAGCAGATTCTCAGGCCTCATCTACAGAGATTCAGGTTTTGGTGTGAGACTCAGGATTCTGTATTTAGCTGTGTAGCATTGAGGAAGCTTTGAGGTGCCAGACTTTTCTCTAAGCTGGGGATGTTCAGGGCGGGATGGAGGCACTATTTGTGAGGGAGCCAGGATTGCTCACACCACAAGTTCAGGGTCAAGTGAGGTTTGGAGAGGCCTTCAGGGTAGTTTTGAACATGAAAGTGGTATTTGTCATAACTTTGCTTTTCAACACTACCTCTTTAATGTATTCAAGTTACAAATAAAAAACTCTAGCTTTTCCTTAGGCTGCGAAATTCAAATTACTAATCTTATTTATAAATCTGGTCATTTTTTTTTCAATCATCATTTCTCTCTCTTTTTTTTTTTTTTTTGGTGAGGAAGATTGTTCCTGAGCTAACATCTGTGCCAATCTTCCTCCATTTTTGTATGTGGGATGCTGCCACAGCATGGCTTGATGAGTGGTGTGTAGGTGCACTACCAGGATCTGAACCCACGAATCCCAGGCCCCCAAAGTGGAGCATGCAAACTTAACCACTGTACCACTGGGCTGGCCCCTAAATCTGGTCATTTTTAACCATCGTTTTGATTCATCACATATGGTCCCATCTATAAGCTGAAATTCCCTTAAACATTTTAAAGTGCCTTTATAGAAGTCTGGTGAAATTTGTCACCTATCTATCTATCTATCATTTATCTTTTCTGTATAGGTAAGGTTTGGTTGTGCTGAGAATTTAAAATTGAGATACTTGTGTGATAAAAGTAATTTTCATTCAAAGTGAACACTGATTCTTATAGGGTTTCAATTAGTTGAATTTAGTTTTAATATTCACTATATGTGGCTATAGCTTTTTGCTTAAATTCAAAACTAAAATCCTCCCCTAAACAGAATGTGATATCTTGAGAAAACTAATTTCAGTTGATGAATGTTTGCATCATGTTTTTGTTTTTCCTTTAAATAGTTCTATTATGAAATTAATGTTTTTAACTTGAATTATCCAGATTATTTAAATACCTATTTTGACTTGAACACTAACCAATATATTTAAATAAAAATAATTCATTTTTAAGATAAAAAAATAAAGTGCATTTATACATGGAATGTCTACTTTTATTTTTTAGCATTTCAGTTGGCTGCCCTGCCAAGTATTTTAAAATTCCTATAGATATATTAAATGTTTACATTTCTCTTAAACATGTAAATTCTCTTTAGTATTCCAATTATGATCACAAACTTTGAAAAATCTTGTCTTCCAACTTAAAATCACTATCAAAATCAAATACTCAACCATATATTTTACACTGGAATCAGATTTATCTGATGCTCTACCATGCCAAATTCCCTTACAATTACATAAAATAAACACAGAGGCTGCTCCATAAACTCAACACAAAAACATTAATGCACTGGTTTTGATCTGCTTAGTCATTTGCATATATGACGCAATCTTCTGGGTAAAGACCCCCCTCTTAGGAAACAGCCCATCCCAAGGCTTCCGGGGTGACCTCCTTACTGCCTGAGAGTGCCTAGGGACCAGAGATGATGGCCATGGCCTGAGATCTGGGTATTTTCAGAACAAGAGGGACTAGCTGGGCTCTCTTTCCTGGTTGCCAAATCCATTCCCAAGTCTAGCTCTGGCAGTTGAACTCAAGAACCCCACCACACAATTCTCTAATCAGATGCCGGTCTGTAACCCCCACCCAGGGGCTGGCATGCACCTGTGCTGTGCTGCGTTGAGTCCTCCAACTCCACACCTTCTTCCTCTGAGGTAGGTACTGTTATTACCCCCACGTAACAGGCGAGGGAACTGGTCAGACTTGCTTAAACAATGGAGCTGGGATTCAAACTCAGACAGGAGAGATCCATGGCCTGCATTCTCTGACCCTTGGAGTTGCACTAGATGCCCCTGGCCTTTGCCAGGCCTCTGCCTGGTCTATGGCCCCTTTCCCAGGACCGGACCTGGGCAACAGTGCTCCTCCACGGGTTCAGTCCTTCCTTTCCTGACACCCATTGCCCAAGGGATAATCCAGACTCTTTAACCTGGAATCTGAGCCCTCCAAGATCTGACTCCCCCCGCCCCCGCCGCTCCCCACCTCTGTGCTCCTGGCACACTGGGCAGCCTTCAGTTACCTGGACATGCCAGTCCATCTTCCCCCACCCAGGCTCCCTCTTCTTGGAACTCCCTCCTCCCTTCTGGTCCCTCGAGTTCTCAGCTCCAAGGTCTCTTCCTCGAGGGAGCCCTCCCAGACGTCCTGGTTGAGTGCCTCCCCAGGGTTCCCGCAGCTAGGCCGGGTTGTGCCTCCCTCCTGTCTCCACCACCAGCCTGGGAGAGTCGGGGATCATGGGGACCAGACGCCGGCCCAGGGCCTGGCACGCTGCGGGCGTCCTGCAGGAGCTGCAGATCCAGGCCCGGTTTCCGGCCGGTGGTGGAGACCCCGGGAACACTGCTCACAAAGGCCTCACCAACAGCGAGGAAGCTGAGGCCCAGAGAGGCCTGGTATGCGGGCCGCCGAACGCTGGCCTGGACTAACGTCCGGCTCCGCGCAGGCGGCCGGGCGTGTCGCGCCAAGAGCAAGGAAGCCAGAGACCAGAGCAGCCGTCAGTCCACAGACCACAACTCCCGAGAGGCCTTGCGGGCGGAGGGGCGCCAGCCGCGTCTCTCGCGGGAAAGGGGAAGCCTGAGCTCGCGAGCGTGGGCGAGGCCGGAAGGAGGCCCGTTTCAAAGTGGTAACAGATGGTTTTCTTATCCAATAGGATTGAAAATATGCCTCCTCGACTGGTAGACCGCGGCAGCGGCGGCCAATGGGGATGCGCGGGGGGCGGAGCCAAGGCCTCCGGAGCGGAAGTGGGTCGCTGTCGAGGCGGCGGCGTCTTGCGGGAGGCTTCTCGGCGGCTTCCGAAGGTGCTTCCGCGCTCCGGCGCGTCGGTGGCGGAGCCTGCTGGGCCAGGCCAGCTCCAGGTAGGCCGGGCTGCGGGGGAGAAGCGGCAGGCCGGGGCCGGGAAGATGCGCGGTTCGGGCGGCTCGCGGCCTGCAGAGGCCTTGGAGCCGCGGCCCAGCGAGCCGCCTTGGCGCCGCCGCCCTGGCTCGCGCCCCGCCGCCCGCCGGGCCTCTCCTGGGAGCGAGGGCCAGCTCGCTCGCCCGCCCCGCCGTCCGCGCGGGTGCACGAGCCCTGCCGGGGGCGGCAGGCCTCGCCCTCTCTCGCCTGCCCGGCGGGCGGAGGCCGCGGCGCCTCGTCCGTGGCTTCGCTGGGGAAACTGAGGCTGGGGTGGGGAGGGACGAGCCAAGGTCACCCGGAGAGTCGGGCGGAGCGGCCCGGGGCGCGGCCGGTGCGGGCCGTTCGAGGGAGCCCTGGGCAAGGTTTTTGTTCCCCTCCGGCGCCGCCTCCTTTGTGTGCTCGCGCCCCGCCCCGCCCCCGTGGGCCTGCGAGTCCGCCCAAACCGCGTGGCGGGGCCGCCTGTGGGCCGGGACGGCGCGGGGGACGGTGGGGCCGGCCGGGGGAGCGCCGGGGCCGGCCGGGGGAGCGCCCGGCGGGCCGAGCTTGTTGGAGCCTCGGCTTCCGGTGGCGGCGGAACCCGTGACCGCCGAGGCCGCGCCCCCGCCCCGCGGGCGCCCGCACCTCCCCGGCGCGCCCGTGGGCAGGCGCCGGAAGGTTAAGCTGGGTCTTAAAAAGCTTGAGAGCCGAACCGGAGCTGGGTGAATGCCGCTTTCCACTCTTTGACCCGGCGAGGGCGAAGGGGAGAGTTCAGCGCCTGGAGCCCGCGGTAGCCGTTTCTGGGGGCTTGGCTTTTGTCTTACCCGTGCCTGTGCCCGTATACCTTCGTTCTCCTTCTGCGCCGAGTCCTCGTTGCCAGACCTGGGGTCTCGGATTAGGCTCCTGAGCGGTTGGGGAGATGAAGGCGGTCTCCTCAAGGTCACACACCCGCCAGTTGACGACCGCGAGTCCAGGGCCGACGTTTCCTGACTGCAGGACTAGGCCTTTGAGTTCAGTGACCGGGAGTTTGGGGACCACTGGTAATCAAAGGTAGAGACGTTGAAAGAAAACGTTTTGTTTTTCTGATTGTTTGTTTCTCACTAGGTGGGGACATGCTGGGTTCGGTTTTATCTGTGAGTTTGAGGTGAAATGGAAACGTTCAAATAGATGTGTTGCCGGTTTTTATATTGCCTGCGCTTGAGCTTCCAACTCTGATTCAAAAATCCTAATAGGGTACTTATCAACCTTTTTGCAATGGTCGCCCACCCCCCGGAGCTTTTTTAGATATCATTTTCCTGATTGTCCTCTCCGTGTAATTTTGATGCTGTCTATATAGTCCATGCCTTTTTGTGTACTGTATGCGTATCTATGCTGTGTACATGAAAAGCGTGAGAACTTTTTACCCACTAAATCAGCATATTTTTGAGGCCTTCTGTGTGTCAGGCTTTCTGCTTGGGGTACAGCAGTGAATAAAATAGGAATGGTACAGGCCCTGGTGGAGCTGAGGAGTGAGGGTGGAGGGAATGAGAGATTCCCTGAGGTTGACTGTGCCCAAGATGGGACTGGGAAGGTAAGCAGGAACCAGTTCACAAAAGGTCTTTGGTGTGCCCTGGAGTTAAGGAATTCAGAATTTATTTTATTTGTTTATTTTTTTGAGGAAGATTAGTCCTGCGCTAACATCTGCAGCCAGTCCTCCTCTTTTTCCTGAGGAAAACTGGCCCTGAACTAACATCCGTGCCCCTCTTCCTACACTTTATATGTGGGACGCCTGCCACAGCATGGCCTGTCAAGTGGTGCCTTGTCCGCACCCGGGATCCGGAACCAGTGAACCCCAGGGCCACCAAAACGGAACGTGCGCACTTAACCGCTGTGCCACCAGCTGGCACCCAGAGTTTATCTTAAGGGCAAGTGGGAAATCACTAAATTGAGTTGTAAGCAGAGAAGTAACACGGTTAGATTTGCATTTCGGGAAAATCACTGTGCTATGAGAAGGATGACTTAGAAAAGTGGGTAAGAGTAGTGGTCTCAGGACAAGTTAGGAAGAAGGAGAAGGGTAGCTTGGACCAGGGTGGTGACTGAGGACCAAACTTGGTGTCAGTGCTTGCCACTTGTGGCAGTTCTTCACTACCTCTTTACTTAAAGGCTGTTAGAGTCCATATCCAGTAGTATACCCCTACCAATTTCTGGAAAGGATTTGAGGTGCTGCTCAATGAAGATATGTTTACAAGGTAATTGGTTTATGTGCTGTATAAGAGTGACTTTGTATGTTCCCTGTGTATGTGTTACCAGTGACTTATTTTTAAATGATTTAGCTACATCTTTCACTGTCCCCAGATTAGGAATCTTTGAAGGATGAGATGGTTCCTGTAGAATATTACAAGGTTGACTCTTCTGTTATTGAGATATAATTCACATGTATGCTCTTCTGAGTTGTCTTTCCTAAATAACTTATTTCTCAGCAGGACTTGGGGAATTGCGAAGGTTTGCTCTCTGAGGAGGAGGGCCCAGAGCACAGATACTGCTGTGCTCTGAGGTCAGAGTTCAAGTGTGAGAAAACATGTGAGGTTAGGATGGAGGGTCCCACCACAGGGATCTGAAATTTCCTTTGGAAGTGATTTTTTTTTTTTCCCAGGCGTAAATAAGAATTGTCAAGTTCATAGAATACCACACCATGCAGAGTAGGAAAGGCTTGGAAACATTTCAGAATGAGTATTATTAGTAGCCTGTTTGTACAAAAGAGAAATTGTGACCATGAGCGTTTCCTGGAGTATTCTTTTTAAACCACGTGGTTTCCTGGTGTTCCCATTAGGGTACATTAACTGAGAATGTGCCACCAGATAGCTGATTAAGTTGGCTTGCTGTGTAGACTTATTTGACAAACACAAATTTTAAATGAAGGAAGGTCTGCTAATTGACATTTTTATCTGCTGATGCCGTTTTGTTTTGGAATCATAATTGCTTTATGGTGTTATGAATGTGACTCGGTTTCTGTAGGAGTTACTCTAGGTTTGTGATGTAGTCACACCTCTTGAGTAGTTTCTACCACTTACTATCACATCCACCCTGCCTAGGAGTTGTGGTTAGCTCTAGCTTACGTGTCCTGAAGCACAGGGACGTCAAGGTCACTTGCCCAAGGTCACACAGGTAATAAACAGACCTAGCATCTTTGTTCTTTTTGCTGGACTTTATGTCATTCTCATTTTTATGTATTGGGAAGGCACATGGGTGATGTTTCCAGTAGCTTCAAATAGTAAAAATAAAACTTAAAGTGGGGGATATTGTCTTTATTTTATGTTTCTTTTTCTTTTCAAGTAACATTTACCCAGGAGGAGTCAGATTATAAATATTCTCAAGAAACTTGATTTACAGTGATTGCATTGTATTCCTGAAGACACTGGTTATTGTTCCTGAGTGAATCTGTCTCCTTTGCCCAGCCGGGGGAGGTGGTCCTAGGGCCTGGGCATTTTCCTCTCTGCTCTACTTCACCTCTTCTTTTAGCCAAACTTGCTGAATTCTGCGGCTTGCCAGAGCAGATCAGTACTGAAACTTGCTTCCTTTCTAAGCATCTTCTGGATGTTTTTCAGTTCTTACCTGTTAGTTAAGAACTGTTTGTTCTGGTCTCTTCCTGCATGGTGAAAGTGCCTCAGGTAGAGCTGTTCTCCCATGATGATCATCTATTTTAAGTCTCCCTTTGTTTCCTGATGGTGACTATTTTTACCTGCAGTGTAAGGCTCCATTTCCCCCATCCCTGAAATTCATCCCCCCCCCCCCAAAACACTCTGTGCCATTTCTTCTAAGTATCTGCCATCTTTTTCAACTGTCTAATGAGCTTGATAATTTAATTTCAATTTGAAAAAAATCTTTAGCCAATGTTTGTGCGAAGTCCTGTGCTAAGAGGAGGGGTGCCGTGATAAGTATTTGACTTAGGGTTGTGTTTATCGTATTGAGTACAGTAGAAGAAATGGTTACCTCAGGACCAGGAGGAGTGAGAGAAATGTAAGTAAAACCTTTGCAGTAGGCCTTGGGGGGTGAACAGGAGTTCTTCAAAGGGGGATGGGATAGAGTGGCCTTTGCAGGCAGGGGAACAGTGTATATCAAATTATGGCACTGTGATAGGAAAGAGCCTAGAGTGGGTCACTGACTCCCTGGGTACCTGGAGGAAAGTAGTCAGTTCTGCTTTAAACGTTTGTTTGAAAGCATGCATTAGTTCCAACAAGATTGATATATTAGGGAACAATTTCAACATAATGGGAATTTTGAGTTTGCTGTGCATTTCATCTGTGGGAAATTATGGTGAACACAGAAAATTGAACTCGGCTGAACCAAGCTTGAGTCTGTGCGTTATAAGCTACAGCCGTGTGTATCTGATGTTACAGCATTCAGCTTACTCCAATAACTCAGGAGCTGCACACCTGGGAAAGTGCCATAGTTATTTATAGGATATGTGCATTTCTTAACTATTGAACACGCGTACAACGTGTGTATGTCAAAGTGTTTGAGTGTTGTAGCCCAATTCTATTTTTTCCCGTAAGGCCTGTGGGTTTTTTTTTTTTTTTTCCGTATCTTGTGGCAGTTTTTAGGAACACATGTCCAACTGGAAATGAGGCCCAAAAAGTAAGTGGTGGGATAGGGAGGAGAGGTTGGCTGTACTATATGAAGGCAATGGGTATGATCGTTTGGGACCATTTGCAGTATTCCTGGGTCTTTTGGAGTCTGGTGATGTTTTGTGTGTGCTACCACGTGAAACCTTGGAACTTCCTCAGGCCTACTTAAGGTTCTTCCTACTGCTCTCTTCAGCCTTTTCTATCTCTATTAGAGCATTTCTTTCATAGTAGGTGCTTGCTCTTCTTTCTGCAGCACCCCCAGGTGCTACATTTTTCCTGGGGCCCAAGGACCATTGACTTCATATTTTGCTTCCTAGGTAGAGTGTTGAAAAGAGAGTTGAAGAGTGTCTAGATTAGGGCTTCTGCTGCTGCTCACAAACCCAGGTGTGGGCTCCCACTGCCAAGATTAATGTCTCTAGAGAATTGGATTTGTCTCGCCTTTCGGTGACAGCACACATTCATTGATTAGCTAGCCCACACATGCACCTGCCTAGGAGTGGAAGGGAATGCTTTGTGCTGAGAGGACTTCCCCTCCAGTATGCAAATAAGAGAATTCCCAATGTCAGGCACTGCTCTGCTGCTCTCTGCTGTAGGTATAGGTCAAAGAACCAAATCTGTGAGCTTCTGACTTCCCCCTCCCAACGAGGCCCTGCACCTTGGCTATTTTTAGTGGTTCTAGATTCACTCCACACACACACTCCACTGTACCCTCTCCTGGGTTCATGATTCAGTACAAGCAGCTAAGCTTCCTAGCCAGCTTTATCTGGCAGGCTCCATGCTTGGGTGCCATCCACACAGGCCCAGCATGCCTGCCTGCCTCCTGTGAATTTTATGGCCACAGTGACCTTGGCCTGGGGAAGACTGGGAGGTTGCTGATGGCCTCAGCTCCTGAGGTCGATTTGCCCCATTGGCCTCTGATATCTTTTCAGCCTCTGCAGGGAGGGATCCTTAGGTTTCCTTCATTATGTTACCCTTGCTCCTCGCCCCCAGGAATTGGCTTTGTTTGTATTGCCAGACCCCTAGGCTACCATGGCTGAAAGAAAATTAAAAGTTAGGGGTCAGAGAGGTAGAGAAGCCACCCAGCTTCGCTTCCATGCTGTCCCAGAGAAACCCTTCTACAAAGGGTCAGGTAGTTGGCTTCTGACCTGCCAAGATTAGTTGGTTGGATTTGGTGTCTTTTAATATGTCTCTCAATTCAATTACTGATAACAACTTCATCAGACATGGCTGTTAGAGAATTAAGGTGCCCTGCTCCTGGGGTTTCTATGACAAAGGGTTATCCTAGCGACTAGGAGGAATTCTCCATAATCCTGCATGTGAAGCTATGGAGAAATTTGTTAGAGCAGCTTCTTTGAGAAGAGGAGGAGCCAAGGTCCGCTCTGGGTGTATTTGAGTCATAGGTGTGTCCTGGAAATCCCAGAGGGCAGGGCTAGGGGGGTGGATTGAAGCCTTAGCTAAACCTTGTCTATTTAACATACCTAGAAAAAGAATTTTTTTTCCTGCTTTATCTCCCCAAGTCCCCCTGGTACATAGTTGTATATCTTAGTTGCCGGTCCCTCTAGTTGTGGCATGTGGGATGCCACTTCGGCGTGGCCTGACGAGTGGTGCCGTGTCCTCGCCCAGGATCCGAACTGGCGAAACCCTGGGCTGCCACAGCAGAGCTCACGAACTTAACCACTCGGCCACAGGGCCAGCCCTAGAAAAAGAATATTAGGTGAAGTTTTATTTTGACTTTTTTATTGCGGCAAAATAGATACAATTTAAAATAGACCACTTGAACCACTTTTAAGTGTTCAGTGGCTTTGAGTAAATTTACACTGTTGTGCAACCATTATGACCATTCATCTCCAGAACTTTGTCTTCCCAGACAGAAACTATTCATTAAACAATAACTCCTCATCCCCCGCCCCCTCAGTCCCTGGCAACCTCCATTCTTCTTTCTGTCCTTGGATTTGATAACTTGAGTAGACCAGTACATCTGTAGGAACACAGAAAGTACCTCATATAAGAGAAATTACGCAATATTTGTCCTTTTGTGTCTTACATCACTGAGCATAATGTCTCAAGGTTCATCCGTGTTGCAGCATGTTGTTTTTTCCATAGATTTTCGAAAAGCTGAAGTTTATTCTTAATTCTCTACCCTTGCACCTCAAGGCCCGAATCATAAAGAAAAGTAGAACATCTCTAAACCTGGACAGCTATTCTTTTTTCTCTAGTAGAAGCAAAAGGTGATCCTTAATGGGTCTTGCATTAGGTGAAAAGGAAAGAATTTCCCTGAGTGACAGATCACTGAGCAGATTTGAAGGCCCCGTACCTCTGGTTCTCCTTTCAGGCCTCTGGGACTTTTTTGGTTGCTGGTGATGGCTTCATTAGGGTCATAAGATAAATTTGTGAAAGACCCAGTTACTGTCTCTCCAAACATAGTCTGCTGCTTTCTCTTTCTGCCGGATCCATTTATCTAGTCCCTGTGAAAACCTCAGAGGAGACCATGGTGCAGGCTGTGCACCTCCTTTAGGAGTAAGTAACGGGGTGAGGGCTGTCCTGCTGCCTCTGTGCTGGCTATTCAGCCTCCTCTAAGCCTAAGCCTACGTCCTGCCACGTTTTTTCTGGAAATGAATTAAGCCTTGCTGACAGCCGGAAGCATTCGTTCCAGTTCTTCCTGGGGTTGAAGGTTTGCTTTGCTGTCGTCTGGTCACACTTACACTGGTAAGCAGAGCTACAATTTCTGGCCTTTATGACATAATCCATATTTATTGCTTATTATTGGTTGTCTTTCCACTTAGAATATATACTCCATGAGTGTCTCTTTTGTTCACCGCTGTATTTCTAGTCCCTGGAGCAGTGCCTGACCCAGAGTAGGCACCTGTAAATAGTTGTTGAATTAATTAGCTGATGGGGTTGCCTTCAGGGTGCTAGGAACAGTACTGGGTACTTTCATTCAGCATCTCTGTTCCACAGAACAGCTGCAAGGTAAGGGATATTTTTCCTGCATTAAAGACGATGAAACTGAGGTACCAAGGTCAAATATTTGTGCAAGGCTATAGGGCTCACCTGGCCAGCTGCGTGATGGCCTGCTATTTACCATGCATCCTCGTTTGTGTAATAAGCAAGAGGCTCATATTTCTCCTAGGTACTAAGGCCTGGTTGTTGATGTGACAGTCGCATCAGAGTTCCATTTAAGAAACTTTGAAATGAAAGTTATTGGCAACTCTTAATGCTCGTGCCCCCTTCCCCTGGAGGGCAGGTTGTACTGGGTGCTGGTATGTTGTCAGTGGCCTTGGGTATTTTTGACTTTGTTTACTAAAGCAGTGACCAGTACAAAACAGCAGTCTGTAAAATACTCTTGCTCTTTAACACATGTTCGTAATCCTACTTTTGAAATTTCATTTAGGGAAATACTTAACATGAGAATGATTATATGTTTATGATTTTAAAAGGGGAGACATGAGCTAGATAGTTGGTACTGGCCAGTGCCTGATCAGTCACTGATAAATTGGCATTTCCCTCATGAAATTCTGTAGGATTTAGGCTTCTCTCTGCTTTTACCAAGCTGGCATAAACAGGTTGCCCTGCCAGCTCATTCAGACTCATGGGAGGCTATGCCTGTGTCTCAGAATAGTCATTTATGAGTTTACAGTGAGAGCTGCCTTATAATTGCCCCACAGAATAAGTGACCTGATGTGTCCGCATATCATCTTCCGGGAGGAAAATGCACAAAGAGCCAGCTTAGAATCAAGATTGCTTAGCGATTGTGGAACCAGTATGGGGGAGTTAGGTGTCAGATTTTCAGTGGGTGACTGTGTCAGCCTCGTCTGCCCTGGTATGGTTGGGACTCCTGTACCTGCTGTGGGGCTGGGCTGGACAGAGCTGCTCATCCGAACTTCTCCCTTGGACGTGCTGCAGAGTTGCTGCTGCTTTCTGTTTCAGGTGCACCCCTCCCTCACCCCTTTGCTGCTGACTCTTTTTTTCTTGGCTTGTGGGAAAACCATGGTGTGAGATATGGTGACTGAATCCAGCTCCAATCTAACACTTCCTGCTTCCTGCCTGGCTAACAGTCTGTTTCTAACCTTTATGTTTGTAGGCATACATATATAATCACATCCACATATGCATCGTGCACATATATATGATTACGTATGTCACACTCCACTAGAGTTAGGGGTTGGGTCACCATTTGAAGTGTTCGTGGTAGCTTCATGGGGGAAAAAACCAGTCTCTAACCATAACAGAATGATTGAGTAGACCAGTACATCTGTAGGAACACAGAAAGTACTAACCTCGTGAACTCCCCCCACCCATCCCATCAGTCCCCTCTCCTCCTTCCACACTCTGCCACTACATCCAAGCCACACACCTTTCTTCTTGCCTGGGTTGCTCTCAGTCTCCCATCTGCATCCTGACTGGTTGGGTCTCTCTCATCTGCCCTGAGAGCACACAGGTGACATGATCTCTCTGAATGTAGATTTCATTGTGGCATCTCTATCTAAAACCCTGATTGTCCTGCCCTTGGGGTGTGGGCTATGGAAGCATGTGTCAGTAATCTGGCGGAGTCACCTTTGCTGTCCTCACTTCTCTCACACCACCCACACAGTACTTGTCTAGGGCTTTCTTCTTCCCTGCTGCGTGGTTCACCCACCCGGTTTATTCCTTGAACAACTCCCATCATTTTGGACCTCATCGTCAGTGTCACTTGCTCCAGGCATTTTGGCCTCCACTTGCTTGGTCACCAGTGGCCAGCTTCCTGGCCTCATTCTAGCACCTCTGCCTGCTTACTGCTGCTTCCTCCTTGAAATGCCAGCTTTTGTCTATTATCTCCAGGTGCTCCAAGCTTTGTTTCTGACTTTTTATTCTCTTTACAGCTTCCACTTTCTCTGACTCCCCAAATTTTCACACAGATTTCTCGAATCTCTACCTCCACCCAGTTCTGAGTTTTTCAGCTGCCTTTTGACCTTTCTACCTGGATATCACATCCAGCATCTCCAAAACTACAACTGTATACCTTTAACACCTGTTTGTTTTTTGCCTTCCCTAGTTCAGTTTTGTGGCGTCACTCCTGCAGAGTAATCAGCTAGATATCTTGGCATGGATTGTTTCTTCCTCACCCTCCTATCAAAGCTTTAGAAATTCCTGGCATCTGGGCGTCCTGACTATTTCCAGTGCCATGTAGTACCCCAGGTCTTCTTTTCTTAGTGACAGGGACACCAGTAACCGCCCTACTCTCACCCCTGAGCCGTTTGTTTATTCAGTAAACATGAGCATCTGCTTTATGCAGGGGATTAGTTAGGCACAAAGTAGATGGAGCCCCACCCTCTTAGCACTTACATCAAGTGGGGGTGTGCTGAATGACTGCAGGGTTAGCCTTCCAAATTAGAAGAGAGTGGGGCCATTTACTGAGCTAGAGTTCTGGTATGTTTCTTCCTGGACATAGTAAATTTGAGAAACGTGGAAAACATCATCTATTGTCCAAATTATTTCTAGAATTAATACTTCTGATTCAGGTACAGTATTTATTTAAGAGTGTGAGTTCTGGTGTTATACTGCTCTTATACAGGCTCTGATGTTTACTGATTGTGGACTTGGGGCAAGTTGCTTAATCCTTGATCATCCTTAGCTCCCTTGCGTGTAAAATGGTGACCATAATAGTACCTGCCTCCTTATGGGGTGATAGGTGGATAACATGAGCCGGTGTTTGGAAAGCACAGTGCCTTTCAGCTGTTGTTAGTTTTATTATTCTGGTGGCCTCTATCACCTGCATGATCGAGCATTTTTTCTAGTTGGTGAGGGCTACCTTTCCCATGATCCTGAGCCTCTCCCATCCACACAGTGCATTTCTAGTCTGCTGGGAATTCCCCCTTCTTCCCACTTCTGTTCTGTGGTGAATCCAGCCTCTTGGTATATTTCCCTGAGGCCAGCCTTTCACTTTCCTGTGTCCTCTGATCCTTACTATCCCCAAAAGGAAAAAACAGATTTGGAATGAATTGCTGGATTGACCTTGGGCATAGGACGGCATGGAGAATGAGGAAGCTCTAGGGAAGCGACAGTGGTCTTGTTGGAGCTACAGGGCTGCAGGAGGTTGATTTCAGAGATCAGGGAGAGTGTGCAGGCTGAGGAGTGGGGCACCTCCGGGACAGTCATGGGACACGTCTTTAACAACCATATTTGAAAGCCTAAAAATTAACCAAGTGGGAGGCAAGAGGCTTCTGGAATAACCAAGGTCTGTGTATTAGATTATTTCCCTTTGCTCAACAGACAGATCTCTCCCTCCTTCTCTGTCCGTGACATTTTTATCAGATTCTTCTCAGTTCTGAGACACACCATTGAGGTAGATAATCTGTCCCCTCAAAAGCTGTATTGTGGGTGACACCCACATGTAAGACCCTTCTTGGGATCAGAAACATAAATGTATGTGCTGGAATCTAGGAAGTGTGGTGGATCTGGGCCTGTCGTGTGATCTAGTTTTGTGAGTCCTAAGGGGCTGTGGGGGCGCCTCCCTCTTCTGTTCTAACCAGGTGGACTGTCTTCAACCTGGCCAGAGCCTCGGCCCTCAATGCCCACCTAAGTTGAAGGCTCACTGGGTGAGGTGTTGGTTTAGGAAGCATTTGTGCCATTCTTGAGTGAGAGCACCTGTGGGCCCCTGGTATGGGCTCACCTGAGGGCTATCAGGAGATGTCATGCCGTCTGCCACAGGATGACACATTGAAGAGGTTATCCACCACACCACTCAGGGTCAGAGCAGATAATAAGGTGCTGGGGGGGCATGGATGCAGACTACCAAGTGCTGCAGAAAAAGGCTCAGCTGGCTGAGCTGTCCCTTTAAAGGGCCTTCTGAAAAACTTTCTTTGGCTTCTCCTTGTCCTCCTGCATTTCTTTAGTGCCTAGCTCGTATACCTCAGTTACAGCACCTGAGCTACCTATCAGCAACCCCCTCCACCCTATTCTCCATCCACTGCACTGAGAGCTGGTGGCAGGGTGTTTATTCATTGCTGTATTGCCAGGGCAGGAGCCACACTGATAAGTGAATGGGGCAGGAGACATGCAGCCTGTTCTTTTTAAAGCTGGATTGGGTGTGGCATTACACAGCATGTTAGAGCTTGAGCAACGGGGTGGAGCTGTGCAGTGGGTGGTGCGTTTGGAGAGACTGCAAGGCTGGTGCTGGCAGAACAGTCAGTGATGTCAGCCCACAGTTGTTGAGCCTGTGCAGCACGATTCCAAGTGCTCTTTGTGTTAACTCCTGTAACCCTCACACACCTGTTGAAGAGATGCTATTCTGTTTTCTAGGTAAGGAAATAGGGCACAGAGAAGTTCAATGCCTCGCCCAAGGTCACAAGTGGGTGTTTGGAGGCTTCCGACTCCAGTCCAAGCTGACTGGCTCTGAAGATGTGCTCTAAGTGCAAGGCCAGTTGGCCTCCACAGGTCATGCTCAGGAATTAGGACTTGATGGGGAACCAGAGAAAGGCTCCTGAGGTCAGTTATGTTTTAGAAAGATGGGATGGCAGTAGGTTTGAGGGGTACCCAGAGGTGGGAGATCTGTTAGGAGAAGGTAGCAGCACTGGAGATGAAAAGAAGGATGGGCTTGAGATTGGTCCTGTTGTCTCTGCCGCCTCCATCTCTCTCAAATACATCTCTCAAGCTCTGAGGCCATTGTCCTAGTGCAGTGGTTCCCGTGGTATGGCCTCTGGAGCAGCACCATCAGCGTTGCCTAGGAATTTGTTAGAAATGCAAAGTTTTGAGCCCCATCCCAGACCCACTGAATCATAAACTCTGGTTTAACAAGCCCTTCAGGTGAGCCTGGTGCAGGCTTAAGTTTGAGAATAACTGTCTCCGTCCAAACCACTATCACCTAAGACTGGGTGACCCCAGGCCACCTCCTCGCTTTGACTCTCCCTTGGTCCCTCAGGCTTGCCCCGAGCTCAGGGCTTCCCCCACTAGAAGCCCATCTTTGCCCCTTCTACACTGATTACACCATGACTCCTGGCTCCATGTTTTTGCTTCTCATTTGCTTCCTCACCTACTGCATCCCTGACACTGAATTTACCGTGCTTAGCCACCACCTCCCAGTCGGCCCTGAATGAGATCCAAGGGCCTCTCATTCTCCAACAGCCTCTGCAGCTGCTGCTTTCTCTGCCCTTCCTGGAACTTGCTGCTCAGCATCTCAGTCCACAGTTTCTTGGTTCTTCTCCACTCACCTGGTGCCAGTGACAAGTTTCAGCTGGGTACACAGAGTGAATCAGGGTGGGTGGCTCATCTCCTCAGTTAAATTGTGAGGTCCTCCAGAGAACGACAGTGAAGTCATGGGAAGAGCTGGAGGCTCTGGGCTCTGCTTTGGCCTCCGAAGCGCTGTCCCTTCCTGGTTGTCAGAAGTCGGTGAGGTCATGGGTGGCAGTTCTGAATCTCTTGTCTTTTCCCAGCCGCTAGCATAGTACTCTGACAGGGTTTCAATAGCCAGAAAGGAGGGCAGGAGGTGGCATAATGGTTCCATTCGCAGGCTTTGGTATCATGTAGTTCTGTATTCTACAAGAATGCTTACTTTCTAAGTAGCATTGTGGGATCAAGGACATAAATTGCATAAAGTGTTCAGCAAAGCAAGCACCTAGCTGATAGAAAGGACCGGTCAACACTCGAACTGAGCTTTGTTGTCAGTGATGCAGGTGGCAGCATTTGTCGACTTGATACCTTTGTTTTTCAGGGCTTGAAGATACTGGAAATCTGTTTGGCTCCAAATTCCTGTGCTAGCCAGAGGATGAGTAGCCAGTGGGCATGAGCAGTTGAGAACATTGGACTTCTCTGCAAACCTTGGTACAGATCACTTCCCTTCTCGATAGGTTGGAGCCAGAGAGCACAATGAGTACGGTGAGTTTATCAGCTTGTGAATTTTATTTTTTTGAAGTCTAAGCAACTACCTTATTCCTCATGGCACATTAATGAGAGTACCATAAACGTGCTTCTGAGTAACCCTAGTTCTTGAGAGGAGTGTGTGTGGGACCTTCTGGTAGTTATACCAGCTGTCTTGTCTTAAATGAGTCCAGTGTCTTGGGTGGTGCCCTGAAGACAGAAGACTGAGAAGTGTTCAAATTTTATGCTTCCAGAGCAGCTATCAGTGTCCTAGAAATATTAGGGCTCTGATTTATTTAACCATTTACAATGCAATTTTCCGTTTTCCCTTCTATTTCTTCTCCATGTGTAGCTCTTGGTCCAGTGTGAGCATAATGAGAGTTTTCTTACATTCAGTGGCCGAAGTTGGTAAGTCATTGTAACTGCTGTTTAGAGCTTTTATCAGACTGCAGAGGTAGCTCTGCTTTGGTGTAACCCAGATGTCACCTGGAGCCCCTAGAGCTCCTTAGAAGATTGCCTGAAGGTCTCCCTCCCAGGTTTACTCCCTACTGACAACATTGCTCATGTGATCGAAATTCAAAACAGCTGTTTTCTGAGATAATGAATTCACATCAGATGGATCAGATGTGAAACAGCTTCATATTCTCTTTCCACGTTCCAGAGGTGCTGTGAATGGTTTTGGGGAAGTGGGGACGCAGGATGAGACTGAACAAATAGCTCCCAGCGTGAACAGTAGTAGAAATCCTGTAGGTTCTGTTCACTGGCCCCCTTCCCCTACCCCTTCCTGACCACTACCAGCCCCCACTGCACTCCAGGCCCACTACTGTTATTTGTACACAAAAGGGCCTTTGTTTCCCTGGACCTGCCCTTTGAAAATGCAGATTGCCACCGCAGCTCACCTGTAGGGAAACAGATGTCAGATGTCTGTGAGCCTGGGCTCCTCACCTCTGAAGCCCACATCTGCCCAGGTGAGATCTGGCCAGACAGCAACATAGCCTTTTATGAGTGTGTGAAGAAGTTGGTTAAGCATGAAGAAGTTGGTTCCTCAGCATGGTGTAAATCATTTACGTAGTAGTGTTTGGATGGTGAGTTTTAAACTGAAAGCTATGAACCTCTGAGGCCTCTGCTAGTAAAAAGGAGGAGAGCCATGACAAAAATAATAGGAGGGCAGAGAGAGGAGAGTCTGCAAATATTCTGGAGTTTCTTGAGCCTGGTCCTGAGCTAGCTGTCACCTCCTCCCCTCCCTGAGGGAGTGCAGGTGGAGGAGGAGGTGGAATAGCAGTACGGGGGCCTCTTGGGAGGAAGACATGGCCCCAAGACAATCAGCCTGGGAGGATGAGGGATGTCCTCATAATGGAGGTGACATTTGAATAGGTTCCTGAAAGCTGAGAATTGGCCAAGTGAAGGAGCGGTGGGACAGGTAGTCTAGGCTGGGAAGAAGATGAGGTTAAAGGCATGGAGGGGCTGAAAGAGCAGCCAAGAAACAGAGGGTTGCTGTGGGAGTTGGGGGTGGTGAGTTTTGCAGGGCAGTGGGGGAGGCACCACTGCCCTGTCTGTGACAGGGTATTCAGGGTCCAGCACCTGGACTTTACCAGGGCCCATGGCTGCTGCTTCCCTCCCTCAGTGGGGACCAGAAACCACACAGGTAGCTGCAGCCGGCCCTGAGGGGTTTTGTTAAGCAGTGTCTGCTGAGAAAGATTTGATCCTTTTCAGAGGAAGGAAGATACAAGGACAACTTCAAAGAGAGTGGGGTAAAAGTTAAGGAGCCCTAAGCAATATGGTGGCTGTTAGAGAAACCCATAAACCCCGGGCAGGGGACTCAACTGAGGCTGGAGTGTTGGCTGCCTCTAGGGACAGAGCAGCTCCTCCCTGGAGAGTTTTGAACTACTGCTGTTTCTTGCCGGTGGGCTCTCCTGGGGATGGTGCCCTGCTCCGTAGATGCATGGGAAGTTGCTAACCTAGCTCCATTTCCAAAACTCCTCAAGCTGCCGTTTGATACAGAATCAGGCTTCTCTCCTGCCTGGGAAGGATTGGACTGGGTGGTGGATGCTCTTCAGTCTTGTGCACATCTCACCGATGCTGTCTAGTCCTTCCAGAGTTTCCAAGGACGGAAGACCTAGTAAGGAGTTATGGTAGTAATGGTATCTTCTGTCTGTGTTCAGTGCTTTTACATATATTATGTCACCTAACCCTTAGGACAGCTCTGTGAGGCTGCTATGATCAGGAAGTTTAGACTCAGGTCATCCAGTGAGAAGCAGGACAGGGCAGAGGGAAGAAGGAGCACAGAAACATAGGGAGCCAGGGTTAGTCAGGGCTGTACAGTGGGGACAGCAAGGTGACAGCCTCAGCCGGGAGGCTCTGTCTCCTTTGATGAAGGCTGCAGGGGGCATAGTCTCAACTTGGCTTTCAGGGCCAGCCAGGTGAGAAGTGCTGGAGCATATTGTAACTCAGCAGCTTAAGGGTGTGGAGGAAAGGCTGGTTCAGAGAGTCTGAGCTGCCGATAGGCTGATTGGGAGCCTGAGCCTTTCAGAAGGCATGGCTCTCAGGCAGCTACTAGGAACAGGCTTTAAACGTTTTTGGTTCTTTGAGCTGTGGGAGGGTGATTGTTAGGGTGTGAACAACACTTGATAGTATCCTAAAAAGTTAGAGGCCAGATTTCCCAAAGACAGACCCGCTTTCCACAGTGGATAGAAACTTGGGAAACTGAGGGTCTTTGGGCTGAGAAACAAAAGGGCTCAATGAGGCCAAACACAAATCCAAGGAAGATTGGGCTGTAACGTCTGGTTAAAAGAAAGGGTTTCCAGCTAAATCCTGGCCTGGACCAGAGGCTTCTATAGGGTTGTGTGTTATGTACTTTTGATAGACTCATAGTTTGATAGAACAAAAGTTTTGCTTTATAGAATTTGTATTCACTGTGTTTGGGTGATTTCTCTTTAAAGACTGAGTGTTCTGGAATCTCACGTTTTGAAAGGACACAACCTCAGATCTGTTCACTGGCCTCCTACTCTACTTAATGAGTTGAACTAGTCCCATGTGAACCTTATATTTTTCTTGGTGAAATCATATCAGTCAGGAGCTCATGTGACTGTTTTCCCCTGGATACCCTCAGAGAAAGCGTCGTGGCGGGACAGTAAATTCTAGACAAGCCCAGAAGCGAACTCGGGAAGCAGCCTCCACCCCTGAGATGGCCTTGGAAGCAGAACCCATAGAACTCGTGGAAAGTGGTAAGATCACCAGGGACACCGTGACCATGGGGTGGTGCAGTGTGCACAGACATGGGTGAGCATGCGCGCTGGAGCCACTTGGTCCCCAGCAGTGCCCCCATCAGCCAGGGGACCTTGTGCAAGTTACACAGCCCTCTGAGCCTCAGTTTCCTCATCTGAAACTGGGGCTAATACTAGTACCTGCTACGTAGAGTTGTCAGAAGGCTGAAGTAAGTCAGTAACATAAAACACTTAGCATAGTGCTTGGCAGATAACATTTACTCTCCAGGGTTAGCTTATATCAGTGTCTTTATAAGACCTGCAGAGACTCACCTACCGTTCACAACTTAAAGCTAAAGTGCGGAAGAGCTGCCCTCTTTGGTACCCTAAGACCTCCATGGGTTGGTTGGTTGTTTGTTTCAAAGATTTTATTTTTCCTCCTTCTCCCCAAAGCCCCCCGGTACATAGCTGTATATATTTTTAGTTGTGGGTCCTTCTAGCTGTGGCATGTGGGATGCTGCCTCAGCGTGGCTTGATGAGTGGTGCCAGGTCCGTGCCCAGGATCCGAACCAGCGAAACCCTGGGCCACTGAAGCAGAACATGCGAGCTTAACTGCTTGGCCTCGGGGCAGGCCCCCCTCCGTGGGTTTTGAAAGGGCCGATCAGCGGAGCTACCCATTTGGCCTTCTGGGAATGCACAGAAGGAGACTGCCGTGGGACTTTTTCTATTTGAAATTGTGTCTCCGCTTTGCTTCGCCTTGTTAAGTACATAGCTTTCCTCCTCTCTTTTTCATTAAGACAAAAAATTGTCCAAGAAAGCAAACTTGTTGCCCTAGCTGCCTGTGTTAGAGGGAGTTTGGTATAGGCAGAAGCTAGACTGGATTTTTCCCCTTCTGCCTGCTCAGGGAAGTGGCAAACAGCCTGAATCGAGTCCCTTTGCTCTGCATATATTGAGATTGTTTTTGTTACTGTAATGCCTAACACCTGCCATTTAAACAGAAGCAACTTGCTCTCGGCCTTAGCACCATCTTCCTAAAGAGAAGCAGCTTGTCTGAGAGAGATGTCATGGGCTCTTCAGAGTAGTGAAGTTGTCAGTATTGTCTCTGTGGTCTCTGAGTTTCACTTTTAACCATGAATTCCTAAAAGCCTGGTGGCTGAGACCCTGGCCCACTCTCTCGAAGTTATTTTGTATAAATTGCATTGGATATTTCTTATATATTGTGGGTTTTATTCCTGTGAAACTTTTAACACAAGAAAATAAAACATGTTTGAGTATGCTAAATGTATTTACATGTCACTTTCCCAAAACATATTAAACAAATACTATTTCTAAAAGTCCTGTTCTCATAGTTTTTGATGTTAATAATAGAGGCAAAAATGGTTGTAAATCTTTTTTCACTTATATATGGAAGTTGTACTCTGCCATGCGTTCCCACCTTCCAGACATAAGTGCCCATAACTGTTTGGCACACATCCTTTCCCCTTTTATCCACCCAAGTTAGGAAGCGCTTGAGACCTAAATGGAGACTAAAACCTAACTAATGAAGGTGCAGAGCTAAGCATGACTTGAGGTCTATGGGTGAATGTAAGCCGCCAGCTTCCCCTGCTGGAGGAGAGCAGAGATGTCAGGTGGGTCCATCCCAAAGAGAGAATCCCTGAGCCGAGCATGCCTGATCCTTTCCTCAGACGCCCCCCACCCCCAGGTAAGTTGCTTCCTCTGCCCTGTGAAGGAGCAGGGCGGGCAGGGAGGCCTAGCCGTGTAGCACTGTGAGGCCACAGGGGTAGAGGTGTTCACATGCACATAAGACCTCTCCTCAATGGTATATTTGTAAAAACTACACTGCCGCTCACAGCAAAATTCTGAAAGAGTATTCATTGGCTGTTACCCCTGAAAAAGGGATTGGTCCTAATGCTCTTTGCATTCTGCACTTCAGGGGTATAAGTTTCTTTGTAATCATATTAATGAAGCTTAGAGCAGTATGCATTTACTTTCCTCCTAATGCTGTTAAAATGCTTTATTTTGAAGCTGGTGACGAAATAGTGGACCTCACCTGTGAATCTTTAGAGCCTGTGGTTGTCGACTTGACTCACAATGACTCTGTCGTGGTAAGTGTTGGAGTGTGAGAGTTGGCACTTTCTTGGCTGTGGGTCCCTGGCCAGCACCGACGTCTGAAGGCCTTGGTCACAGGTTATGGCTTTTGCTGAAGAAACTCATGCATTCAGTGACTGGAGCCCAAGATGGGAAAGGTTTCAGGAAAATCATTTGTTGTGGCTTTGTTGCCTGTGGACAGTATATCTATGTGACCCTGACCTTTCCACAGCTGGCTCAAAAGCCATTTGGGGAGAACTCTGAGGCCCCCATCTCTCTTTTGTCTCTGATTCTACACTTTACGTCAGCTGTGTGACCTTGGGCAAGTTACTTAGCCTCTTTCATGTAAAATGGGGATATGCCATCCATGTCGATAGAGTATTGTGAGGATTAAAAGAGATCCTGTATTTGAGTGCCTGGCACCTAGGATGGTGCCCAGTAGATGTGAGTTTACACTTTCATAGCTGGTGGGAATGGAAATATTTGCTCAGCACAGCCAGTGGGAAATCTCTTGAGTTCCAGAAGCAGCTGCCTTGGAGGATGCAGGTATCCTGCATTGCCACCTGATGCCTTGGTTGTGTTGTGACTAGGGAGGACGGAGCCTGGGAGGTAGCTTATGCCCCCTTCCCATGGCACTAATTATGGACTCTGGGAGGGAGTACATATACCCAATGTGTGGCCCTCAAGGAAGGAGACCTGGTCTGGTCAGAGGACAAGTTGAGGAATAGATCTTGTGGACCTGCTCCACAGTGCACGGGTGCACACCTGTGCATGGGTCTGGGAGTCTGATGAGCCCTTGGACCCGAATCCTAAGGATGCATTTCCCTCTCTGGAGGATGCCTCTTGAGTACCTTTTGATATAGTGTGCAGTTTGTGGAGTGGAAGTGTTGACATTTGACTATGTTGGGCAAGTGGGAGGTAGGTGCTGCTGAGGACTGTAGTACAGTGGGGCGAGTCAGAGTTGCTAGTGGCCGAGTCTTCCCTTGGCCTTGGGGCCTACTGGTCTTGGGTTATCCTGACTGTTTTGAATTTCAGAACAGAATTGCACTGAGAAGCATCAAGACTTCTTTAAAAGAGGAAAAGGGCAAAGACAGGTAACTGTCTTGATAGATTTAGAGATTTAGACTCTGGTCTTAGTTGGAAACCACTGGGCTGTCCTGTTGTGTGTCTGTCCTTTCATGGGCCCCCCTCACACCTCCATCTCAAAGGAAAGGCAGCTGCTCTTGCCAAGCTATTAAACCACCCTCAACAGATCATGGATGAATGCTCAGGTGGAACATTGGCTCCCACATGGGAGCTGGTAGTTTCCCTGGAGATGGGTTAGAACTTTATGGGATAAGTCAGAGTGGGTTTAGCTACAAGTGTTCCCTGCCAGGATCTGATGAGTGTATTTTCTGAGGTACATATATACAGACTGGCTTTGGTGCTAGTTCCTGTGTGGATCTGGAAAGATAGCTTAATTTGGTACCTTAGCTAAAGCCTGTATTCTGGTTACTGATTAGCACTTAAAAGGAGTGCCAAGTCTTTATTTTCTCCAATCCTCAGTGTCCACCTATAGTGTGCCAGGTCCTGGGGAGATAACCAGGATTCTGCTCACAAGACCTCACTTCCTGCCCTCAAGGTGACAATGATTGGCTTCTGTTGGGTGACAAACTGACCTCACAACGTCCCCTTCCATGCCTTGGTTTTGTTTTGATGACTAGACTCCTCTTGCTACGTGGGCTTCTTCCATAGCTTTCCTACCTTCTTGTTTCCCCACGCATGGAGTGTCATCCAGAGACACAAGGACAGGAATGTTGGAATTGGGAGAGCTGTCCTGGGAGTGGGTAGATAGCCATAAGGCAGGCAGATAGATAAAGGGGAGACTGGCTTGGGAGGCAGGAGTCCTGGGTTCTGGTCCCAGATGTACTGGTCAGTTTGATCAGAGGACTTATCTTACTGTGACCTCATTGTTTCCAGCTGTAAAATACAGTCACGCGCCGCATAATGACATCTTGGTCAACAACACCGCATGTTTGAAGCTGGTCTCATAAGATTATAACGGAGCTGAAAAATTCCTGTTGCCTAGTGATGTCATAGTCGTCGTAATGTTGTAGTGCAGCACATTACTCACATGTTTGTGGTGATGCTGGTGTAAACAAACCTATGCTGTCAGTCGTATGAGAGTATAGCACATACAATTATGTACGGTACATAATACTTGATAATAAACGACTGTTACTGGTTTATGTATTTACTATACTATGCTTTTTATCATCATTTTAGAGTGTACTCTTTCTATTTATAAAAAAAATTAAAACAGTATGCTGTGTTACGCCAGCAGCAGCCTCATACATCTTGTGCTTACCGTGTCTCTTGTTTGCATCATTTTCTCTTGTACTTGATTTAATCTCATCTTGTTTTGTTCATTATGGCCCCTAAGCGTACAAAATCCACTGCTAATGTTGCCAGTAAGAGGCCACGTCGAGTGATTGACCTGGAAACGAAATTAAAACTGATTAAGGACTACGAAGGTGGAAAATCAGTGATGGTTATTGCTCGCCAGTCAGGCATGTCCCATTCCACCATAGCTACGATCTTGAAGAATAAGAATAAAGTGATGGAAGCTGTTAAAGGATCTGCTTCATTGAAGGCAACTAGACTAACAAAAATTCGAGAAGGGCCTATATCAGACATGGAAAAACTTCTGATGACCTGGATTGAAGACCAGGTACACAAGCGAATCCCTCTCAGCACCATGATGATCACTGCCAAAGCAAAAAGTTTGTTTGCAATGTTGAAAGAAAAGGCTGGACCCGACTACGATGTTGAATTTACTGCCAGCTCTGGGTGGTTTAAACGATTCAAGAATCGTTATTCATTACATAATGTGAAGATGAGTGGTGAGTCTGCAAGTACTGATGTAAAGGCAGGGGAAGAACTTAGGGAAACTCTAGAGCTGGTTCCTGAGGAGATGGCTAAAGAGGAGCTGGAACTGGAGCAGAAACGCATAGCTGAAGAAGAGGTAAGAGAAAAGGAAACTGTGGGAGAAGAGGAGGAGGAATCCCCAAGAAAATTCACAGTGAAGGGTTTAGCAGAAGCTTTTACAGACCTCAGCAAGCTCCTTAAAAAGTTTGAAGACATGGACCCCAATACCGAAAGGTTTTTGTTAATAGAGAGGAATGTTCATAGTGCATTATCTGCTTACAAGCAAATCTATGATGAAAAAAAGAAACAAACCAAGCAAACCACCGTGGATATATTTCTGAAAAGAGTGACGCCTCCTCAAGAAGAGCCTCAGGCAGGTCCTTCAGGAGGTGTTCCCGCAGAAGGCCCTGTTATCACAGGAGAGGACAGCTCCATGCGTGTTACTGCTCCTGAAGACTTTCCACAGTGGGACAAGATGTGAGCATGGAAGACAGCGACGATGATCCTGACCCTGTGTAGGCCTAGGCTCACGTGTGTGTTTGTGTCTTAGGTTTTAATGAAAAAGTTTAAAAGGTAAAAAAGAAAATTAAAAATTTTAAAAATAGAAAACTTACAGAATAAGGATATAAAGAAAGAAAATATTTTTGTACAGTGTACAGTGTGTTTGTGTTTTAAGAAAAGTGTTGTTACAAAAGTCAGAAAGTTAAAAAGATTTAAAAGTTTGTAGTTAGAGTAAGCTGTTAATTATTGAAGAAAGAAAATATTTTTTAATAAGTTTCATGTAGCCTAAGTGTACAGTGTCACAGAGTCTGCAGTAGCGCACGGTGATGTCCTAGCCTTCACATTCACTCACCACGCACTCACTACTCACCCAGAGCAACTCCCAGTCTGCAAGCTCCATTCATGGTAAGTGCCCTCTACAAGTGTACCATATTTTAGCTTTTATACCATATTTTTACTGTCCCTTTTGTATGTTTAGATTTGTGTAGATACATAAATGCTGACTATCGTGTTACAGTTGGCCTATAGTATTCAGTACCGTACCATGTTGTACAGGTTTGCAGCCCAGGAGCATTAGGTTATACCATGTAGCCTAGGTGTGTAGTGGGCTGTACCATCTAGTTCGTGTAAGGACCCTCTGTGATGTTCACACAATGACAAAATCACTTAATGATTCATTTCTCAGAACATATCCATGTTGTTAAGTGGCTAGTGACTATAATTGTTTTGGACTTAATAGCACTTCTTACTCTCATCATTCTCCACCTTTTGTTGTTGTTCATTTTAGTAAATCCAAATGCCAGTTTTTAAATTTACAGTGAGAAATACACCTGAGGCTGAAGTACTCACTACCTACGCAGATCTACTGGGAAACCTCGTAGTATTAACTCAGGACAAGGGGCATCTATTAGATGAATTAAAGTTCACGGTGACCTCAGGCCCTGCCTGCAAGAGAGTGTGAAATGGGTAAATGTATCCATTCCCAAACTGAGGTTGATCTTACCAGTTCCACCAGAATCTGGGATAGGCTAAGTGTACCACACTTGAGCTCTGCTCAGAAGTAGCTCTGGAACCTTAAAGCAGGACCCAGGGATGGTTTCAGAGCTGCTGTGAACCCTCTTCAGACTAGATGAGAACCTCTTCACAGACTCTGGTTTTTCCAGCTCGCTAAGGAATCCAAAGCCCCCAATGAATTAGGAGAGATAAAAAATGCTATAAGATGCAATGAGACTTTGTACATCCATAGTTTGATATTTTTCCTCAAAATTAACTTTACTTTTGGCATTGCATATCCAAAAAAGGTCATCACTCTTGGGTCCCAGGGTATGCATATCTTTGATTTTTACTAGATTAATGTCTGACTGTTTTCCAAAGAGGTTGTACCACCACTTGACTCTTAGCCAGTATGATGGTTGCCTAGTGATATCCCATTGTGTTTTAATTTGTGTTTTCCCGATTACTGTTGAAATTGGCATCTTTTTATGTTTATTGGTCGTTCATTTTCCTCTTTTGTGAACTGCCTGTTCAAATCTTTGTTGTTTTAGTTTTTTTAACCCACATGTTGTATATACAAGTTTTAAAATAGCTGAAGAAATTGAAGAAAGCAACCTTTTTGTCTTTTTTTAATAGTGAATCTTTTTTCCTACTCATTTTTCCATTGGATTATCTGCCTTGTCCTGTTGTTTTAGGTATTCTTTATAAATGAACCTGCCAGTAATTCTGTTTCGTATCTTCTCCCCAGATGCTTGTCTTTTCTCCTTTTGGTTTATGTGCAGAGGTTCTTAATACAGTTGAATTATCAGTTTGTTGAAGAAAATCCTATATAGGAAAAATACGTTTCTGTATTCTAAGTTTTACTGTTTTGCCTTTCACATTTAGGTCTGTAATCCACATAAATTAACTTTTGTGTATTTTTCGAGAATGGGGATCTTTCAGGCCTCTCGTGAAGTTTTATACTGTTCCTTGTAGTGGTTTTGCAAGTCTTTCATTAGATTTGTTCCTAGGTATATAGTATTTTAGGATGCCATTAAAAATGGTATTTTAAAGTTTGGTGTTGTTTTTATTATTTGCTAATATAAAGAAATGCAGTTGAGTTTTATCGATTTTCCTTTTTTTAATCTAGCAATTCTGAATCTGTGTATCTTTTGGATTTCTGTGTACAAGGAGCAAGTTTTGGTTCTTTGCTATTTCCTTTTTTCTTGCCTTAATGCACTGGCTAAAAAATTCAGCACTGGCCGAGTAAAAATGGTGACGGTCATGAACACTGTTGTCTCATTCCAAATCTGAAATAATTCTTTCAAAGTTTTACCATTACATAAGATCTCTGCTATAGGAGTCTCTTTTGTTTCTTTAAACACTTTATCACATTGGAGAAATTCCTCTCTGTTTTCTGTTTGGCTACAAGTTTCATTGTGAATCAATGAGAAATTTTAACAATTCCGTCTAATGATAATTTTTCCCCTTTCCTATGTTAAAGTGGAAAATTACATTGGTTTATAGTGTTAAACCAATTAAACATTGTAGTGACATTATCTGTTTATATATTGCTAGATTTAGTTTGCTACTATTTGGTATCTGATTTTTCCGTCTATGTTTATGAGTAAGATTGATTGGTCTGTAATTTTTCTTTTGTACACATTCCTTATAGGGTTTTGGTATCAGAGTATTGGTATCTTTATAAATGAGTTGAGCACCCTTTTTTCCTGTTCTCCAGAAGATTTTGTAAGATTGGAATTATTTCTTCCTTGAATCTTCCGTAGAACTCTACAGTGAAAGTACCTGACCTAGAGTTTTAATGAGTTTTGGTAACTACAGTTTTTAGGAATTTACCGATTTCATCTAAAATTTTCACTTTTATTGGCGTAAATTTGTTGATAATATTTTATGTTCTGTGGAATCTGTAGTGATGTCTCCTTTTTCATTTCTCACACTGGTTATTTGTGTTCTCTATCTTTTTAAATTAGTATTGCCAAGGCTTTATTGGATCCTTCATTTATTGATTTATTCTTTATTTTGCTTTTTCTAACATTGGTTTTCATCGTTTCTTTTTTATTCTTTTTTTAAAGATTTTATTTTATTCTTTTTCTCCCCAAAGCCCCCCAGTACGTAATTCTATATTCTTAGTTGTGGGTCCTTCTGTTGTGGCATGTGGGGTGCCTCCTCAGCATGGCTTGATGAACAGTGCCATGTCCATGCCCAGGATCCGAACCAGCGAAACCCTGGGCTGCCACAGCGGAGCACACGAACTTAACCACTCAGCCACAGGGCTGGCCCCATTTCTTTTCTAATAAATGCATTTAAGATTATATTTTCTTTAGCTCTATCCTGCAAGTTTTGTTATTAGTATTTCACAATCCAACATATTTATCAAATTTGTATTTTTTAACTTCTAAACATATGGGAGCTTTCTTTTTTTAAGATACTGATTCTTTGCATTATTGATCAGAAAATATGTTTTGTGTGTTAGTTCTTTGAAGTTTGCTGAGACTTGCTCTAAGCCTGGCCTGCACAGGGTGGCTGGCTTCCACTAAATTACCTTTCCCCACGGCTCCTGCCTGGGCTTTGATTTCTCTGTGAGGCTTTGGGAAGTAGGCTTTAATTTTTCAAGAATCTTCTATGCTTTTTTCCTCTGGATTATTATACTTCCTTCACTTTTGGTTGGATAATTTTTTTTGATACCTCTTAAAGTATGTATGTTTTACCTTGTTTTTGGTTGTTTTCACTGGGAAAATTGATGAAATACGGGCCTGCCATTTGTTGGAAATCTCTGCTTATGTTTTCCATCCTTCTGCTTTCTGACCTGGTTTAATAGGTGAATTAAAAATTTCAGGCTACTTTTCATGAGCATTTGCAGTATGCCAGTCTCTGCTCTGGCTAGAAATGATGAACTGGTAGAAAAGAGACTTGTTCCTCTCTTTAAGAAACTGAGTCTTTAAGGGAGAGGTTATTGAAAATGTATTTGCTTGAACTATTTTCCCTCATTGAATTTCAAAAGATTGTTCCTTTTAAAGTCAAGTTGGTTTCCTGGAATCTTTTTTTGGTCTCTTTCCATAGTGTACTAACGAATCATGCTGTTTATGTTATACTCTGTACCCTGCCTGGTTTTTCATTTATGAAACTATTGAAAGGGTCTGCTTGACCGCAGCTCCCTGGCGGGTGGGGACAGAGCCCTGTCCATCTCTGGGAGTAGTAAATGGCATGAGGGGCACACAATGACTGTTAGAATGAGTGAACCAGTGTAATTATATATGAAGAAAGACGAGCTCATCATGCCCAAGACTTGGGGGAACAGCTGTACATAGAATCTGACATGGATTACCGACTTAAGGAGAATGTTAATGTCCGCACCAGTCTTCCTGGTATTCCTGGCAATGCTACAGTAAGAGTAATCTGTAATTGGATCATATGTGCAACTACTGGGTCTAAAGAGTAGCCTTTTGTGGGCACAGTGGTTGGAGATGGCTGTTTTTTCCAGTGGAACAATGTGTGATGCTGAGTGAGAAGGTCATCTAAAGCGAGCAGCTGTCTGTGCTCTCGGCTGGGTGAACATTCTTAGAAGTGCCAGGGGTAAGCTTGTGTGGAGAGGACCCCAATGATTCCTGCCACTTGGTTCTGTCCCATTGTTTCACCCAGGCTTATTGCCACAGTCCTGGAAGCCACCTAGAATGCCAGGCATTTTGTCCACTAGTAGAGGAAGGGCTTGTCCTCCACCGACCAGGAGCCTGTGACATGGGTGTCTGCACTTGGAGGTTTTCGGAGGCTCACCTATGCTTCCGAAACTCAAAGGGGGCTTTGGGTGGCCGACTTGGAGTCAGAGTGCCCAGGTGTGAAAGGAAGCAGCACCAGATGTGCCTGCTGCAGGCTCTTCATTCTCCAGATGTCTCCACTTGTTTCTAAATGCGCTGACCTGTGGTTTATTCCGTAGTCAAAAAAATAGAAGCCAGACTAAAGGTGAAGTGGAATGTGTGGGTCTGATCTTGAGCCAGCTCGCCACAGTACTAACTCAGCTGTTCAGACCAGGGGACTGGTGAATTGGGTTGTTTTGATTTGGAGTTTTCTTTCTTTTAATGGCCTCTCAGCCAGGTGAGAGCCTCCAGAGCTTGTGTTGTGCCTGTTTCCGCCTGTGCACTCCTGCAGTCGACGTTTCTGAAGCCCTCATACTCTTCACCCTGCTGCCGTCTCTGTGCCCAGCAAGCACTGTGCCATCTGCAGGGTTACAGCCATGAGGAAGGACGTTCCAGAGCATTTGCAGACACCTGTGGGGATTCCAGAATTTGACATGGCTCAGCTGCTGCTGGAGGGAACACCAGTGATAGCGTCTCCTGTCCGTCAGCTAGGGGGTGGCACAGGGGCGTGGAAAGGGCATGGAGCTGGGACGCCATGCTGTGGTGCCATTCTTCTGCCCTTTGGGCAAGAAGCCTCATCTCTGAGCTCTACTTATATTGAAGAATAGGGGAAAGTCACCACCAGTTAGGGAGGCTCTCTGGCCACCATGTCTTCATTCGTGCAGTAGTTGTGTGTGGAGCAGCGGCACACATCGTGGGTGTTGAGACTAGGGAGCATGTGCACCTCCCTGGGGGCTCTCTGTTCAGTTCTGGCCCTGAGTCTGGCACTGCCAGAGGCGAGCTGGGTCTGACTCAGAGCCTGGGAGACCCACCTCCCACACACTGGTTACTGGGGAGCCAGCAGTGTGACACTCGTTCCAGGTGTATCTAGATCTAACCAGTGGTCCATCTTGACAAAGGGAGGTGAAGGCAGTGCTGGAGGTCTGGAAAGCCAGGGTCATTCTTGCCAACAGCAGAATTTCCTTCTGATCCCGGCCAAATTCAGAGCTCCCTCCCCTTTTGTAGACTTCATATGCACAGCACCTTCTGCCAGCCCAAGCCTTTCTTCCAGTAAATATGGTCCTGATGATAAAGTTGACTGTCCCCTAGTTTCATAGTGTGATTGTGTCTTTCTTTTGTGTTATTCTCCTTTTTAAAAGAGGGCCTTCAGTAGCCCCACGTGTGGGTTACGTTCTCATCTGCAAAATGAAGATCTTTACGTTCAGACCTTCTTCCTTCCTGAGATGGCCATCTGTCCGTCAGGGTTCGGGTTGGAAAACTTAATCCACTCTAGTTGTTCTGAAGCAGAAGTGGGTTTTAATATATGTGAGGAGTTGCTTCATGGTGTTGAAAAGGTTGGAGGAACAGGTTTCTAGGAATAAGTCCAACATCTCAGCTTTGACCCACTGTGGGAGCCACTACCTGCACTGATCTCTTTGGTTTCAAGGAAACACTACCACAGCCCCTTGCCAGGGAGGAGGGACCTGTGCTTAGGACATTGCATGCCCCCAGCTGTATCTGCAACACCTACAGTAGCTGGAATTGGCCTCCACCTTCCTGCCCTCCAGATAGCATAAGTGTGTCTCATTGAGGGAGTTTAGTTCATGTCCAGAAACCCTGCTGCAAGGGAGTCACACTAGAGAGTTTAAACTTCCCACCTCTGCAGGGCAGGACAGTGTGCCCAAAGGAGGCAGCCCCCATACCCCCTGCCGTGCCCCTGCCATAGGTGTCAGCCAAGGAGAGGTGGGCAGCAGGGCTTTCAGCAGCAGTCATGAGAGCTTTTCCGAAGTAGTCACACACGATGAGCAAGAGGGAAAGGATGTGCTGTTTGTGATACCATAGACAGACAGGTAGTAGTAACTCAGTGGCAGAGCTGAAGTCACCTGGTTTGAAACTGTTAGAGCAGAATTAGCCTTACTGTGAGTTCTGAATAGTCAGGCAGTGGGCTTGTCAAGTTCTCATTAACTTTTGGAGGCCTCAAGAACACAATTGAATTGATCTCAGTCCTTGGTGTATGTCACTCTCATTACTCCCTGCATGGCCTGTTTTTGTTTGTTACTTAATTATTTTTAATAATGTATTAAGCACTGCACACCCTGTTCCCAATAAAGGCTCCATCTTTGGCAATAGCCTACATGGAGTAAGATTCTCTTGCTGGCTGTCGGCAAGGAGAGCATGTGGAGCTAGTCATGGGCTCTGTGTCCCTGGTGCCCTGTGGTGTAGTCGTTGTCTCATTTAGTCCTCACAACACAGTGGTGAGCTCTGGGCACTGGTGCCTCTGTTTTTCAGAAGAGGAAGTTGCCAGCTCCTGGAGGGTAAGTAACTTCCCCAGGTCACACGGCCAGCAGCTCCCAGAGACTCACTAAATGCCTGAGGGGCTGGAGCACAGCACGGCAGCTGCTGGGAGGCAGAGAGGTCTGGGGTGGGCCTGTCTGGAGAGAAGAGGCATGTAGGCCTGCTGCAGCTGGGCGCAGGCAGGGCCCTCTCCTTGGACCTGTCCATGCCATGTGGGGCTTGGCTGGTCCCCTAAGGACTTTGCATTTGAAACAGGAAATCCTTCAATTTTATCATTTAAGAGTTTTTAAAAATACAGAATATTTTATGTCAAACTGATTGTGTCTTTCTTTTCTGTTTTTCTCCTTTTTAAAAGATCGTTGACGGTGAGTGGTTTCCTCTCCTTTGTCAGTGGGTTTGGATGGAGAACTGACGTGGGTGAGGGGTGCATGTGCAGGCGTTGCCAGACCCATGGGTGCAGGAACGCCAGGTGGGAAGACACCTGTGGTAATGCCGGCTCACCGGCCTTCAGTCAGTCCTCTGAGCCTACTGAGGAGACTTCACCCCTCTTGCTGAGCTACAGTCCCACTGGATTTTGGAGAAAGCTGGCTGCCTTAGACTGTACCCACAGCTCTGGCACCTGTTCATGGCAGCAATGGGGGCTTCTCCTGGGAAGACAGGAGGGTGGCTTCTGAGGAGCTGGGGAGGACCTTCTGGGGTATGGCTGGGCATGGTAGCCGACTGTTCCTCCCTGGGGTGTGAGACTGGCCTTTCCCAGGTGGCAAGGAGGGTGGTGAGGGTGGTCCATTGGGAGGCCCCTGCCCTGAACATGGACTCACACCTTAGAAAGGAGGCGGCCAAGGAGGAATGCGAGGAGGCTACGCCAGGACCACGCTGACAGCTGTGTTGTGAGCAGTGATGACGAGGAGCTGTCCAGGGATAGAGACGTGTATGTGACCACCCATACTCCGAGAAACACCAGGGAAGAGGCAGCTACGGGACTCAGGTACCAGCCTGCCCACCACCCTGCTGCCACCATGCTGGGGACAAGCTCCCTCACCAAGAAGCCTCTGGCCATGTGGGACACTGTTGGCCCCCTGGAGTGGGAGTCGTCCTCTTCCCCCTTCTCCATTTCTCAGTGGAGAGGGTGGGGCAGGGGGCACGGTATTAAAAAAAACTGGACCTTCAGCAAGTGCTGTGAGCCGTCGGCTTGAGAAGGGCTTGTCAAAGCATCTTCCCAGAAGCTGGATGCCAGTGGGACCAGAGCTGTGCTTAGCTTTGGATCACTCCCACCATGACCAGGGTGTGCCAGGCACTGGCAGGGTGGGTGTGAATAGCCCCAGGTTGGTGGCACACTCCACCGCCTGATGTGAAGAACAGACCCAGTGGCCCCCAGCCTCCTGCAGTAGGAGTGCTTGAGGCGTGCTAGCACATCCCTGCCCCAGACAGGGAGGCTGGAAGAGGGGACCTGGGGGAGCATAGGCTGGGGGAATGGGGGTGGACAGGGTGACTCAGGTTGTCTGCATCTTCTCTTGTTCCCATCTCTCTCCTCCCCATTCTCATGGCCTCCCCACCACAACCCCTCGGGGCAGCCGGCTTCCTGTAAGTCTCCCGGGTGCCTGTGCTAAGGCAGAGTCAGAGGAGGCTCTTGTAGGGAATATGGGCTGCTTATATGAAACCGCTTAGAGTGAGTGATTGAATGTTTGAGTTTGCTGAGGAACTGACGTGAAGCACTGTGATTTTAGGCCCTCTGGTACTGTCAGTTGTCCGATCTGCATGGACGGGTACTCGGAGGTAAGCAAACCCAGCTTGTCTTCCCTGCTCCTGGTTTCCAGACTGCTTCAGTGAGAGAATTAGATGAGAGAGAATCTTCTCATTAGGTGGGATTTGACAACTTCGTTCTGTAGTCACCTGAGCTGGCACATGGCTTGTCACACATTTGTGCGTGAAGGGAGAATGTGCCAACTTCTTGGGCCCTGCAGCCTTCAACTCAGGCCTATGTTCCCTGGGTTATTTGTGCAAGTTGGTCAGCCCTGTGTGTTCTCTGTCCTGGCCTAAGTAGGAGAACTGTCGCCCCTGAGCCCTCCAGGACTGCCCCACCATGTGTCCACACAGCAGCCCTGGATCTCACTAGGCCTATGGGTTCACGTGCCTTAAGTCCCTCAAACTGTTCTTGCCCGGAGACTGGCTCCTGCCTCTGCTTTTAGCTTCAGAGACACCACGGGTACTTGCCTGACTGAGACCTCAGAGCAGGTGTTGTTGGTCCTGCAGACCGTCTCCCTGCTTTTCCCGCTGCAGCCCGTGGCCTTGCATTCCCTCTCACTCATCGTTTTGTGGATGGTCGGGAGTGGGATTCTCTGGGGACTGCTCCTCTGGGACAAGGGTAAACATGAAGGCTGTTCCTTTTTATATTTTCTAGATTGTGCAGAATGGACGTCTCATTGTTTCTACAGAATGTGGCCATGTCTTCTGTAGCCAGTGCCTCCGTGATTCCCTTAAGAATGCTAACACTTGCCCAACTTGCAGGAAAAAGATCAACCACAAACGATACCACCCCATTTATATATGAAGTGTTGAGAGCTGCTTAGGAGAGATGGATGGACAGACAGCCAGCTTGGCTGGGTTCTCCACACAGCCTTACATAGGTTATCTGCCTCCAATTTCCTGAGCTCAAAGACTATTTTCAGAACCAACATCTGATATGTAAACTTTTCCCTTGTTTCCAACCCCCTCTTGGATCCTTTCATTACCTCCGGTGTGATGCTGTGGGGCTGGAGCCGGGACCCTCCCAGGCCAGGGTCTGTATCTCTGCTCCTCTGGGTGGTCCAGTTCCAGGGTAGGAGGGAGGGAGTCAGGCACATTGGAATTGAGAATTGTGGTTCCAGCCTCTTTCTGGAACCTGCACGTTTGCCAAGAAGTTTTCCCCATTTGGAAAGTTTGCCCCTGCTTCCTATTGGCGGTGTCGTCGAGGGGCTGGCCCTGGCCGGAGAGCGGAGCAGGTCCGCCCAGTTCTCCCAGGCGTGCTACCTCGTCCCCGGCGTCTGCCCACCACAGTGACCAAGCCAGACATGGTCCATCTGGCCCGAGGATCCCAGGTGCAAGCACGGCCCCAGAAAGACCAACCATTGGACTTGTTTTCTTCCCTTGAGAGTCAGAGGTCACCTGTGATTCTGCCTGCACCTTAGCATTGATGTGCAGGGATTTCTCCAGATCAAGAGAACCTCTGCAGGGCAATCCCCAGTTTCCTGAGAACGAAATGTGCAATAAAGCCCGTTCTTTGCCTCCTTTTCAGCAGCCCAGGGGATGTAGCACTGTTAGTGTCCCCTCAGAGGCCTCATGTTGCCTGTGGAGCAGTGCCTGTCCCACCCCATCTTGTTCACCACCTGTTCTCAGGAACTTTACCCATGCCCCAGAGTTCTTCACCTGGCATAGGCCATGCAAGGTAAACAGGGCAGGCACATGGTCAGGTGTCCTCTCTCTTTTCTGATAAAATCCATCCTGTGTTTGCCGTATGTCCTCTGGTCCTCAGTCCCCACTGCCTAATGTCTACTCAAGCATAGATACTGGGAAGTGGTGGCAGTAATTGTGGCCTTATCAGCCACCCGTGTCCATGCTGTTGCCCAAGTTACAGCTGCCCTGTGTTTCCAAGAGCTTGGCCCACCTGACTTGGCTGGGCCCTGCCTTGGCTTTCTCACCCGCCCCCACCAACTGACATTCATTTCAGAAGCTGCTCTTTGGGCTTTGGGCTTTGGGCTGCTCTGTAGGTTTTGGGTGGCAGAGTCTGGTGTCCTCTCCTCTCCAAGGGGCCCAGTTAGCACCCTCTGTTCACCTCCACAAGGGTGTGAGAGCCTCAGGTCCTCGAGGGGGCGACAGGGTGGTGCAGCCTGCCCCTAACAGCACAGGGCTGGGGGTGGCTAGTAGGGGAGGGGCCTCGCATTGCCAGCCTGCCTCCAATTCCTTCCTCAGAGGGCTTCAAGCCAAACCAACAGCCTTTTCATGTGAAACATCTTTAGAGTGGAAAAGGGGCCTCCTCTGGCTTTGCTAGCAATAACTGACCTTCAGTTTACCCTTCTGAAGGAGCAGGAACTTGGCACAGAATTCACTTTAAACGGGGCTGAAGGAGTGTTCCTCCTCTATGTGAAAAGAAAATCATTTTACTCTTCATTTTGACTTTTTGACTGTTGGGCTCACTTCCAGTTAGTTTGAATGAAAGTACTAATTTTCTACTTGGAGTTGAGGAGGGCAGGACATCAGTTTTCATCAGTGTGATGTGCGGTGTGTCTGCCTTCCGGTTAGACGTCATTGCCATGAAGTTCCTGCTGGGCTTCGTGGAAACACTGTTTTGTTTCTGATGATACCCAGACTTCAGGAGCCAAGATGACCACGCAGCCAAAACCTCTTAAGTTTTATGCTTAAGGACAAATGATTGATCATAAAAGTTATATTCCTTCATACTAAATTGGGAAAAAATGTTTATTTTCTAGTATTCAGAAACTGCGAAGTAGGAAAAGGTTGATATGGAAACAATCCCTTTCCCTTCCTCAATGTACATAGTTCAAATCTTTCTTTGTTACATTTAAACTATATCCGTGTATGTCAGTCTGTTTTGGACTCCTCTGCTAGTGTTACAGATGGAAATAAAACCATTAATTTGAATCAAATATCTTTTTCATACATTCGTTTGCTCTCTGGGATCAATATCCCCCACCCTTTGCCCAAGGTCTGTGATTCCTGTCTGCCTCATGATGAGTGTATTTTGCGTCAGTGTACGGACCCAGAAACCAGTGGGTGAGAAGCCATCCTTGGAGCAGAACCACAGCTCCACGCCCTGGAATCCCTAATTGAGCAGAATCTTAACCTCAGCCCTAAGAATCGAGGTTGCTGTGGGGTTGTCTGCTCAGTTTGGCCAGCACCAGCACAGGAGAGGAAGCTCTGAGCAGCACGGACTCAGATTGACCTGGGAATCTGGCAGTACAGCCTCCCTGGCCCCAGCACTCAGTCATGGGAGCGGGGGCCCGGGAATGCATGGTGTGCCAGTCAGGGTCCCAAGTGAGCAATGCCGGGGAAGCAGAAAAGGGGGAATGGGCTTGGGATTCCCAAGAGCAGGTGATGGCAGAGCTTGCCCTGTGCCTGCCTGCCCTTCTCTATGCATGTTGAGTGGTCCCTAGAGAGAGAAAAGGCTGATGTGTTGGGTGCCTGGGGCTCAGGCAAATGACAGTGCTAACTTTGAGAGGCCAACCTTCTGTTGGAGACATTGTTCAAACGCTGCTTCCTGTGTGTTTGCCACACTCCTGGTACGATGCTGGGCTCTGGTGAGTACTGAGAAACCTGGCTACATCGCTCCTGGCATGTACATTCATTGAGGGAGACTGTCCCCCAGGCCAGTGGAAAATCTAAACTGGTGAGGTACGGGAGTCGAGAGCAGGAGGGGGCGCTGAGTTGCAGTCCTCAAGGTCCAAAAAGTTATCTAGGGGAAGAGGAGAGGAAAGGGTCCAAGGGCCTGTGACAGGTGCTGAGAGAGACCTCCCTCCTGCACAGTAGGTCCTGCATGAGGCCTGACGGTGTGCCTGACCAGACACTTCCTGGGTGGCCATGCAGGGCCAGCAGAGTCCTTAACCCTGGTCCTGAAGCCAGGAGTCAGATGCGGCCTCCCTCCCAGGCCAGCCCAGAGAGGAGAGGAGAGCCTACGATTGGGTTGGAAGCTGCGGATGCACAGGCTGGCTCTGACCAAAGGGGCGCCTGAGGCTGGCGACAGAAGGGTTGTTTCCAGGTTTCTTAAGATTTCTGAAACTTAAATGCTGTCTGTCTTAACTATATCTTTTTTGTTGTCATAGAAATTTAACTTGTTTTTGCATATTGTGTGTCCAGTATCCTTGCCAAAGTCTCATTCTAATTTTGATTTTTGTTGAACTTTCTGCATTCACATCTGCATCATCCGCATTCAACTGCTCCTTCCTAATTCTTGGAACTTTCTTCTTACCTTGCTGTTACCTCCAGTACCTCTATTACTGGTAGATGGTGTTGGTGAGCATTTTCACCAAGAAATAGTTAGCTAGAGGTTCTTGTTTTGTTTTTTGGGGTTCTTTTTGGTGAGGAAGATTGCCCCTGAGCTAACATCTGTGCCAGTCTTCCTCTATTTTGTATGTGGGATGCCACCATGACATCGCTTGAGGAGCAGCATGTGGGTCCACACATGGGATCTGAACCTGCGAACCCTGGGCCACCGAAGCAGTGTGTGCGAACTTAACCACTATGCCACGGGGCTGGCCCCAGTGTGGGTTCTTGTTAGATAACTATCAGGTAAAGGAAGTTCCATTTCCAACCAGGAGGTAGGAATTTGTCTTTTATTTTTGTTTTATTTCGTCACAAATGGGTGTCTGACCTTACCAGTTCTTTTTCTATTGTGACATTATAGGATCTTCCCCCTTTAGTTAATGGAGTGTTACATTATTTGACTTTTTTCGGTGTACACCAGCCTTGCATATCTTCTAAAAATCCACCTTGTTCATGATGTTTTGTCTTTGTATATGTTGCTTACTTTATTATGCCAATATTTGTTGAGGGTTTTTTAAAATCCATGTTTATGAGTTGCTGCCTATCATTGTCTTACACCGTCTATGTTGGGTGTTGGTTTCGGTAAGGCTGGTTCCCTACAATGACACTAAGGAATATTCTCCCTGTACCCTGAGTCGAATTAGAGCTATTTTAATTAATGAAAGATTTTAGAATACTGTTTCAGTATTTTTTAATGTATGAGAATAATTCACATTTTTAAGTCAGTTTTTTAAGTTACAGTTTTCTGGGAATTTATGCTTTTCGTCTCTACAAGTTTTCGGCATAAAGTTGTTTATAATATCCTCTTATAAACTAATTGATCTCTGCAGCATCTTTTTATCAATATTAACTTATGCCTTCCCTTTTATTTTTACTGAGTTTTGTCAGAGACTTGTCAATTTCATATTCTGTATATGTTAATTCCAGTGTCCAAAGTCTTTGTGGGTCCTACTCTGAAGTGTGTTTTTCCTGCTGGCTCTCACTGATGATGACTTCCTTCTTTGTGTGTTTTATGAACTTTTTTCTCCTTTACTTTGAGCCCATGTCAACTTGGCACATTATCTGACAATTCTTTGAGACCTGGATTGAAGGTGGGTTTCTCCAGAAAGTATTTGCCTTTGCCTTTATGAGATATTTAAGGTTGTTACCAACTCAAGGCCACTATATTTGTTTGTTACACTGTGAAATACAGCACACAAAAAAGCACACTTCACTGAATTACCTCAAAAGTACAGCTCAATTAATTACCATAAAGCAAATGGCCATGAAACAACCAACTGCAACAAGAAACAGAACCTTGCCAACAGCTTTGAAGCCCCTTGTCCTACCTCCCAGCCCATACACTCTGCCTTCTTCCACAAGGTAATTGCTGTTCTGACTTTTATGGAAATTACTCCTTTGACTATAATTACAGTTTACCAAAACACACAACCCTAATCACATAATTTAGTTTTGCCCGTTTGAACTTTAAATAGATGGGGTCATTCAATACGTATTTTTTGAAGGGGAGGTTGCCTTCTATTGCTCACTATGTGTATGAAATTCACTCACATTGTGTAGTTTGTTTATTTTCCTTGATGTATAGTATTTCATTAGATGAATATGCTTCAGCTTATCCATTCTTTCAGTCACTTAACTTTCTTGGCTATTAATAGCCAAAAGTGAAGATTCTGTATGTCTCTCTTGGTGCACTTTTGCTCATATACTTGTTAGGCATATACTTAAGTATGAAATTACTGGGTTATAGGGTATGAACATTCAAGAAAACTCTCAAATACTTGGAAATTAACACGCTTTTATTTTTTTTAAAGATTTTATTTTTTCCTTTTTCTCTCAAAGCCCCCCAGTACCTAGTTGTGTATTGTTTAGTTGTGGGTCCTTCTGGTTGTGGCATGTGGGATGCCGCCTCAGCATGGCTTGATGAGCAGTGCCATGTCCGCGCCCAGGATCTGAACCGCCGAAACCCTGGGCCGCCGAAGCAGAGTGTGCGAACTTAACCACTCAGCCACGGGGCCGACCCCCAAACACCACACTTTTAAACAACCAATGGGTCAAAGAAGAAATCACAAAGGAAATTAGAAAAATATTTTGAAAGGAATGAACATGAGAACACAACATACCAAAACCTCAGGGGTGCAGTGAAAGCAGTGCTTAGGGGGATATTGATAGCTATAAATATCTACCTTAAAACAAGATTAAATCAGTAACCTAATTGTATCCCTTATGGAACTAGAAAAAGAAGAGCAAACTAAACCCAAAATGAGCAGAAGGAATGCAATAATAAAGATCAGAGCAGAGATAAATGAAAAAGAGAAAATCAAGGACACCAAAAGTTAGTTCTTTGAGAAGATCAACAAAATTGACAAACTGTTAGCTAGATTGACTAGGAACAAAAGAGAGAAGACTCAAATAGAGCAAGAATGAAAGGACGTCACTGAACTTCATAGAAAGAGGATTATAAGAGACATCTGTGAACACCTATATGCCAGCAGACTGGATAACCTACATGAAATGGACCAATTCCTAGAAGCACGAACTACCAAAACTGACTCAAGAACAAATAGAAAATATGAGTAGACCTATAAGAAGTGAGATTGAGACATTATTCAAAACCCTAACAAAGAAAAGCCCAGGACCAGATGGCTTCACTGTAAATTCTATCAAATACTAAAGAAAGAATTAACACTAGTCTTTTTCAAATTCTTCCCAAAAAAATTCAAGAAGAGGGCACACTTCCTAACTCATTCTATGAGGTCAGTATTATCCTGATACTGAAGCCACTAAAAGACACTACAGGAAAAGAAGACTGCAGAGTAATATCTCTTATGAATATAAATGAAAGAAATCCTCAACAAAGTGCTAGCACTCCAACTTAAGCAGCATATTTAAAGGATTATACACCATGATCAAGTGGATTTTTCTCCAGGAATGCAGGAGTGGCTCAACCTATGAAAATCAATGCTATATACCACATTAATAGAATGTAGGGAGAAAAAATAACATGATCATCCTGACTGATGCAGAAAAAGCTTGACAAAATCCAACATCTCTTCATGATAAAAACACTCAACAAACCAGGAATAGAATGAAAGTATCTCAACATAATAAAGCCCATATATGAAAAGCTCACAGCTAACATTCTCAGTGGTGAAAGACTGAAAGCTTTACCCCTGAGATCAGGAACAAGGCAAGGATGCTCACTTTCATCACTTCTATTCAACATAGTACTGGAAGTTATAGCCAGAGGAATTAGACAACAAAGAAAGAAAAGTCATCCAAATTGGAAATGAAGAAAGGAAAGTATCTGTTTGCAGATGACATGATCTTCTATGTATAAAACCCTAAAGAATCCAAAATACACACAACTGTTAGAGCTTAAAAATGAATTCAGCAAAGTTGCAAGATACAAAGTCACAAATCAGTTATACTTATATACAATATCAATTAAAATCTGAAATTAAGAAAATTCCATTTTCAATAGCATTGAAAAGAATAAAATATGTAGGAATAAATTTAACCAAGTAGGTGGGAAATTTTTCACTGAAACATCACTGAAAGAAATAAACCTAAATAGAAAGACATCCTGTGCTCATGAGTTGGAAGAGTTGATATTAAGATGGCAATATTACCCAAAGCAATACACAGAATCAACACAGTCCCTACCAAACCCCAGTGGCAATTTTTACAGAAATGGAAAAACCTATCCTAAAATTTTTATGGAATTTTAAAGGACCCAAGATAGGTAAAACAATCTTGAAAAAGAACAAAGTTGAAGACTCACTTCTCAATTTGAAAACTTATTATAAATGTACAGGAATCAAAACAGTGTGGTGCTGGGCCCGGCTCCGTGGCCAAGTGGTTAAGCTCGCACGCTCCGCTGCGGCGGCCCAGCGTTCAGATCCTGGGCAAGGACATGGCACTGCTCGTCAGGCCACGTTGAGACGGCGTCCCACATCCCACAACTAGAAGTACCAGCAACTAAGATATACAACTGTGTACAGGGGGGGTTGGGGGAGATAAAGCAGAAAAAAAAAAAAAAGATTGGCAACAGTTGTTAGCCCAGGTGCCAATCTTTAAAAAACAAACAAACAACAAAAAACAGTGTGGTGCTGGCATAAGGACAGACATATAGAGCAATGGAATAAGATTGAGAGCCCAGAAAGAAACCCTCACCTCTGTGATCAAATGATTTTCGACAAGGGTTTCAAGACCATTCAATGAAGAAAGAAAAGTGTCTCTAACAAATGGTACTTGGAAAATTGGATATTCATATGCATAAGAATGAAGTTAGATTTTTAAGCCATATGCAAAATTAGTGTAAAATGGATCAAAGAACTATATTTAAGAGCTAAAACTATAAAATTCTTAGAAGAAAACAGAAGCAAACATTCATGACCTTGGATTTGGCAATAGTTTCTTAAATATGACACCAAAAGGAAAAATGGATAAATTTGACTTCATTAAAATTAATTTTTGTGCATCAAAGGACATTCTTAGGGGCTGGCCCCATGGCCCAGTGGTTAAGGTTGTGTGCTCTGCTTCGGCAGCCCAGGGTTGCGCTGGTTCGGATCCTGGGCACGGACATGGCACCGCTCATCAAGCCATGCTGAGGTGGCATCCCACATGCCACAAGTGGAAGGACACACAACTAACAAATATATACAACTATGTACCGGGGTGCTTTGGGGAGAAAAAGGAAAAATAAAAAAATTTTTTTAAAAAAAGGACACTCTTAAGTGAATGAAAAGACAACCCACAGAATGGGAGAAAATATTTGCAAATCTGATAAGGAACTAATAGCTGGAATATATAAAGTTCCCCTACAACACAAGAAGAACAAAAAAATGAGGAAACCCAATTTAAAAATTGGCAAAGGACTGAAATAGATATTTCTCCAAAGAAGAGATATAAATGGCCAATAAGCACATGAAAGGAGCTCAACGTCATTAGTCATGAGTGAAATGTAAATCAAAACCACAAAGAGAAGGCTACTTCACACCCATTAAAATAGCTTTTATCAAAAACACAGAAAATAAATGTTGGCAAGGATGTGCAGAAATTGGAACCCTTGTACATTGCTGGTAGAGATATAAAATGATGAAGTTGCTCTGGAAAACATTTTGGTGGTTTCTCAAAAAGTTAAATACAGAATTACCATACAACCCAACAATTTCACTCCTAGGTAGATGCCCAAAAGAAGTGAAAGCAAGGACTCAAATAGATACTTGTACACCAATATTCATAGCAACATTATTCACAGTACCCAAAAGGTGGAAACAACCCAAATGTCCATCAACAGACGAATGGATGAGCAAAATGTGATATATCCATGCAGCAGAATAGTATACAACTTAAAAAGGAATGAGGGGCTGGGCCCCATGGCCGAGTGGTTAAGTTCGTGAGCTCCGCTTTGGCAGCCCAGGGTTTCACCGGTTCGAATCCTGGGAGGACATGGCACCGATCATCAGGCCATCCTGAGGCGGCGTCCCACATGCCACAACTGGAAGGACCCACAACTAACAATACACAACTATGTACCGGGGGGCTTTGGGGAGAAAAAGGAAAAAAATAAAATATTAAAAAAAAAAAAAAGGAATGAAATTCTGATACATAACTTACAACATGGATGAACCTTAATAACATTATGCTAAGCTAAATAAGCTAGACACAAAAGTACAGATGTTCTATGATTCCACTTATATGAGGTGCCTAGAACAGACAAATTCATAGAGACAAAGTAGAATAGAGGATACCAGAGGCTGGAGTTAGAGGGAAAAGGAGAGGTATTGTTTAATGAGCACAGTGTTTCTGTTTGAGATGATGAAATGTTCAGGAAATGGATAGTGATGATGATTGCATAACATTGTGAATTGCCACTGCATTGTACAATTGAAAGGAATTAAAATGGTAAATTTTCCCTTATATATTTTAGCACAATTTTTTAAAATCTTGTTACATAAATTAACCCATTTATTATAGGCTAGCATACTCTGATTTCTCTTCAGATCATATAAATCTTTCATCTTATTATAGGCTAGCAATGATCCAAATGGTGAAGCTTCTACTGATCTTTCAATTCCTTCAGTCTTTTGATGGCCAACTTTACTGTGACAGCAGAAGTGATGGTGTCGGTCCAGGCACCACCGGCTGCCAGTTTTACAGAGGAACCACAGTGCCAGATCCCCACAGCTCATCTCTTCATCTTGGTTTTGCCACAGAAGGAGCAAGTCTTCCTGGCGTGCTGGCTGATTTCAATTTTCTTCACCATTTTCCTGAGGGAGGTACCATAACGGGTCCAGTATTTACTGACAATTCCAACCTTGGTGCATTTAGCTATGTTGCTGCAAACTAAGTCCAAGCCCAGAGACGACCACAATTTTTTAAAATGAAAAAAGGGACACAATAGTACCAAATAGTGTTATCATTCATGTCTCTATGTCTATAGATATGTAATTCCATATGTATATATATATATTCCATTTATGTATAATATATTTGGTCTTTATTCCTTTCTTCATTTCCATCTGGAATAATTTTCCTTCTACTCAAAGAACTTCCTTTAGTATTTTCTTTTAGTAAATTCCTTCTGGCAATAAATTCTATTTTCGTTAATCTGAAAATGCCATTATTTTACTTTCTTTCTTGCCTGATATTTTTTTTCTGAGTAAAAAATTATAAATTGCTGTCTAATATGGTTGCCATGAGCCACATGTGGCTACTGAGCACTTGAAACATGGTGAATCCAAATGGAGAGAGGCTAGAAATATAAAAAACACATACAGGATTCCAAAGGCTTAGTATGAAAACAAAAAGTATAAGATATTTTGCTCATAATTTTTATACTGATTACGTTTTAAATTCATGATATTTTGACTATGTTGTGCTAAATAAAACATTAAGATTTTTTAAAATTATAAATTGGCAGGGGTTTTTTTTTTTCCAGTTACTCCATAACATTCTATTGTCTTCTAGCTTCATTTCTGTTGCAGTCAGCTGTCACATACTTTGGAAGATACGTGAATGTTTTCTCTGGCTGATTTTCTCTTTGTCTTTTTTTTTAGCAGTTTGATAATGATGTGCTTTGGTGTGGTTTTGCTTGTATTTATCATTCTCGGGGTTTATGGAGATTCTGTAAACTGGAGGTGGATATTTTTCATCAGTTTTGGAGAATTCTGCTTATGTGGCTTCTCTCTTCCTGCCTTTCAGGACTCGAATTACACATATGTTAGACCTTCAACTGTGCCTCACACATTTCTTATTCTCTTTTTTGTTTTATCAATTGTTTTTTCTCTCTGTGCTAATTAGGATGTTTTATATTGAATTATCTTCCAATTCAGTAATCCTCTCCTGTGCTGTGTCTAATCTGCTGTTAATCTATTGATTTCTTTAGTTATTTTACTTTTCAGTTCTAGTTAATTTTCTTATACATTACAATTCTCCACCCTTTCATCTGTTTTTTAAACCTTTTTCTCTACTTTCTCAAACATGTTAATTGTAGTTATTGTATATTCTGTGCCTACTAACTCCAACATGTGACTCACCTATGGGTTTGTTTTTGTTGTCTTTTTTCTTTTTATTTCCAGTCAAATGGCCCTGTGTCTTGACATGCCTAGACATTTTTAATTGAAAGCTGAACTTGTGCATAAAAAACTGTAGAGGGGCTGGCCCCATGGCCTAGTGGCTAAGTTCGGTGCACTCCACTTCGATGGCCCAGGTTCAGTTCCCGGGGGCAGACCTACACTACTTGGCAGTGGCCATGCTGTCATAGCGACCCACATACAAAATAGAGGAAGACTGGCACAGATGTTAGCTCAGGGCCAATCTTGCTCAGCAAAAAAACCCAAAATTGTAGAGGCTACAGATGAGCACTTCCCCTGCTAGGCAGATAGAGCAGGTGCTGATCGCCTTAATCTGATCACACAGCAAGCTGTGTTAAGGCTGTGCTGCGGTTTGGTAAGGTTCTGTCTACCGCTGGTTCACTTCCCACTTTTAGGCTACCATTAAAGGATTCCCACTGAGCACCAGAGCACCTCTCTCTGTTAGCCCTGATCTATAATCCTTGTCTTCTCAGCTAGATGAAATTGCCAGAACCTCTACTCTACTTTTCAGGGTCTTTCTGATTTGTTTCTTAGGTTCCTGCCTACAGAGTGTGAGAATTTGGCAATGTCTTGAGGGAAAAACTGTCAGGCTCAGTAACCCTCCATGGTTCCTAGCTGCATTTAGAATAAAACCCGACCTCCTTATGGAGGCCTGCAGCTTCTGCCATTTCATTTGCTCCAGCCACAGTGGCTTTTGTAGGTTCCTGGGACATGCTGAGTTTTTCCCTGCTCCAGAGTCTTGCACTGCTGAAGGTCCTTTGCTCTGAGAGTGACTGGCTCTGGCTCAGCTCTCCTCCTCAGAGAAGCTTCCCTTGTCTCCAGCCCCAAGAGGAACTCTAGACTGTACCACCCTGCTCCCTTGGAGCCTAAAAGTCACACATGAGCCACACCTGAGTTGGAATCTGGGCCCTGCCTCTGACTACTTGGGTAACTTTGGGCAAATCCCTTAACATCTGTGAACTTCAGTTTCTCATTCATAATACAGAGCTAACGGTGCCTATCTCAAGAGTGGTTGTGTGGATGAGACGAGACGATATAGCAGCAGGAAGAGCAGCTGGTGCATAATTGCTTGACAAAAGGTCATTATTATGTCATTCATTCATCCAGCAAACACTGGACACCAGGTGTGTGCCCAGCCCTTGCTTGGCAGGAGCTGGGATTCAGAGATGCATGAGGCAGGCACTCCCATGCTCTCCCCCTGTCCCCTAAGACTTCCCTGGGGACACTGGTGAACATCAAGAATCCCAATGCAGTGCCAATGTGCTATGACAAGGGAAAGCACAGGGGCTATGAGAGAAGGGAGTGTCTGACTGAGCCTGTGAGGGTGGGGTGCAGCCCAAGACATTGCCCACCCAAAGGAGTGCTAAAGGAGGAGAGCCAAGCAGGCATCCCCACCCACTCTCTCAAATTCCACTTCCAGCAGCAGGGTCATCCAAAACCCTCCAGTAGGGACAAGGGGCCTTTATTCTGCCGAAAACGTGGAGTCTCTGAAGGGCTTTAATCAGATTGATTTGATCATATTAGCCATTCTGGTTGAGACGTGAAGAATGAGTCAAGGGATTAGAAGGCCGTGGCTGCAGCTGGGGTAAGGGTTACGGTGAGGCAATGAGACACACACGGGCGGGCCCAAAGCTAACGGTTGTGGGGCCCAGGAAAGGGTGCAAAGGAAGGCCCTTATGCCATAGGTCCCAGGGCCGAGCTCCGTTGCATCTCCGCCCTGTTATCACCCATGGAACCAAACAGTGGAAAACACGTCTTTTGTGTCTCGGTGTTTGTGATAAGTGGGGCCCTCTAGAACGCAAGGCCCAGGGAAGGGACACCTCTCGTCCGGGTCTAGCGGCGGGACTGTACCTTGGGCTTGCTGATGATGGGCAAGACGCCCCAGGAAGGTGGAGGGTCCAGGAGGAGAGGCTGTTTCTGACCTGGGCGTCAGAGGCCCTGGGGGGCCGGGAGCGCTGGAAGGCCAGGGAGGGTCTGACCGGGTTCATGGCCTGTGAGGTGGGGGAATGCCAGGTCGTGAGAAATGGCTAGACCGTCCCAGGACCTTGCAGGGTCGCAAGACACGAGGAGCCCTGGACGACGGCCGAACCGGGATGCAGGAAGAGATGAGCTCGGGAAGGACGCCTCTAGGCCAAGGGGTTCCAAGCTAACGGACGGGTCTGCGGTGCCGGCCTGGCTCCCGGCGGCTCCACCGCGCAGGGCAGATCCCGACACGCTGGCGGCCGGGGGCTCTCAGAGCTGTTCCGTGCTCGGCTGGGCCCAGCGCTTTCCAGGCGCCCTCCGGAACCCCACCCAAGCCCACGAGGCAGGTCATTCTCGTCTCCATTGAGTCACCTGGGACTTGAGCTAGGGGACCTGCCCAAGGTCACAGGGCCAGCAAGTAGGGGGGCGGATTCGAACCCGGAGCCGGACCAAGGTCGCCGGGAAAGAGTTGGGGCTGCCGGCCTGGTGCATCCCGAGGGCCGGGTCGGCCTGCAGCACCAGGCCGGCGGGGGCGCGGGCCGCGGGGGCGTCTGGGTGCTTGTCAAAGAGGCGGAACTCCTCGCCTCCAGTCTTGTAGTTCGCGCACCGCGGGCGATGCTGCCTCGCGCCGGCCCGGCCCCTCAGCCTGACTACAACTCCCAGAAGGCTCCGCGGCGTAGGCGGGGCCGGGCGGCGCGGAGCGCGGCGGTGATGTCACCGCTGCATCCAGCTTCCCCGCCTGGGCCCCTCGCAGCGCCGGGACGCTCGGCCGCGCGCGGCCTGACGGGAATCGTGGTCCTCCCTCCGGGCGCCCCCAGCGGCGGAGCGGGCGGTGCGGACTCCAACTCCCGGCGTGCCCTGCGCGCCGGCGCACGTTAACGGAGGGAGGGGGAGAGGGATGGGGAGGCGGGGGGAGCGGCGCTGGGAGGGCGGAGTAAGGCGGGGGGAGGGCGCCCACACCCCTCCCCCTCCCCGCCGCTCCTTCCCCCTCCCCCGACGTAAACTGGGATCCCTTTCCCCTTGTGTCCGCCATATTGGACTGTAACTCTGGTCAGCGGCGGCGCCGGGCCCGGTGGACTCGCCGTTCCTCCCGCCCAGCGGCCTCCCCGCAGCTCTCGCCCGCCCGCCCGGCCATCCCCGCCCGGAGGCGACCCCGCGCAGCGCCCCCCGCCCTCGGCCGGCCGGAGCGCCCCGCCGCCGCCTCAGCCTCCCCGCCTTCCCCGCCCTCCGCCGCCGCCCGCGGCCCCGCGCCCGCCCCGCGCCCTCTCCCCGCCCGCCCGCCATGAGCCCGGCCGACGCCAAGCGCGGGGCCAAGCGCCGGAAGAACAAGCGGGGCGGCGGCGGCGGCTCGGGCGGGGGCAACGGCGGCGCGAGCGGCGGCAAGGCCGGCCCGGCGGCGGCGCTGCGCGGCTCCCAGGCCGCGGGCCTGGCGGCCCCGGGCGGCGCGGCAGCGGCCAACGGGCCCCTCGGCGCGGGCGCGGGCGGCGCCGCCCCCGGAGGCTACTTCGAGGTAAGCGGCGGCGGGGCGGGGGCGGGCGGAGGGCCGCGGGGGGCCTCCCGCCGGAGACCGGGCGCGGGTAACGGGCGGGCGCGGGCTGGGCGGGCGGGGGCCGCGGGGGCTCGCGCCCGTGACAGGCTTCCCGCGGGAACGGCGAGCCCGGGCCGGGCGGCGCCGGGTGCCCGCATCTCCTGGGGGAGGCGCGCGGCGCTGCCCACCTGCGCGCCGCTGTCACGGGCCGGGGGTGGTGCCGCCTGGCCCCGCGCGGGGCTCGCCCTTGAGATCACTCGTGTGCGATTCCAGAATAATTGGGAGTCAGGTGACGAGCGGGGCTTCCCTCCGGAGTGCGGGGCGCTTTGAAGTGCTGTTTCACAGTGCCCACCTTCTGCGTGCCCTTGCGGGTGATCGGTGAAAGTGCCTCCCAGAAGTTTTCTGTTTTTCCCCAATGTAATCATCTGAAAGCTACCTGACAGTCTTCCGGAGGTGGCAGCCCTGGCCCTTCATCCCCTGCTTTTTAAAAGTTTTTAGGAGTAATTGGTGGTCTGCTTACTCAGGCATTTGTTTAGTGTTTGAAGTTAAGGAATTTGAGAAATAATTCTTTTTCTGTTTTGTGTGTGAAGGCAGCTAGCACACACTGCATCTACCACTTATGGATTGCTGCCATTTTTATTCCGCTCTTGGTCACAACACTTGAGAAGACACAGCACTAGTACATGGGTATGCAATTGACATAATCCTTTCTAGTCATTCAGTTGGCTCCTGAAAGATAATGGATTTTTTCAGACGTTGCATTGTTAGAGCTGTTAAATTGTTTTAAAGACATTTGCAAAAAAAAAAAAAAGCCTCATCACGAGTATTTGTGTGCTAAATTATGAGATAGAAATTGTTTTATGCCAGATTCCAAATATTGTGTTGGAGCGGTATGTAGTGAGAACAGATAAGGAATTATTGCATATGGCATGGCTTTCTGATGCTTATACTCTTACATGAACATCCAGTAATGTGTATGTGCCTTAGTTTAAGTTTAAAGCATGTCGAGTGTTCTCTGCAGGATAGTAAGTCCAGTTGGAGCTTTCTTTCCATGATGGTGTTACATTTGTTTAGGATCCTGGGTCATAGCCCTGGACTTCACAGTCTCCAGAGGTTGCCCTTTTCCAATACTCTGGAGAGCAAAACAGGTGCAATTCTTGGGATCAAGGAAGAGACTTGTGCGTTTGGATCTTTGGGCTGTAAATTAAGGGCAGTGTTTGCTGCTGCTGGGGAGGGGGGAGTGGGAGGTCTGCTTATGCAAATTCTTTACAAAAACCTTGATAATATTTGCTGTAGCTGGATGTAATATGTACTCATTTTTTAGTGAGTCAAAAACAAGTTGGTGGTACAACAAAAATCCTTACACTAGCCTTTTATTCCATTATTTCAGGTTATGATAATTCCCATTTACTTTGCTATATTTAGCTAAAACAATCTTCGTTTTCTTATTATTCTAATCACACAATTCAAACTCAGATAACCATATGCCTAATATTGTTTTTGACAGGACTGGCTTATTCTGTTAAACTTATGAGTCAAGATTTTTGACTGTGACCCACTGTGATATCAGGAACTGTACTGCCTGCTCATGCATGCGCAGACACACACACCACAAGTTTTATAAAATGACATTCTGATACTTTCTGACTTTTTCTGTTCTGTTCAATTTCATTAATAAAATGTTGGTTATACTACACAATTACTTTACTGTGTAGTATTGAGTTGTGACCTATACCTTGAAAAACATTCTCTTTTACTATATTTTGAAGTTTTAAAGCTATGTCTTTAATTTTTAAATTTCTTTATAAGTGTTTTAATAATAGTGCATTGAAGATTCTCTTTATGGTAACAGAGCTAAAAATGTTCTTCACACCGATCACAAAAATTCTTACTGTAGTTTTGAAGGCTCTGAATTGTTTCCCCCTCAGATGTGAGCTCTTTGGGGCACCTTGTCTTGCATAGAACAGGCACCCAGAACAGTGTTTGTCAACAAGTAACAGCAAGTGGGTATTGGCCCTGCATGTCCCAGAGAGGCTTATGATTCCTGGGGGCGCATCGTCTCCATTCCATATAGGGTCACCAGGGCAGAAGATGTCTGAGACAGAAGTAAGAGTAGAAGGACTGTCTTGATTCTCTGCAGGGGTCTTAGCCCCACTGCCCTGGGCACAGTGCTGGGCACAACACTGAGTGTTAGATCCAGGACCACTTTCATCAAGGTGCCTGCTGAGGCAAAGAGGGTGTTTCTGCATGTAGGTGGCTTCTACAAAGACATGAGGGCTCGGGGATAAGTAGGAAAACATAGCTTACAGTCTTTGGCCCACAGCAAAACTGTGGTACACAAGGCTTGGGGGACACAAACTTGATAGGCTTTGTGCCCTCAGGCAAGGTATCAACCTGTGCTGCTTCAGTTTTCTAAGTGATATGGCACCCAGCTCCCGGGGTTATTGTAAGAATTAAACAAGTACAGGCAGGGAAGGTGCTTAAACGGTGCCTAGTGGCACACATTGCTATGTATGTATACGATCGTTATTTTTCAGAAGGCTCGGTTGGACTTTATTAGGGACTGTGCTGCAGGATGCTATTGATCAAGCTTTTTCCACTGGTGGAATGGGGAAACAGTGTGCCATCAAATATGATGGACATGGATCTTGGACAAGGCCTGCTCTAATAGCCTTGTGTGGTGGTCTGCTCTAATGTGACAATAGAGGGTTGGCCCTGAAATGAAACGTTGGAAGGTGAAGGATACTGTGAATATATCTTATTATTTTGCATTTGTATTTTAAAAGGTAATTTTCATAATGTTCATGATGTATTAAGTGAAGAAAGAAGCTTACAAAATAGAAAACAGTGTTTGTAGTATGGACCCATTTTTGTAAAATATCTGTGTGTATATATGTTTGTTTAGGAAAGGTCCGATAGGGTATATATGAAAATGTTTTGTGGTAGAAATTCTGATGGCTTTCTCTTTTCCTTTTTGCACATGCCTCAAGCTTTCAGACTTTTCTCGATGAGCATTACATGTGGAGCACAAAGGTGAATGGCACTTTTACAAGCTGGTATTACCAACATTTTTTCTTTTTCAAATAAAACTAATTTTGGCTTTTTCCACCTTGTAACAGCTAGACTTTAGATATTATATAAAAAATAAAAATATTTACACTGTCAGAATTCTGTTTTCTGAATAAGTGTGCAAAATTAAGTCAAACACATATTTGCAAAACCCAGAATTCTTTTATTATGGAAATTGACCTGTGTCACTAGAGGTTGGAGTATCAAATTACGTATAATTTACACTCATGGGGGGCTCAAATGGGAATTTAGGGCTATTTTTGTAATGCTGTTAGAGATTTATAAAAGGAGGCCATTTGGGGTAGGGATCAAAGTATGTTTTCAAACAGCAATATTAAAATTTTAAAGTCAGAGAAACCTGTTGCAGGGGGCATTTGTAATAATGTAAATCCTTTTTTGTTGCTGAAAAGGTGGCAAGAAGGAGATAATGTTAATAATGTTTAACGGCCGTCATGCAGTGTATCTTGTGGTTGGGTGCTGTGATCATGCATCTTGAGGTGCAGTTAGGCCTTCCCTGTGTTGTGGAAATCACTGCCGTAATGAAATGAGGTTCAGCATAACTCTTCTCTGGTTCATATTTGCCTTAGTGACCTGCAGAAGTAGATCAAATAAAGATCTCTGGTACCTTATGTGCTTTAATCAAGATTAACAATTTGGTGCAGCTGCAGAGAGCACCTCTGATTCAGTATTTTATGTATGTGTACACCCATAATCAGTATATCAAGATACAGACTAATCCCAGTACCCTATGATGCCCCTTTTTTCCCCCTTGATAGTCATCCCCACCACTATTCTCATGCCTTTTGCCTGTTTTTGAATTTCATATAAAAGTACTCTATGCCAGTCCTTTTTGTTTTTCTTCCTCTTCTTCTTCTCCCCAAAGCCCCCCAGTACATAGTTGTATATTCTAGTTGTAGGTCCTTCTAGTCGTGCTGTGTGGGACGCTGCCTCAGCGTGGCCTGACAGGCGGTGATTGGTCCACACTCAGGAGCAGACTGGCGAAACCCTGCGCCACTGAAGCCGAGCGCGCAAGCTGCCTGTGGGGCCAGTCCCTCCTCGTGCTCTTTGGCTCAACATTATATTTGAGATGCATCCATGTTGTTGATGTAGCACTTAATTCTTTTTCATGGTATGCAGTTTTCCATTGTGCGAATATTCCACAATTTATCCTTTCTAATATTGATGGACATTTAGGTTAATCTATTTTATGGCTGGTGTGAATCAAGCTGGTATGCACATTCCTATACGTGTCTTGGTGAACGGGAGTACTCATTTCAATCAAGTATATACCCGGAGTGAAATTGCTAATAAGTATGTATCTGGCTTGACTTTAGTGGATACTTGTTCTAAATGGTTTTATTGTATCTTAATTAAAAAAAATTGACATATAAAATTGATATTTTAAAATGTACACTTCCTTGGATTTTAACAAATAAATAGATTCATGTATCTACTACCACAATGAGGATACAGATGAGTTGCATTACCCACAAAAGCTGCCTCATGCTATCCCTCTGCACACTCTCCCTGCCGGTAAACTCTTGGCAGCTAGTACTTTGTTACTATGATACTGTCTTTTGGAGAAGTCTTATGGAATCATATAGTATGTAACTTTTTGAGGCTGGTTTATTTCACTCAGCATAATCAGTTTGAGATTCATCCAAGTTGTTGCATGTATCAGTAGGTTGTTCATTTTCATTGCTGAGTAGTAGTCCCTTGTATGAATGTACCACAGTTTACCCATTCTCCCATTGGTGGACGTTGGGGTTTTTCCAGATTTTGGTGATAATACATAGAGCTGCTGTAAACATTTATGAACAAGTTTCGTGTGAAAGTAAATTTTCGTTTCTCTAGGGTAAATACTAAGGAATGGGAGCTGGGTCATATGGTAACATTATAAGAAACTACCAAACTATTTTCCAGAGTAGCTGTACCATTTTGACTTCACACCAGCAATGTATGAGAGTTCCAGTTGCTCTCTGTCCTTGTTAGCACTTGATATTCTCAGTAGTTTTTATTTTAATCGTTTTAATAAATAGATGGGTAAGTGGCATTGTGGTTTTAATTTGCATTTCCCTAATGACTACTGATATCAAATGCTTTTCATGTGTTTATTTGCTGTTCTTCTATCCTCTTGGGTAAACTGTTTATTCAAGACTGCCTATTTTTAATTGGGTTATTTATTTTCTTACTTTTGAGTTTTGAGTGTTCTTTATAATTCTGGACCTCAGTTCTTTGTCAGATATGTGATTTACAAACGTTTTCTTTCAGTCTGTAGCTTGTCTTTTTGTTTTAGTTAACTGTTTTTTGCAAAGAAAGATTTAATTTTGATGAAGTTCAACTTACCAGTTTTTTCCTTTATGGATCATACTTTTTGGTGTCATGTCGAGGAACTCTTTGTTTTACAAAACCTCAGGTTATAAAGATTTTTTTCCTGTGTTTTCTTCTAAAAATTTCATAGTTTTGCGTTTAGGTCTGTGATTCATTTTGAGTTAATTTTGTGTAAGCTATCAGATTCAGGTAGGGATTCATTTAAACCCATTTGTTGACAGGGTATCCTTTCTCCATTGAATCCACTTTTCGCCTCTGTCAAAAATCATAGGGGGCCAGCCCTGTGACCCACAACTAAAAATACACAACTATGAACTGGGGGGCTTTGGGAGAAAAATGAAAAAAAGTAAAAAAAGTTCACACATTCTGCTTCGGCGGCCCAGGGTTTCGCTGGTTTGAATCCTGGGCGTGGACATGGCACTGCTCATCAAGCCATGCTGAGGCAGCATCCTGCATGCCACAACTAGAAGGACCCACAACTAAAAATATACAACTATGTACTGAGGGTTTTGGCGGGGCGGGGGGCAAGGAAAAATAAAATCTTAAAAAAAAAATCAGTTGATCTTATTCGTGTGGGTTATTTCTGGACTCTCTATTCTGTGCTGTTGATCCATGCATCTATCCCTTGTCTATACCACACTGTCTTAATTACTGTCACTCTTAAAATTAGGCAAGATGATTCCCCCAACTTAAAAAAAATTGTTTTGGCTATTCAGTTGTTTTGCTTTTTCTTACAGTTTAGAATCAGCTTGCCTGTATCTACAGAAAATTTTTCTGGGATCTGATTGGAATACCCTTAAATCTGTAGATCAGTGTGGTGGAGAACTGATATATTTGCTGTGTTGAATCTTCCAATCTATGAACATGATATGTCTCTCTCTTTATTTGATCATCTTTGATTTCTTTTTTCTGAGATGTAATTGACATATAACATCTGATTTTTTTCATCAGTGTTTTATAGTTTTTAGCATATAGATCCTGTACATGTTTTGTTAGATGTATACATAAATAGTTCATTTTTTCAACTTTTGTAAATGGTGTTTTAAAAAATTTCAGTTTCCATTTATTCATTGCTAGTATGTAGAAATAAAATTAATTTTGCTGTGTTCACCTTCTGTCCTTTGATCTTGCTAAAATCATATATTCTGGGAGTTTTTTGTGGATTCACTGGGATTTTCTATGTAGATAATCATGTCTGTGAGTAGTGATTTTTTTTTCTTCTGGTTTTCCATTCTGTATGCCTTTTATTTCTTTTTTTTTCTTTATTGCACTGGCTGGGGCTTTTACTACAATTTCCTTTTTCCTGATTTTAGTCATTCTTTCACCATAAAGTGTGATGTCTACTATAGATCTTTTTTTTTTTTTTTTTTTTGAGGCAGATTAGCCCCGAGGTAACTACTGGCAATCGTCCTCTTTTTGCTGAGGAAGACTGGCCCTGAGCTAACATCCGTGCCCATCTTCCTCCACTTTATATGTGGGACGCCTACCACAGCATGGCTTTTGCCAAGCGGTGCCATGTCCACACCCGGGATCCGAACTGGTGAACCCTGGGCCGCCGAGAAGCGGAATGTGCGAACTTAACTGCTGCGCCACCGGGCCAGCCCCTGTAGGTCTTTTTGTAGATGCCTACTAACAGGTTTAGGAAGTTACTTTCTATTTCCAGTTCACTGAGAGTTTTATTAATGGGTGTTGGATTTTGTCAAATGCTTTTTTGAATCAATTGATATGATCATGTGGTTTTTCTTCTTTAGACTGTTAATGTAGTGGATCACATTATTGGTTTTTGGATATTGAAATAGTTTTGCATTCCTGGAATAAGCCCTGCTTGATCATGGTACATCACTCTTTTTTAATTGGTAGATTCACTTTACTAATATTTTGTTGAGCATTGTTGCTTCTGTTTTCATGAGATATATGTGAGTAGTTTTCTTATGTTGTCCTTGCCTGGTTTTGGTGTCAGTATAATGCTGGCCTCTGAAAGTAAATTAGGAATTCTTCCCTTCTCTCTGTTTTAGTAGTTTATGCTTTTCGAAGAATTGCTCCATTTCATCTAAGTTGTTGAATTTATGTGTGCTCTGTTGTCTGCAGTTTTCCTTTATTGTCCTTTTAATGTTTGTGGGGGTCTGCAGTGATGTTCTGCTTTCGTTCTTAATGTTGGTGATGTCTTCTTTTTTTACTGCCAGTCTTGCTAGAAGTTCCTCAAGTTTTTAATCTTTTTAAAGAGCTAGCTCAGGGCCAGCCCGGTGGCCTGCTTCAGCGGCCCAGGATTTCGCCAGTTCGAATCCTGGGCGAGGACATGGCACTGCTCATCAAGCCATGCTGAGATGGCACCCCACATGCCACAAGTAGAAGGACCCACAACTAAAAATACACAACTATGAACTGGGGGGCTTTGGGAGAAAAATGAAAAAAAATTTAAAAAAATTTAAAAAAAAGAGAGAGCCTTTTGTTTTACTGATTTTTTTTCTGCTTCTGAGTTCATTGATTTTTTTCCTTCCTTTTGCTGTATTGCTTGCTTTGGGTTTATTTTGATTTTTCTTTTTCTAATTCCTTAAAGTAGAAGCTTAGATTATTGATTTGAGATGATTTTTCTTTTCTAATGTACATATTTAGTGCTATAAACTTTTCTCTAAGCCATACTTTAGCTGCATCCCACAAATTTTGGTATGTTGTATTTTCACTTTCCTTCAATTTGAAATATTTTAAAATTTCCCTTAAATCTTTCTCCTTGATTCATGGGTTATTTAGAAGTATGTTGTTTAGTTTCCTGTTATTATTCTGCTACTAAGTTCCAATATGGTTGGAGAACATGCTTTGTATGATTTTAATTCTTTCAAAAATTTTAAGGTTTTATGGTTCATTTTTGTGAATAGTACTCATGCACTGAAAAGATATATTCTGTTATTATTGAGCGGAGTGTTCTCTGAAAGTCAGTTAGATCCAGTTCAGTGATGATTTTGTTCAGTTCTTCTATAGTCTTGCTCATTTTTTGTGTGCTAGGTCTGTCAACTGCCAAGAGAGGTGTGTTGAAGTCTCTGACTAAAATTGTGGATTCCTTGATTTCTCCTTACAGTTTGTTTAGTTTTTGCTTCATGTATTTTGAAAGTCTGTTGTTTGGTACATTTAGGGTTATGTCTTGGTAAATTGACTCTTTTGTCGTTTAACTTATGTTCCTCTTATCCCTGGTAGTTTTCTTAGCTCTGAAGTCTGCTTTATCTGATTCTAACATAGTGAATTCGGCTTTCTTTTGATTAGTGTTTGCATGGTGTATACTTTACTATCCTTTTGTTTTTAACCTGCCTATATAGTTTTACATGAAGTGGATTTCTTATAGACAGGTGCTTGATTAAATTTCACTGATCCATTACATTCATATTTTCACCTTAAGTTGTACTGTATATGTGAAGTATACTTATTAACTTAAGGCCTTTTTTCCTGGCTTAATTACTAATTGAAGATCTATTTGGTGCTAGTATGAGATGTTTCTGTGCATTGTATAGCCCTCTTTATTGGACTTTTTTGACCCTATAGGCTTTCTGAACTCATTTGCTGGAATACACTAGTGTGGAGACACCAGCAGTCTTTATTTTGGAGAGAGTTTAACCAGTATGAATTGAAATTGAATGACTTGTATCTCGTAGGCCTACAAAACGTTTTTTGTTTTTTACTGTAGACATCAGTTTTAGTTTCTAAACTATCTAGAGTTACTTCAGTAATGATTGTGGCAATGAATTATCACATGTTGTTTCCTGTGGAAATTGACCTTTTCTTTTTTTTAATTGAGTTCGTAATAGTTTACATCATTGTGAAATTTCAGCTGTACATTATTTCTTGTCCGTAACCACGTTTAAGTGCTCCCCTTCACCCCCTGTGCCCACTCCACATCCCCCTTCCCCTGGTAACCACTGAACTTTTCTCTTTGTGTGTTTATCTTCCACATATGAGTGAAGTCATATGGTGTTGGTCTTTCTCACTTTGGCTTATTTTGCTTAACGTAGTATCCTCCAGGTCCATCCATGTTGTTGCAGATGGGATGATTTTGTCTTTTTTTTTATGGCTGAGTAATATTCCATTGTATACATATACCACATCTTCTTTATCCAGTCATTGGTCGATGGGCACTTGGGTTGCTTCCATGTCTTGGCTATTGTGAATAGTGCTGCAATGAACATAAGGGTACATGGGTCACTTTGTATTGTTGGTTTCAAGTTGTTTGGATAGATACCCAATAGCAGGATAGCTGGGTCATATGGTATTTCTACTTTTAGTTTCTGGGGGAATCTCCATACTGTTTTCCATAGTAGCTGCACCAGTTTGCATTCCCACCAGCAGTGTATGAGGGTTCCCTTTTCTCCTCACCCTCTCCATTTATTTATTTATTTATTTATTTTTAAAGATTGGCACCTGAGCTAACGTCTGTTGCTAATCTCCCTTTTTTTTTTTCTTCTCCCCAAAGCCCCCCAGTACATAGTTGTATATTCTATTTGTAGGTCCTTCTGGTTGTGCTGTGTGGGACATTGCCTCAGCATGGCTTGATGAGTGGTGCTAGGTCTGTGCCCAGGATCAGAACCGGTGAAACCCTGGGCTGCCGAAGCAGAGCTCACAAACCAGCCCCCCACATTTGTTATTTTTAGTCTTAGTGATGATAGCCATTTTAACAGGTGTAAGGTGTTATCTTAGTGTAGTTTTGATTTGCATTTCCCTGATGATTAGTGATGTTGAACATCTTTTCATGTGTTTGTTGACCATGTGTGTATCTTCTATGGAAAAATGTCTGTTCATATCCTCTGCCCATGTTTTGATTGGGCTGTTTGTTTTTTTGTTGTTCAGTTGTGTGAGTTCTTTATATTATTCTTTATATATTATCCCCTTGTCGGATATGTGATTTGCAAATATTTTCTCCCAGTTGGTGGTTTGTCTTTTTGTTTTCATCCTAGTTTCTTTAGTCTGATGAAGTCCCACTTGTTTGTTTTTTCTTTTGTTTCTCTTGTCTGAGAAGACATGGTATTCGAAAAGATCCTTTTAAGTTTGATGTCAAAGAGTGTACTACCTATATTTTCTTCCAGAAGCTGTATGGTTTTAGCACTTATCTTCAAGTCTTGATCCATTTTGAGTTTATTTTTGTGTATGGCATGAGATAATGAAATTGACCTTTTCTTTCACATACACTCGTAGAATACAAAGAACATTTTTCTCTTGAATATTTTGAGCACCGTATTAGTTATATTTTGAAACTGAATGAGAGGTTGGGAAATTTACCTTCTTATGGCCCTTTTTTTAAAATATTCTTTTTTTTGGGAATAATTTTGGACTGATAGAAAAGTTGCCAAGTTAGTATAGAGAGTTCCCATTATTTCCTTCAGCCAGCTTTCCCTAATGTTGACATCTTATGTAACTTTGGTATATTTGTTAAAACTAAGAAATTAAAATTGGTACAATATTATTAACTACAGACTTTATTTGGATTTCACTAATTTTTCCACTATCTTACTTCTATTCCAGGATCTAATCTAGGATACCACATTGCATTTAGTGGCCCAAAATTTTAATTTTATTTCTTTTTAGCTGCCTCATCTATGAAATGGGAAGATTAATTTTTATTTTCTTCAAGGAAGTCTCACAAAAGCTAATTAATATTCATTTTAAAGTATGGTAGTAATTTTATATGCTAAAATTCAGTGAAATTTTTTAACTGTTTAATGGTTTGCTACAGTCTAATTCTTTTCTCTAGAAATGCTGGGCAATTATTCCACTGTGGTGAAAGTAGCCTAGTGGGGTAAATATTCTCTGCAAGTTCCTGCTGAGAGCTTAGCTCCCTCTTCAGAGGCCACTGAAGGGGTAACCTGTCAGCGGGTGCCTCCCTTGTTGATGGTTAGGACAGCTTAGAGAAGGGACTTACCAGCCCCTTGCCAAAGCTGTTTGGTTGCTTTGGATGAAGAAATTCTATAGGGTCTGGTGGTGCAGCGGTTAAGTTCTCATGTTCTGCTTCGGCGGCCCAGGGTTTGCCAGCTCCCATCCTGGGTGTGGACATGGCACCACTTGGCATGCCATGCTGTGGTAGGTGTCCCACATATAAAGTAGAGGAAGATGGGCGTGGATGTTAGCTCAGGGCCAGTCTTCCTCAGCAAAAAAGAGGAGGATTGGTAGCAGATGTTACCTCAGGGCTAATCTTCCTCAAAAAAAAAAGAAATTCTATAAATGAATTCTTAATCATGCTTATAATATTTCTGTTGTTTTCTGTTTTTAAAAGGATTAAAAACAGCATCACTTGTTAACTCGCTTAAATTGTAGCTACTGTCAATATTCTCCCTTCCTTTAAAAGAATAATAGGTCAGTTTTATGTCAGCCAAAAAAAAGAAGAATAGGAAAGTTGGATTTGTCAACCAGTATTACAATTAAGTGATCTCCACAAACCTTGAGGTGAACTGTTCTTTGTATGTTTGCACATTTTCACATGCCCACACCAGTATTCCAGTTGGGATGCTGGGATTGGCAAATCATGGACTTGTAGGCCTTTAGAACTGAACGGGACAACAACACAACACACTTAGTGCTGAAACAATTTTTTTGCTATCTGAGGAAACAGGCCAAAAGAGTCGAGTTTGAGAAATTCCTTTAATTGTCTTAGTCATTGTCCCCTCTTGCACCTTTCAACTCCTGGTGGCATTTATCACTTATCAGTAATCACCAGAGATAGAAGACTCTCCTGTTTTACTCTAGTCTTCCTTACTCCCCTCCCAGTCTCTGCATGTCCTTTCTCTCAGCCGGTGTTTGTGAGTGCACTCTGCTACTACACTCCCCACCTTTTCTACACATGAACCTGCCCGCTTGCCTGAGCATGTGGATGTCTTCACATTTCTTTGATGGCACCTTCGCTTGCTCTTCTGCTGTGCCTTGCTTGCCAGACTCTGGCCGAATCGAGAAGTTCTCATCCTTCTTGCTCTTAGCTTCCTTCTGCTTTGTTGTTCTCCTGCTGTCGCCGCCTCTGTCTGGCACTGTAGTATCGTGTTCTGCCTCTCTGGTGTGGCCTGCACAGTGTGGGTGGGCCATGTCCTCCTCGCCTCTGTGCCTTTGTTGGTGCTCCTTCCTCTGCAGTGTTTCTCTCGCTTCTTCCCCCAGTTAACTGCTGTTCCTCTCTAAGAGGAGGTCATGTGTTGTCCCTGTAGGAAGCGTGCCTTCGCTATCCTAGGCCAGGCTGTTGCCTCTCTTCTAGGTTCCTTTGGTGCCTGTCCTTAGCTCGGCCACAGCACTTAGACTGGATTGTAATCCCTGGTTTATTGGAATGTTTTCTTGCGCTCTGTGGCTTACTCAGCACTTAGTAACATGCTCAGAAAATGTGTTCTGGGATCCAGGCCAGTTGATATGGGCTCCTGCAATTCTTCCCCCATCCCTTTTTTCTGAAATCTGTTGTCTTTTAATTTGGAAGAAAGCTTTTTTCCTTTTTTCCAAAGTTAATCCTGTACTCCAGGGGTTTTTAACTGATAGATTTTAGTGAGTATCTTAAACCTATGGAAAATCACTGCAAAATTTATGTGTGAGTGTGTTATCTTGAGGTCTATTCAAAACCTCTCTGTCTTTTCTCTCCTGGGTCTTGTATCTTTCTTCCTCTATTGAGCTATTTTCCTTAGCATTCAGATTTTGATTTTCCCATCTTCCCTTGCCCCTTCAGTCCTTCTCTTAACCTTGCTTAACCATGTAAGATAGCTTTCTCTCTTTGTTCTACTCACTGCCATCAAACGACTTGAAATATTAGTTAATAATGCTAGTTAATACTGGTTGCTTCTACTTCCTTCATCCTCATTTCCTGTTTTACTCCCTTATCCAGCTTTTTCATCTACCACTTTAATAGCCTTCATAGGGGTCATTAAGTGACCCTATCTTTACAAATCCTGTAGTTGTTTTTCAATCCTGATAACATTTGAGATTGTTGCATTTGACCTTGATTGTATGCACCTTTCTGGAATTCTCTTTTGCCTCCTTTTGTCCGGTGCTGTCCTGTCTCTCCTCCTGACTCTTGTGCTGCTTACCCTCCCAGCTTTGGCGAGCTCACTTATTCCTACACTTCCAACTCGCAGCTTTTTTTTTTGAGGAAGATTAGCCCTGAGCTAACATCTGCTGCGAATCCTCGTCTTTTTGCTAAGGAAGACTGGCCCTGAGCTAACATCCATGTCCATCTTCCTCTGCTTTATATGTGGGATGCCTGCCACAGCACAGCTTGACAAGTGGTGCATAGGTCTGCACCTGGGATCCAAACCGGTGAACCCCGGGCCGCCGAAGTGGAGTGTGCACACCGCTGTGCCATCGGGCCGGCCCCACCAACTCTCACCTTGATACAGATGATTCTATGTCCAGTTCTTTCTCTCAAATTCAGACTTACATTTGATATTTTCAGCATATGTTGGTAGAGATTTCTGATGATAGTTAGACACTCAAATGGTTGATCAATAAATCTCGAACATTGTGGATGTACTCACTTGCTAAACTGATGGTTGAGACCTCACCCCCAACCCTGCATCTGTGGTAAGTGAACTCAGCTTGTCCATATTTAGACTAAACTCTTCTTTCCATATTATAAAATAGTCCTTAGGTATAACTGGTTTGTTTGCTGGCTAATTTATCAAAAGATGCTTTTGTCTAAAGATCTCAGGCCAGCTGTATGTGGTTGTGCATTGGATACAGTTTCCTCATCTGTCAGGTAGGAAGATTATGCTAGATCATCTTGAAGGTCTTTTCCAACTTTGTAAATCTATGGTTGTCTCTCCTTTGGTCACACCCTGTCAGAGACTACCCGTCGCCTACTGCAGGGGTCTGTAAACTGTGGTGCACTTGAGAGGTGCACTGGGAGTAGGTAGGACGCTCCCTGGTGATGCAGGAAGAACACATTGGTCCTTATGTTTTCAAATAAGACATTGCCCTTTACAGATGTTTAGTGTATGATTGAGACTGGCACCCTCACTTGATCCGTATTTCAGAGTCATGTTCATGATTCTTGAGGTATCCTGAGGCAGGGGAGGAAGTTTGTTCACTTAGAGTGTGTTGAAGCCTATAGCAGTTAATGAGCACGAAGCACATTAATGAAGTTTGCTGTCTAATTTTAATTAAACTGGTCCTCACAAAATAGGTAGTCTTCAAAGAAACCCTGGATTGAAGATAACGTCAATAATGAAAGCGTATGAAACAGCAAAGAATTGATGGCAGAACCACCGCTACTACTTCCCACGTAAGCTCTTTGTTAACCACATAATGAAGTTAAGAAAATGACCTAAGCAGAACTAAGAGTCAACTCGCACAGATTACTTGAAACATGGAGTTATATCCACTTTTGTTAATGATGAACCGTGTCCAAAGGGATTATCTTGCATTGAGATTTTAGGGAAGAAAAGTATATAGTCTTGGGGGCCAGCCCCGTGGCCAAGTGGTTAAGTTCACACACTCTGCTTCAGCGGCCCAGGGTTTTGCCGGTTTGGATCCTGGGCGCAGACATGGCACCGCTCGTCAGGCCACGTTGAGGCAGCGTCCCACATGCCACAACTAGAAGGACCCACAACTAAAAAAATATACAACTGTGTACTGGGGGGATTTGAGGAGATAAATCAGGAATAAAAAAAAGAAGATTGGCAACAGTTGTTAGCTCAGGTGCCAATCTTTAAAAAAAAAAGTATATAGTCTTTACAGTCAGCAAAATATTTACAAACTAAGCATCCAGAGGAGAAACAATACCTATAAATTTTGTGGTAAGGTTTAAAGTCCTGCATTGCTCAATCTAGTACTTTATAAAATTTCATTAAGCTTAAGGATGAGCTCCTTCTGAGGTTTCTAACTTAGATTTCTATATGGTTCAGTTTCAGAAGGAACTACAGCTAATTTGTACAGACATTTAATATGGAGAATTAGGAGCATACGACATTTTGGAAAGGACAGGTGGAACAGGCTCTCTGGGCTGGTCTCCCAAGAACGACTTCCAGAACAAAAGTACAGCACTCAGCTGTGGAGTTGGTCAAGCCATTCTGCAACATTGGCCACACTTACCTAATACTAAAAGAAAATATGCACAGACCACTGGGGAAGAGCTTGCTCTTCCACTAGGGAGGAGGCAAAAGAGCTGAAATAATTCACGGGAAACAAGATGGCAACAGAATAAGTACATTACTTTGTCAGCAAATACGTTTGCAGTATACATAGAAAATATTGCAGAAAATTTGAAAAAAATAAATTATGGTGTGTAGGGAGTTTGCTCTGAGATGATAGAAACAGGTGTTTCTAAACAGATTTCAGCATATGCTTTTTGCTAGATTCAGATTGAGTACTTTTTTTTTTTTGTGAGCCATTGAATATCCTGGAGCATATGTATTCTGAAATGATTCCTTTAATAAACAGAGTTTTGTGGAAAAACTAGATTTAACCAGTGATGGTGCAGCCACTGTAATTTAAAAAAAAAAAAGATTCTTGGATAGAGTAGGATTGCAGAAAGAACACATGTGAAGTTTATTTACCACACGATGCATGGAGAAGTTCTTATAGCAACTAATCAAAGCCAGCAGCACATAAGGGATCAGCCTGAGACGTTTACAAAGCAGTAAATCTTGACAGTGTTTTGTAATGAGATGAGGAGTAACTATGAAAATACTTGGCGAGATACAGAACATTGCTGGTTATCTTGTGGCAAAATTTAGATCATTGCCTATTCTGAAGGTGAATTGAGTGTTTTGTTTTACATGAAGACAAGCGGTCTAAATTTGCTGTAGTAAGTGCCTTTTCTGTAAGTGCCTGTCAGGAGAAAGCTACCTAGGAAATTCAGTATTTTTGAGAAAATAAACACTTAGTCTGCCCCCTCAAGGTAAAGGTGACATTTTAACAATGTGTAGAAAATTGCTTTTTGAAAGGAACTCTGGCCATAGAGAGAGTGTTTTGAAAATGGATGTTTAGTGTTGACTCCATTATTATTATTATTATTTTTTGCTAAGAATATGTAAATAGTCATCTTACTGCACACTTAAACTTGGAAATGGATTTTTAGCCTATTTAAAAGCTGCTTGTAACATTTAGTTTTGAACTTTTATTTATTAAAAAATATAGGGGCCAGCCCGGTAGCGCAGCGTTTAGTATGCACGTTCTGCTTCGGCAGCCCGGGGTTCTCCGGTTCGGATCCTGGGTGTGGACATGGCACCGCTTGGCCCGCCATGCTGTGGTAGGCGTCCCGCATATAAAGTGGAGGAAGATGGGCACGGATGTTAGCTCAGGGCCAGGCTTCCTCAGCAAAAAGAGGAGGATTGGCAGTAGTTAGCTCAGGGCTAATCTTCCTCAAAACAAACAAACAAACAAAAATATCCCTTCTGATTACTGTGTAAGACTGATCTCTGATGAAGAAGATGAAAATTGACTAGCTGAATTTCAGCGAAAATCCTTGCATGATTGATTGGTGGGATTGAAAATTGATTGGCATGATTTGCCAAGTGCAGCCAATGATGTGGTTCTTCCATTTAGCTCTGTCTTTAAAGGGGAGTGACCTTTTCAGTAAAGACTGCCAGTAAAACCAGCTTTCTAAATAATTTGTAGTGCTCTAAAGACCTGGTTTTAACAGAAAGTATTATACCAAGGTTTTAAAAAATAATAAAGTACGTTCAGTCACACCAGTCTCCTTAAATTTTTTTCTCCTGATTTTTTTGTGCTATAAAAAGGCACAGTGGTTAAGTTCACACGTTCCGCTTTGTGGCCTGGGGTTTGCTAGTTTGGATCCTGGGTGTGGACATACGGACCGCTTGTCAATCCATGCTGTGGTAGGCGTCCCACATATAAAGTAGAGGAAGGCGGGCACGGACGTTAGTTCAGGGCCAGTCTTCCTCAGCAAAAAGAGGAGGATTGGCAGCAGATGTTAGCTCGGGGTAATCTTCCTAAAAAAAAAAGATTTTTGGTATTGTTAATAAAAAAACAAGTATGCTAAAACACAGTTTCATTTTTATCTTATTGTATGTTTCTATATTTTGTGTGTATTTTATTGTATGTAAATTACATTCATCAACTGCATCTGAGCACCTTCTCTGTTAGTAGTAAGAGATAGAGGATGATCTCAAAGCTATGGCCTTGTGCCGTACCCAGGCGTGCAGTCTCAAATGTGGGTCTGGGGCTTGTGCGCTCAGGTCTTCCTGATCGGAAGTCCTTCCAGAGGAGTGCCACTTGCTGGTGACCAAGCAAGACATCTCTCCAGCTGGGTCCCTTTCTCCTTTCTCCCTTTATCCTGTGCTTTCTCACACCACATATCTGGATCTTGGCTCTCCACTTTTGCTCTCCAGAAGTGCTTTTTCTCCTGCTTCCTCTTTTCTTGTCCCATTCCCCATCCCTTCCTTCCGCTTCTGCCTCCTAAGAGTCTAGCCATCCTTTGCAGCCTAACCTCATGCTGCCTTCTGCATTCAGCTTACCCTCTCTCAACTAGAGCAATTATCCCTAATGACACTGAACACATTTGTATTTACCTGCATATTTATTGACTTTTAATAAGTTGCAAGTTTATTGAAGGTAGAAAAGTTTTAAGGCCTAGTACCTTGTTCATAGTATCTTGTTTATAGCCAGTAAGTGTTGAATGAATCAATTGAGAAGAAGAATTAGGAATTTTTTTTAAGTTGTCTAAAAATTTCAGTATCACATCTGAAGTGTAGAAATTTTCTACCATGTGAATTTAGACAGTCTTGCCAATTTAATCCAGATGTTCAAACATACTAAACTAAAAAGTATAGTAAGACATTCTAGGCCAGCATTTCCCACCGTGATATGTGTGTTGTTACTAGGTATAGCGACCACAGTGTACGGGGCAAAAATAAGAGAAGTATTGCTATGAAAGAGGAGGGGTGGTTATTTGGAGAATTAGAACTTACATCTTAGGCAATAATTGCCTGAATATGTTTTCTTGTGTACCCAGTCGATTTCAGATTTAGTTAGTTCTGATTTTGGAGTGTAAAAGGATCCTGTTAATGATTATTCTCTTCCTTTTTCTACGGCATGGAAACTCATGATTGGGTAGGAATAAGTCTTTAGATCATTCCAGAAGTTAAACACAGTTTGTTTCAATATTGTCCTAGTTATTTATTGAAACACTCGTGGGCTTACTCCTCCAGACTCTTGTAAAGAGCCAGCTGATCAGAAATCTATGTGTGGGGATGAGAAATTGTAATGGAAATTCTGTTGCTAACAGTCGTGGAATTTAACTTTCTAAAAACTGGGTTTTATTTAGCAGCAACACAAAAGCAGTCCAAAGGTAGTTTATTCAGTCATATTTAAACATAATTGTGCAGATAAGAGCTTAGTGCTATTGAACTCAGTTTCAATAGTGAGAATTCTGGTGTTTAACATCCTGAAATACACTTGAGAGCTGTGGGGACGAGTCAGGGCACACCTGAGATCTGGCCTCATTAATCATATATTTAGAGGATCTGTTTTGTGTCAGGAAGTGTTCTTGGCACTGAGGATACATCAGATGATCAGATGGAGGTCCCCCTTCCCACTTTCTTAGGAAGAGACAATAAATTAGGTAGAGTGGTGAGATACTGGGCATGATGCCTGCAGTGTTAGGCCAGGGGGTCAGGGAAAGTCTTCCGGAGAAGGTAACACTGAGCACAGACCCAAAGGGCAGTGAAGGAGCAAAGCTATGCAGACATCTGGGTAAGAGTGTTCTAAACAGAGAGAACGACAGGTGCCAAGGCCTTGTGACTCCATTTTTATTTCAGATAATTCCATTCAAATAAAATATGCTTTCAGGGGCTGGCCCCGTGGCCGAGTGGTTAAGTTCGCGCTCTGCTGTAGGCGGCCCAGTGTTTCGTTGGTTCGAATCCTGGGCGCGGACATGGCACCGCTCATCAAACCACGCTGAGGCAGCGTCCCACATGCCACAAGTAGAAGGACCCACAACGAAGAATATACAACTATGTACCAGGGGGGCTTTGGGGAGAAAAAGGAAAAAATAAAATCTAAAAAAAAAAAAAAAAAATGCTTTCATAATCAGTTGGATCCAAATATTGTCTAGAATCTGATCACAAAGTCAGATTTCTGGGTAGTCCTGGGATTCACACATTCATCCTTAAAATTTTAGGCTTAGTATATTGTCGTGGTGAGGAGACTTTGATTTCATCTCATTCAGATGCTCTTGAAAGTGGAGCCACACTCTTAGGGTCAGATGCTGGATAATTCGCGTAATATCTGGAGGTTTTCACACCTAATATTTAAGTAACAGAAACTTAAAGCATGATTCTAATCTTCACTTTTGAATACCTTCTGAAGTTGTGGAAGTTGAATACCGACTTCCACTACATAGCCCAGCAGTGCTTCAGAATTAGTGATTCTGAGTAGTCAGGCAGCAGTGGATGTTTGGGGTTTCTGTTGCCATCTGCTCAGTCTGCAGCCACGCTGAACCTGTCTTCCTTGGGCGAATTGCCTTACTCTTATTTCTACTTGCAGGGTTGAATTCAGTGTTCAGATCTTCCATTTGTAAGGAAGCAGTACATCCTCTAAGCCATTGTGGATTTGGTAATCCGGATTTCTTACAGCTCTTTAAATTCAGAAAATCATTCTGAGCTGAAGAAGCAACTCTGTAAATCTCTTAAAAGAGCTTTGATGACATGCTTAGAAGATATCAAAATCAAATCTCCTTGTTTTTTCCTCCATATATTTTAAACTTTCCCTAATGATTCCATGAACTGGGGAAGAATAGTCACACTCTTGGTCACCTCATCTGTTATTCCCCCTTGCAAGGGTCACAGTACAGTCTTTGGGTGTCTGGCACAGCAGTAAAGGGCCCTCTAGCTCTCTCTCTTGACTGGAGTAATTGAAACTCTTTTCTCCCCTTCATTGCTGAAGTCCTGTGGTGACACAGGAGATAAACCCTCCGATGTCTAGGCCTAAGGCTGTGTGTGGTTTAGAAGAAAGAGTGAATTAGCCCATGCCTGCAGGATTTGGAGAGCTCCTTCCTAGACCACGGCTTAGCTAGAGGAGCTGGGGCTTGTTCCAGTCCTCATTCCCTGGCCTGGGAACTTTTGTGCTAACCAGTTTAGGAGAACAAATGTTTCTGTCAAGTCTCATTCTCAGCTGGGCTGCATTTAGTTGTGTTTCCCAGATGGAAGTCGAGCCCTCTAAGTGCTGACCGCATCAGTGCCTCTCCCTCTCCTTCCCACCCCTTCCTACCCCCTCCTGCCCTCTGTTGTTTTCAGGGTTCTTTAGATTACAAGAAACAGAAGGCCACTCAGCTTACTTTAAGAGAAGAACTGCTGTGGACAGGCAGCTCTGGCGCCCTCCTGTCCTGTTGCTCTTCTCTCTCTGGGGCAGCTTCCCTGAGCGCTTCTCTTCTGGCTGGCCCACCTTACCCACAGGTTCTCCTCTTTGTTGATTCTGCTTGTCATGGCTCCAACTCTTACTCCTGGTAGCTTCTCACGATTACTGGCTGATTTCGCTTTGTATTTTGGTCCATGTTTCTCAGAAGTGGACCAGATCAAGTTTTTATGCTAGGCCTTGTCATGGGTCCTTGGCCACACTCTGGTGGGCAGACTGTCCCCTGTGGGTTAATTATCCATTCTCAGGCATGAAGGAGAGGGTAGGGCCTGGGATACGAGGCAGGGGGACTGTGAGGGCACTGTCGTTGATGAGAGCCACCTTGCAGGCAAGCTTGGAGATGCACACCTGTTAGGACAGTGTGCTTCTGTTCGGTTATATGTAAAAAATTCGTATGTGTAATATGAGTTTGAAAGTGAGTGGCTTCCAAGGTAGAACACTTAATTTTATTTAAAGATGTCTTGGCACAGGAGAGTTTTGAGGGATATGTGTAGGGAAAAATTCTAGACCAAAACTTTTTATTTACCACTTTATAAATCTTGGTCAAGACATCAAAATGGTTTATAAAGAGTGAGCTTTAATTAAAAATTAAGCCCAAAGTAATATTTCAAGCTTTCTTTCTAATAGTCTTTCCCCCTAAATGAGGTCCTGTATGGCTACCTAATGGAAACCAGATTGTCCCAGGATGTGGCCTCACAGCAGGGTCTGGACTAGGGACCTGGATGTTTTTCCAGCCTTGCCAGGAATTCACTGTGTGATCAGGAGAGAGTCTTTTGTCCTCCTCTGATTTGTAAAATGAGAGATTTAGGTGAGATTAAAGGTTGCAAGCTGGGCCTGGCTCTGCATGTGAATTGAAGCTATTGGAAGGCCAGGTAAGGGGGAAGCCATGTGCCACACCCAGCCCTGTTGTGTGGACCTAGAGGAAGAGTGGTGGGAAGTGCCCCGTGGGACCTTGAGACCTGGGCTGAGGGTTTTAATCTTTTGATTAAGAGCAGTTGGAGACAGTTGAAGGGCTTTGAACACCAGAGAAAACCTCTCTGGCTGCAGTGAGGATGACGGTTTGCAGGATAACAGTGGAGACAGGTAGAAGACTTGGAAATCCAGGTGAGCAATGACAGTGGCAGTGGGAATAGAGAGAGGGGCACACATCTAAGATACATAGGAGGATGAGAGGGATTAATGTGGGAGGGTCAAAGCCAATTCTTAGGAGTCTGATTTCAGAAACTATTTCCCCTGAGGTAGGAAATACTACAGAAGGGCTAGAACTGGGGGACAGGTCTTACATTTTGTTAGTTGTGTTTGTTTAGGATCTCCTGCTTTTGGTTCACAGCATACATCCAACATCACATAAGCACCAGTCTCCTTTCTCCTTCCCTTTTTTCCCTGCTTCATTTTTATGCTCATTCCTCTTCCCCTTCCTTCCAAATCTGCCCTGCTGTAATGGGTTTCTGTATTGGAATATGTATTAATCTATGGGGTTCTTTTGTTTGTTGTTGTTGAGGAAGATGCACCCTGAGCTAACATCTGTTGCCAGTCTTCCTCTTTTTGTATGCGAGCCACCAGCACAGGATGGCCACTGACTAGTGGTATAGGTCTGCACCCGGGAACTGAAGCTGGGCTGCGGAAGCGGAGCACGCTGAATTTAACCACGAGGCCACCAGGGCTGACTCAATATTAATCTATGTTTTTTTTAAAAAGCCCTTGCATGTATTTGTATGTTTATTGCCAAATGGTGTGGGGCACTGGTCCTACTCTAACTTCTTCACACTGCTCCATGTCCAAAATTTGTCTCTTGCCATGTGTACGTCCCACGAGTGTCTGTTTGTGCCTGCTGGTCAGCCTCTGTTCTAGGTAGATATGGAGGGCCTTGTCTGTCACTCTAACAGTGTTGGTTTTTATCATGTTAAGATGGGAACATGGGAGGATTTTGAGCAGAAGAGTGATATGCTGTGACTTAGGTTTTAAAAGAATTACTCCAGATGCTTCGTGTCTTTAAGGGGCAAAGGTTGCAGCAGCAGGATCAGATAGAGAACTGGTATCAGGTGTGGGAGGGCATTCGTTGGGGGCATATGGCATGCCTCCTTGTTTTCTGCTTATGAGATGTGGAGAATGGGGCTCAGGTGTCTTACTGGGAGTGTGAGTCTTTGCATGGGGTGGGGCTGTCCCACACGCTAAGACTGCTGCATCCACTTGCCTTCTGTTTCTTTGTGGTGGGATGATGCCTGGGTGCTCTGGTTCGCTGCTGCCACAGAAGGCTGCGATGCCTAAGTTTGGTTTTGGACATGTTGAGCTCAGAGTACCTTGCAACATCTAAGGGGAGCTGTGGATCAAACAGTTGTACCACAGATGTCTCAGCCCCAAAACCAACCTCTGGGAGTTGTGTGTGTATGGACGGTAGTGGGTGTGGTTGATGGAGGGAGAGTGTAGAGGGAGGAGAGGCCAAGAATGGGGCCTTGAGGTTCTCTAACATTCAGAAGCTGTAACCTCTTTTACAGTGTTAATACTTACATGTAAAGTGCCTTAAACAAATGCGAAACAGAGGAGTTTTAAATATTACATGCACAGCATTTTTTATTACATGAATTAATCATTTTGGATAATTAAAAAACACGTTAAAATCAGAAACAGCGTTAATTCATCAATTAGTTCTGGTTACTGAAGAGTTATTAGGATAGATAGTAGGCCTTCTGCCCTATTGAAAGCATTGAAGAGCTGAAGGAAATCAAGAAAAACCCATCGAGAATAAAAGGTTCCCAGCCTTTTGGGTTCATAAATCCCCCGTGGGAAAGGAGGCCTCATGTCCCTCCCCCTCCATCTGCCAGTCCTCTCCCCTCTAACTCTCCCTTGCCCTCCCTGCCCCCAGATACTTGTGCTACTCCTTGATCCACGCCCTGGGTTAGAGACAGCGCTGGCTCACTCCATCAAGGGGAGGGGAAGTGAGCGAGGACAGTGCATGTTGTGGGGACAGAGAGCCATAACAAGGGATCTTGGAACAAGCTTCAGGATGAGAGTTTCACCTGTGTTTTCCTGGGTGAGAGAAGTCAGGGTTGATGTCCAATGAGTGAGTAGAATCTGGTCAGTGGCAGTGTGTGCAAAGGTGTGGAGACCAACGCCAGACTCACCCAAGGGGTGTCAGGAGCTTGGACTTCAAGTTGAAGTAGTTTAAAGAATGCAAATTTATTCATTGAGCAAACACTTATTGAGAGTTTCTGATGTGTTGGGTACGTGTTAGATAATGGGATGTAACAGTGGAAGAACATCCATAAATCTTGTGTGTTGGCTTAGCACGGTCAGGTTGCAAGGAAATGTCTCATTAAGTGGTTTCTGCTCTCGGGAGGCTTATGTTTCAGGTAAATTGGACAGCAGTGAGAGATAAGTAGCAGCAAACCAGGACTATAATAGAGGAAAAATAAGAAATTAGTTTATCTAGTTATTTTGTCATTAATTTACAGAGTAAGCAATAATGGCTGAGTAGCTCTGTCACAAACCCAGTTATTAATATATATTAACATTTTGTTGTTAGTGCTGTCCAGTGGATTCCGACTCCTAGTGACCTGTCTAGTGCAGAGCAGAACCCTGTCCTGTCTTTTTGCGCTATCCTCTCACCTTCTGGCGCTCTATCAGACAATGCCTCACTGCTGTTCACAGGGTTTTCATGGCCAGTGTTTTTGGAAGTGGGTGGCCAGGTCCTTCTTTCTAGTCTGTCTAGTGTGGAAGCTCCGCTGAAACCTGTCCCCTATAGGTATTTGAAATACAGGTGGCATAGCTTTCAGCATCACAGCAACACACACTTGCCACAGTATGACAACCGACAGATGGGTTGTGTGGTTCCCTGACTGGGAAACAAACCCAAGCCTTGGTGGTGAGAGCGCCACATCTTAATCACTAGATCAGCAGAGCTGGCAGTGGCACATACGAGGTGCTAGTTGCTGCAGTAGGTACTGAGAATTTAATGACTGTCTCTGTCCTCTACTGTTTAATGTTGGTGGAACTGTAATTACAAATTTATTACTTCTTTGTAACAGTATTTGAGAGAGAGCTTTGAATATTGAAGTGAATTGGATTTTGAAATAGGTGGTTTCACCTTTTATAAATCTCCCTTTTTTTGTTTTTAAGTGAATATGGCCTGTATAACTTGTGCCTTTTGAAATGGAGAGGGTTTTTTTTTGGTAGCATATTGTTTGATCAGTTTTCTAAATGTCTCATGGAGCTTAACAAAAGAAATATTCAGTGGAGTTTAAATCTTAACATAAATCCAGCAATTAAGCCTTCTTTAAATTTGTCATTTATGTTTTCGTCTACTTGGTTTGTTATAGATTGATAGGTGCCCTGTTTGAACATTGGTAAATTCTGTTAATTTTTACCTGCAGACATTAATGGATTTGCATTATGTATTGCAACATGTTTATTTATATATTGAGTCATGACTTACACATCTTCATTAAAATTGTACCTCCTATTAACAGTAACGTTACTTATAATATTTTTCTGATTTTAATCTTGCTATCCACGCATTTATTTTATTTGCATTTGCTTGCTTTATTTTGCCCATTTAAAAAATTTTGTCATTTTAATGCTAATAAATAGGTGCCATTTTGACTCAATGATTACTATGTGCTAGACTCTCTATTAAGCACTTTACTTATACTGTCTCATTTGATTCTGTGGCATCCTTTTGAGTGTTTTTTTTTTTTTTAAATCCTGCGTTTACAAATAAAGAAACTGAGGCTTGGAGGGCTTAATGACTTGCTTAAGGGTAAACAGTGAGTATCTTTCAACCACTGTTGTACTGTATTTTATTTTAAGTATATGTTTTCTAAGCAGCCGTAGGATTCAGTGTTGCTTTAAAAAACAAACTTAATATTTTTTAATACCTTTTGAAGTATCTCTCTTTCTCGGAAGGAAAAAATGAGTTCTACAAAGGTTGAATGACTTCTCAAGGTTCCGCAGCTTCTTAGGAGATGGAGTCGGGATTCAAATCCAGGCATTCTGGCTTCACAGTCCCAGGCTCTTCATACCAACTACTTACTGCCTTTCTGTAATTTCTCCTTTTAGCTACTACTAATGTTCCATCTATTTGTGTTAGTCTGCCCTTGACAGTGAATGATGCTGAGAGAGACAAGAAGGCATTCTGTTAGTCTGCCCCCATTAATTTATTCCAATATATTCTTGATATGTTTTTAGGCATATTTTATTTAGAAGCATGTGTATGTATAAAAACAAAATCATAGCTGACTAAATTTTGTTTGCGGAGGGACATATGGTTCTGGGTTAGTGTTTTATTAGTTTTTCTTCATTCTGTTTTATGACAAATTCAGATGTCTGGAAAAAATTGATCAGCATTAATATTGCGATCCTTGGAAGACATGTCAACATTTTGGAAGGAAGCTGAGTTTAGCAATACATATTTTTTTAGAGGCATACTTTTTGGGGTTCCACTACCTGTTTCATATTCTCTTTATGCTTGACCATCACCATACCTAGTTATTGTTTTTTGTTTTTAACCTGTTGGTTCAGAGGCTTGAGGAGTCCAGAAGGTCAGGCTATTTTCCGGTATACTAAAACTGTTATCACCTGGTGCAAGTACTCAGCTCTTGGATATTAAGAGTTCTAACCTATTAGAACCCAAAGTTGTGGAGGTGGGAAGAAAAAATTCATGGATTGGTCATTAAGTGTAAGTGAGAGATGCTGTTCTCATTTGGACCCTTCTTTCCTGGACATGGGAGAAGTGACACCATCTTTTGATCATTTGTGCAAAATATGTACAGCAGCATCTTGTGAGATAGCTCTTTAACCCCAAAGGTCTCCCATTTTGTGCCATGAGTACCCAGTAGGCCATTCCACCATTCTCTAGAGCCATTTGCTTCTGAGTGATGGAGTATGTAACAGGATGAGTGAATCCCATGGTCATAGGTCCATCACCTCACTTTTATCATAAAACAAACTCCTTGGTCAGTGTTGTGTCATAACAGTGAATAAGGCATGCAGTAAGTCCATAGATGGTGGTGTTGGAGAACAGACATAGTGTATCAGTCTGAGTCTAGTCAGGAGACAAAACCATATAGTAATAAATTACTGTATGTAATTTATTATTTATTAGGTAACTTAGTAAGAGAAGTTTAATATATTAAGGAATTGTTAGGCTATGAAAGGAGAATAACTGTAAACAGGAAAGAGAACTGTAAAGTATAGTCTAGGGCTGAGGGATAGTACCCAAGGAAGGACACATTTGGAAGGGATCATTCCCCAAGGCTAGGGGTTTAAACTGTGTTGTAGCAGATATGGTTGCAGCTGGATTGCCTGGGCCACACAGCTACTCCACAGTCACTGGGCAAGCAGGAGCAATCTAGGGTGCAGGCAAACTGAGGCTGGTGGGTGGGTGTGCAGAGGAAGTCAGGACACCCTGTTAGGTGCAAGGCGTGGTGTCTGTGTTGGGAGGGCTATAGAAAATGCACCTCTAGGCCTCAGGTGAGCCAAGGTTGATGGGCAGGTGCGCAGGAGTCAGGGCACCACTGCTGGAGCCGGTTGCTGGAGCAGTAGTCCCTTTCTACAGGAACTTACACAGTACTGTATATCACCTGGGGCCAGGGCAGGTCCAGGCCACTGTGTGGGACGAAGGTTGGGAAGCAGGCTTGCCAACCCTGTAGGACCCCTGATGTGTGGAGGCATGGGGCTGAGGAGAGGGTGCAGGAAGCGGTAACCCAGGGTCTGGGGCACAGGTCCAGGCTTTCTGTGGCTCCCGGCTACGTTGCTGCTTCCTGAATCCAGAGCTGGAGAAAGCACATACTGCCAAATACTGCAGAAGCTATGCCCTGCAGATACCTAGCATTGGAGAATCTGGATCATCTTTGGTGGAAGTTCATGTCATTGAGGAAATTTATTACTCCCATCCTTGCTGCTGTGTGTCTTTGTTCATGAGCTCATTGAATAAGTGTTGGGGAAAGAGCCGAGAGATGTACACAGAGCAGGTCATCTTGTCCACTGATCATTGGGAGCTACTTCTGCACCAGATGTCATTGTTGAGCATTCGTATAGGACACAGATAACTTGTGATTAATGCCCATCCTCAGACCCCTTCTCTGGATCTCTTTGCCACCAGTCATCCCTTCCTGTTCTTTCCAAATTCCTGATCATCCAGCTAAACGTTAGCTACTATCAGTGAATCACTGCAGATCTGCATCTCTGGCCATTTCTCCTTCTTGACAACACAGACAACCAAGCATGCTTCTTTAACTTCTGCCCACTGGTTCAATTTCCCCTTGCCACTAGGTCTTCAGGACCATCTCTGAGTGCAGTGTAATGCTGTAGCCATCTGCTCATGGCTGATGCCAGCATATCATTTAGAACCATCTGTAAACAGAGTGAGTTTTTTCCCCTTGGTTATTGGTCATAGGAAACTCCCCAGGAGGCCACAGGTGGAGTGTTTGAAGAAGTGGCGGCGCAGCAGCTTGGTGGCACAGTGTGTGTGATGTCAGCATCTTCCACAGGTTGTCCTGATGGGCAGCTCGGGTAGCTCTCAGGTCAGGCAGGCAGCCTTTTCCTGTCTGCTGCCATCGCTTTGAAAACCGCTGGGTGTGATGCATGATAAGCCCAAGAAGACTGGAGAGTCTTCTCGTGCTTGTTGATTCGATGGACATTGCCTGCTGTATGAGTGATGTCGTGGAAGGTGTTAAAAGTTAGTAGAAGGAATGTGGTTGGGACAGTTTCTGGTGTCGAGGAGTTTGAGATCAGTTCATTGGGGGAGAGAGACAAGTACACTTAGTGAGAAAGCTCTGACAGAAGTGCTGTGGGAGCAGGAAGAGGATATTAGTAATTCCTAAGGCTAGGGCAGAATGGGATTAGAATGAGTCAGGTTTTAAAGAGAAGATGATGCATGAACTATATTGAAAGATGAGCATTTTCCTGGTGGGTAACGAGAGGAGGAAGGCTTCCAGGCACTTATACTGGCAGAGAGGCAGTTAATTATAGCATTGTGAGTACAGGTCCCGGATTCAGACTGCCGGGATTTGAATCCTAGCACTGTGGTGTTAGGTGAGGTTACTTAATGGTTCTGTTCTTTGGCTTTCACCACTTTAAAATGAGGTAGTAGTGCCTACTTTTGGAATCGTTGTGGGGGTTACGGGAGGAAGTATACGTACAGCATTTACCGCAATGCCTGGTGCTTAGCTCTCAGCTTTGCAGCCTGATGTGAGTCACCCCCTTCCTCCCAGCTTCCCTCGTAATGTGCACATGTTTTTGTATTAACACTCTTCTTTTCCTTGTGTTTAAACAGTCCACTCCCATGCCATTTTCCCGAGCTAGAGCATGTCTTTGGCCCCCCCACCAGCACCATGTGGATCTTCAATAAATACTGGCTGAACTGCATAGAAGGGGAACAGGAATGTAGGAGAAATGGATTATTTTCTAACTACGAGGTTTATTTCTATCAATTTATTTCTGGTAATGTGTTTTATTTGCATTCCCTTTCTTTGCGCTCACCGTAGACCATTAGGTGAGAACAGATACTTTTAACTGGATGATTACTTGGCAGCTTCTTTCACACCATTATGATTGCTCTTCAGCAGGCCCTGGCCCAGAGCTTTCAGGCAGGAGTCTGAGGAGGCAGTGCTCCATCCTGGGATCCCTGCAGTGCCTTTACTAAGTGCATCCAGAGGAGCCAGCTTCTCTGAGGGGATGCTTCCAGGACTTTCGTCTAGTCTCTTTTCATGTAATTTTAGTGATTTAAGATTTAGTGATTTAGTTGTTTAGTTAACGACTCTAAAAACACAGAGTGGATAGTTTAAAAAGTAAAGTGTATCTTAACCCCCAAAACAGAGTGAGTAATTAAAAAATATATATCTTGAGATAATAAGAATACAGTGGATAGGTGGAATGTTTTTTGAGCTGTCTGGTCCACAGTGATTTTTTTTTTTTTTTGCTGAGGAAGATTCACCCTGAGCTAACATCTGTGCCAGTCTTCCTTTGTTTTGTATGTGGGTCGCCACCACAGCATTGCTGTCGACCAGTGGTCTGCGTCTGCGCCTGGGAACCAAACTTGGGTGGCTGAAGCGGAGTGCACCAAAATTAACAACTAGGCCACAAGGGCTGGCCCTTTTCCATAGTTATTTTTTAAAATTCAATCTTATATAGTCTGTAGTCAGAAGACATTCATTTGACTAGGTCAGAGACAGTAGCCTCTCCCTTGAGCAGACATCTGTGATCCTGTGTGAAACACTGGTTATTGTTTATTAATCATAATACTCACTAACATTTTGATGATCTCTAATGTACCAGATAGGGGCTCCAAGCACTTTCCATGTATTAATTCACTTACTACTCATGGCAGGCCTGTAAGGCAGGTATTTTAAGATGAGGAAGCTGAGGCACAGAGAGGTTAAGTAACACCCATGTTAACCTGCTAGTAGGTGAAACTGGGCAGTCTAGCCTTAGAGTGGGCATTCTTTTTTTTTTTTTTTTTCAAAGATTGGCACCTGGGCTAACAACTGCTGCCAGTCTTCTTTTTTTTTTTTTTTTCCTTCTTTGCTTTATCTCCCCAAACCACCCCCTGCCCCATACATAGTTATATATCGTAGTTGCAGGTACTTCTAGTTGTGGGATGTGGGACGCCACCTCAATGTGGCCTGATGAGCGGTGCCATGTCCGCTCCCAGGATCCAAACCTTGGGCCGCCACAGTGGAGCCCATGAACTTAACCACTCGGCCACGGAGCCGGCGCCAGAGAGGGCATTCTTAATCATGCCTTGCCATTGTTAGTAGAGGTTTTCCTTTCTTTAATTTTTCATTCTTTACTTTGAAAAATAAAGTTTATTGAGGTATGACTTGCACGTAGTAAGATACACCCAATTTAAGAGTACAGTTCTGTGAGTTGACAAATGTCTACCACCCCAATTAAGATTTAGAAAATGTCTGTCACCCACAAAGTTTTCTTGTGCCCCTTTGCCAGTCCATCCTCTCTTCCCTCAGCCCTGGCAGCCATTGATGGTGATAGACAGGATGCGATTGAAACCTGCCATCTTGCTAGCTGTTTGCTGTTCGTCACATTGATTCTTTGTTTTCTTCTTCTACCTCTTTGGATTCAGTTGAGCATGTTTCATGATTCCATTTTATGTTTTCTATTGACTTTTTTTTTTTTTTCCGAGGAAGATTAGCCCTGGCTAACATCTGCTGCCAATCCTCCTCTTTTTGCTGAGGAAAACTGGCCCTGAGCTCACATCCGTGGCCAACTTCCTCTATTTTATATGTGGGACACCTACCACAGCGTGGCTTGATACATGGTGCCTAGGTCCGCACCTGGGATCTGAACCAGCAAACCCTGGGCTGCCCAAGCGGAACATGTGAACTTAACCACTGCACCACTGGGCTGGCCTCTTCTATTGACTTATTATTCATACCTCTGGGTTTATAGTGTGCATTTTAAATTAATCCTGAGTTTACCTTCACGTGATATAACACTGCTTCACAGTGGAAGGGGCTTAGAGTATGTTGGCAGTTCTTGTCTGTGCCTTTAGTGTTATCCGTTTACTCTTACATGTGCTGTAAACACATAACACACTGCTGTTTTGCTTTTGAATGTGAGTCAACTCTTAGTGCAATTTTTTGAAAAAGGGAAAGAACTGCTTTTATTTTACTTTCATGGTATTCCATTTTCAGGGCTCTTCATTACTTTCTGTAGATCCAAGTTTCAGTCTTGTACCATATTCTTCCTGCCTAAAATATTTTCTTTAACATTTCTTGTAGGTTAGGTCTCCTCGCAATAAATTTCAAAGTTTGTATTTTTGCATTATTTTTGAAAGATGCCCTTTGCTAGTTATAGAATTTTGAGTTAACAGATTTTTTTTTCTTTCAATACTGAAGAAAAAATCACTCCACTGTCTTCTGGTTTTCATGCTTTTTCACAAGAAGCCTGGTATAATTCTTATCTTTGTTCTTCTGTGTATAATATTTCTTTTATCCTTGGCCAGCTTCAGGATTTTTCCCTTTTTTGTTTTCAGCCATTTGGAAGTGGTATGACCAGGTTTTTGTTTCGTTTTTTCAGTCTGGCTTGTTCTCTATGCTTCTTGGATCTGTGGTTTGGTGTCTGTCATTAGTTTTGGAAAATTCTCAGCCATTATTTCTTCTGCTCTGTTCACTTCTTCCTGAGATTCCAATTATACGTATGTGAGAATGTTTCATATTGTCTCTCACTTCTTGGATGTTCTGTCTGACCCCTCACTCCCCATCCCACTCTTTTCTCTTTGTGTTTCAGTTTGGGGGATTTCTATTTACCTGTCTTCAGGCTCACTGATTCTGTAGTTTCCATTTCTCTGCTCAAGTCACCCATCTGCTCTTGCATGTAGTCCACCTTTTCTGCTGTGGTCTTTCACATACTAATCATGCTTACTTTAATTTCCTGTCAGTTTCAACGGTTGCTTCACATCTGAGTCTTATTTTGGTGATTGTTCTGTCTCTCGGGAGTGTGTTTTTTTCCATGCCTTTTGTATGTTTTATAATTATTTTTCAAAGCTAGACTTGTATAGAGCAGTAGAAACTGAAGTAAATAGTTTTTATGCCTGGAAATGGGCACAGCGTTCTTTCTGCTAGGCCTTCAGTGCTGTAGTTTACATTACTCTTGTTAAGAGTTGGCCTGGGTTAGGAGTTGTTGCTATAGTGATCATTAGTGCATCACAGCCTTCTCATACCTGTAGCGATGGTTTGTCTAGTTTGAAGGGTGATTTACCAGAGCAATGTCCGTAAGTTGGAGTTTTAAGTCTTTCCTCTTTGCCCTGCCTCACATGGTGTCTCTTTGCATGCCCTTCTTCCCCTCTCGTCCCTCTCCTAGCAGTATTCTGCTGTTGGCTGTTATTTGAAGGTTTTTGACTTGGACCTGTGTGGTCATGGTGTGGAACCTCAGTTCCCTGATAGGTTCAATGGCTGTCCGAGTAAGGCTCAGTCTTAGGCATGTTTGGCAACCCTGAGTCTTGGGGTATGGTCTTCTCAGTTCTCCTACCCGTTCCTTGGCTGTAGTTGTGGGTTTATTGTGTAATCCTGCCCCTTCTCCAGGAGTGGGCCCCACCTCATTCCTTTCCCCAAGTTGCAGTGAGTATTCACCAAGTCACCTCCCTGTGTGGATTAAGGCTTTAGTTCCTTAGTGGAGATGGAGGGTGAAGATCTGCATGGAATTTCTTGCCCTTCCCACATGGCTGCTGCTCCCCTCCCCAGTTCTGTACCACCATCGGTGCTTCTTAGGGCTCTTTCAGATCATTTCAGTGACCACCTGGTGGCTTTCGTAGAGATATTGCAAAGGGATGCAAACTTCCCCAATTTCTGTGACCCCAGAAATTGTCCTGCCAGCCTGTACTCAGCCTTCACCCATAAGTCATGTGTTCTCAATGAAATCTTCTTACCAGTGTCTCATTGCATCAACTTCAGGTGAGTTTGTTTTTTCTTTTCCTTGCACACACAGATTTTGGGCCAGTTTGCTCTGTGACCTCAGTTCCGTAATAGGTTCGAAAAAGTCATGGATTTGAAAGTTGGTTTTCATTGTAGGGATGGGAGTGATGTTCCTCCCAGTTTTCTCCATCCTGGGGCAGAAGCCAGAATGCAAACATGTCTTGAGGAACAGAAGTTTTTAAGTTTGATGAAGTTCAGTTTATTTTTTCTGTTATGGTTAGTGCTTTTGGGGTCCCAAGAAATTGTTTACCCCAAGGTTGAAATCTTGTGTTTACCCAAAGTTGGGAAGATTTTCTCCTTTGTTTTCTTGTTGCAGTTTTATAATTTTAGCTTATATGTATAGATCTATTATTCATTTCAAGTTAGTTTTTACGTACAGTGTGAGGTAAAGTTGGAGCTGTCCCTTATCTTATGGATATCCAGTTGTGTGTCATTTATTGAGAAACCTCTCCTTTCCTCATAGAATTACCTTATCCTTTGTCAACCAATTTTTTTCAAAACTTTTTCATTGTTAAATACTATAAAAGTGCATAAAATGACTGTTCAGCTTTGCAAATTATTTTAATTTCATCCCTGGTATAAACACCACTAAGATAAAGAAACACAACTCCAGAATCACACTGAAGGCTGTATCCTGATTATAATTCCTTTCTTTTCCCTTTATAGGTAACCACTAAATATACATTCCTAAACATGATAGGTTTGCCTGTTTTTAAACTTTATATAAATGGAACCATACTACATACAGTCATTTGGTTGGTGTATGGCTTCTTTCACTCAGCAGTGATTCTTAAGGTTTGTTTTGGACTTAGCTATGTTTTGTCCTTTTTTTTCCTTTATTGAGTTCATAGTAGTTTACGTCATTGTGAAATTTCAGTTGTACATTATCTCGTCTGTCACCACATGAGTGCTCCCCTTCACCCCCTGTGCCCACCTCCCACCCCACTTACCCTGGTAACCACTGAACTGTTTTCTTTTTTTTTAAATGAAACTATTTGTTTATTCTTATTTTTATTTATTTTTTTTGAGGGAGATTAGCCCTGACTAACATCTGCGGCCAATCCTCCTCTTTTTGCTGAGGAAGACTGGCCCTGAGCTCACATCCGTGCCCATCTTCCTCTACGTTATATGTGGGACGCCTGCCACAGCATGGCTTGCCAAGCGGTGCCATGTCCACACCCGGGATCCGAACCGGCAAAACCCAGGCTGCCAAAGTGGAATGTGTGCACTTAACTGCTGTGCCATGGGGCCAGGCCCTGAACTGTTTTCTTTGTCCATGTGTTTGTTTATCTTCCACATAAGAGTGAAATCATCTGGTGTTTGTCTTTCTCACTCTGGCTTATTTTGCTGAGCATAATTCCCTCCAGGTCCATTCACGTTGTTGTAAATGGGATGATTTTGTGTTTTTCACGCCTCAGTAGTATTCCATCATAGATACATACCACATCATCTTTATCCAGTCGTCAGTCAGTGGGCACTTGGATTATTTCCATGTCTTGGCTATTGTGAATAGTGCTGCAATGAACATAAGGGTACGTATGTCACTTTGGATTGTTGATTTGAAGTTGTTTGGGTAGATACCCAGTAGTGGGATAGCTGGGTCATGTGGTACTTGGGAATCTCCATACTGTTTTCCATAGTGGCTGCACCAGTTTGCATTCCCACCAGCAGTGTATGACTGTTCCCTTTTCTCCACACCCTCTCCAACATTTGTTATTTTTAGTCTTAGTGATTATAGTCATTTTAACAGGTGTAAGGTGGTATCTTACTGTAGTTTTGATTTACATTTCCCTGGTGATTAATGATGTTGAACATCTTTTCTTTCTTTCCTTTTTTTTTTTTTTTTTTGAGGAAGCCTGGCCCTGAGCTAACATCCATGCCCATCTTCCTCTGCTTTCTATGTAGGACGCCTACTACAGCATGGCTTGCCAAGCGGTGCCATGTCCACACCCAGGATGCGAACCGGCGAACCCTGGGCCACCAAAACAGAATGTGCGAACTTAACTGCTGTGCCACTGGGCCGGCCCTTGAACATCTTTTCATGTGTTTATTGGCCATCTGTATATCTTCTTTGGAAAAATGTCCATTCATATCCTCTGCCCATTTTTTGATTGAGCTGTTTTTTTTTTTTTGTTCAGTTGTGTGAGTTCCTTATTATACTATGGAGCTTAACCCTTTGTTGGATATATGATTTGAAAATATTTTCTCCCAATTGATATGTTCTCTCTTTCTCTTTGTTTTGATCCTAGTTCCTTTTGCCTTGCAGAAGCTCTTTAGTCTGATGAAGTCCCACTGGTTTACTTTTTCTTTTGTTTCCCTTGTCTGGGAAGACATGGTATTTGAAAAGATCCTTTTAAGTTCGATGTCAAGAAGTGTACTACCTATATTATCTCCCAGGAGTTTTATGGTTTCAGAACTTATCTTCAAGTCTTTGATCCATTTTGAGTTTATTTTTGTGTATGGCATGAGATAATGGTCTACTTTCATTCTTTCACATGTGGCTGTCCAGTTTTCCCAACACTGTTTATTGAAGAGACTAGTTTTTTCCCATTGTATGTCCTTAGCACTTTTGTCAAAGATTAGCTGTCGTAGATGTGTGATTTTATTTCTGGGCTTTTAGTTCTGTTCCATTGATCTGTGTGCCTGTTTTGGTACCAGTACCATGCTGTTTTGTACCAATGCCATTACTGTGACATTGGAGTACATTTGGAAGTCATGGATTGTGATGCCTCCAGCCTTATTCTTTTTTCTCAGTATTGCTTTAGCAATTCGGGGTCTTTGATTGCCCCATATGAATTTTAGGATTCTTTGTTGCATTTCTGTGAAGAATGTCATTGGGATTTTGATTGGGATTGCGTTGAATTCTGTAGATTGCTTTGGGTAGTATGGACATTTTAACTATGTTTATTCTTCCAATCCATGTGCATGGAATCTTTCCATCTCTTTATGTCATCATCTGTTTCTTTCAATAATGTCTAATAGTTTTCTGATGGATTCTTTAGGGTTTTCTATGTATGAGATCATGTCATGTGCAAACAGTGAGAGTTTCACTTCTTCACTCCTTATTTGGATTCCTTTTATTCCTTTCTCTTGCCTAATTGCTCTGACCAAGACCTCCAGTACTATGTTGAATAAGAGTGGTGATAGTGGGCATCCTTGTCTCGTTCCTGTTCTCAGGGGAATGGCATCCAGTTTTTCCCTACTGAGTATGATGTTGGCCGTGGGTTTGTCATATAGGGCCTTTATTATGTTAGGGTACTTTCCTTCTATCCTCATTTTGTTAAGAGTTTTTATCATAAATGGCTGTTGGATCTTGTAAAATGCTTTCTAAAGCATCTACTGAGATGATCATGTGGTTTTTATTCCTCAATTTGTTAATGTGGTGTATCACATTGATTGATTTGCAGATGTTGAACCATTCCTGTGTCCCTGGTATAAATCCCACTTGATCATGATGTATGATCTTTTTGATGAATTGCTGTATTCGGGTTGCCAATATTTAATTGAGGAGCTTTGCATGTATGTTCATCAGCGATATTGGCCTGTAGTTTTCCCTTTTTTGTGTTGTCCTTGTCAGACTTTGGTATCATAGCGATGTAGGCCTTGTAGAATGTGTTAGGAATCATTCCATCTTCCCTAACTTTTTGGAATACCTCGAGAAGGATAGGTATTAGATCCTCTCTGAAAGTTTGGTGGAATTCTCTAGGGAAGTCATCTGGTCCTGAGCCTTTATTTTGGGGGATGCTTTTGATTATCATTTCAATCTCTTTACTGGTGATTGCTCTATTCAGATTCTCTGGTTCTTCTTGATTCAGCTTTGGGAGGTCGTAAGAGTCTAAGAATTTATCCATTTCCTCTAGATTCTCCATTTTGTTGGCATATAGCTTTTCCCAGTATTCTCTTATAATCTGCTGTATTTCTGTGGTATCCGTTGTTATTTCTCCTCTTTCATTTCTAATTTTATTTATCTGAGTTTTTTTTCTTTTTTTCTTTTTAAGTCTGGCTAGGGGGTTGTCAATTTTATTTATCTTGTCAAAGAACCAGCTCTTTGTTTCATTGATGGTTTCTCCTGCCTTTTTTGTTTCAGTAGCATTTATTTCTGCTGTGATTCTTATTATTTCTTTCCTTCTGCTGACTTTGGGCTTTGTTCTTTTTCTAATTCAGTTTGGTGTAGTTTGAGATTGCTTATTTGGGATTTTTCTTGTTTGTTAAGGTGAGCCTGTATTACGATGAATTTCCCTTAATATGGCTTTTGCTGCATCCCGTATGTGTTGGTATGGTATGTTTTCATTTTCCTTTTTCTCCAGATGTTTTTGTTTTCTCCTTCAATTTCTGCAGTGGTCCATAGGTTGTTCAGTCGCATATTGTTTAGTCTCCACATCTTTGTCCCTTTCTCAGGTTTTTCTTGTAATTAATTTGTAGCTCCATAGCATTGTAATTGGAAAAGATGCTTGTTATTATTTCAATCTTCTTAAATTTATCAGTGTTCGCCTTTTTCCCCAACATACAGTCTGTCCTTGAGAATGTTCTGTGTGCACTTGAGAAGAATGTGTATTCTGCTGTTTTGGATGGAGTGTTTCTGCTGTTTTGGATAGAGTGTTCTATGTTTGTGTATTAAGTCCAACTGGTCTAGCTTTTCATTTAATTCCACTGTTTCCTTGTTGATTTTCTGTCTAGATGATCTGTCCATTGATGTGAGTGGAGTGTTGAGGTCCCCTACTATTATTGTGTTATTATTAATATCTTCTTTTAGGTTTGTTAATAGTTGCTTTATGTACTTTGGTACTCCTGTGTTGGGTGCATAGATGTTTCTAAGTGTTATGTCTTCTTGGTGGGGTGTCCCTTTGATCATTGTACACTGCCCCTCTTTGTCTCTCTTTACCTGTCTTATCTTGAAGTCTGCTTTGTCTGGTATAAGTATTGCAGCACCTGCTTTCTTTTGTTTGTCGTTAGCTTGGAGTATCATGTTCCATCCCTTCACTCTGAGCCTGTGTTTGTCGTTGGAGCTGAGGTGTTCCCTGTAGGCAGCATATTGTTGAGTCTTATTCTTTAATCCATCTTACCACTCTGTGTTTTTATTGGAGAATTCAATCCATTTACGTTTAGGGTGATCATCGATATATGAGGGCTTAATGCTGCCATTTTATCACTCGTTTTCTGGTTCTCCTACAGTTCCTTTGTTTCTCGTCCTGTGTGTTTTGATCTACCAAATGGAATTATGTAGTTTCTAATGTTGGGTTTCTTTGTTTTCTCCTTATGTATTATTTGTATCTCTGTTCTGCTTTTTTGTTTAGTGGTTACCATGAGGTTTGTATTCAAAATCTTGTAGATACGATAGTCCATTTTCTGATGGCCTATTTCCTTAGACTAAACTGATTCAGTCCCTTTCCTGGTCCCCTCCTAAGTTGTTTTTTCTCACATCTTACTCCATTTTGTGTTGTGAGTTTGTGGTTAAAATGACAAGATTATCTTTGTTTTTCGTGTTTTCCTTCCGTTTATCTTTAATGCTATTCTTGAGTATTTACTAACCTGTTCTTATGTAGCTTCAATTTCTGATCTTGTCTACCCGTTAATCTCCTTACTCTGTGCTTTGTTACCCCTTTCTCCCTTTTTATTTTTTCAGGTATGAGGGCATTCTGGAGGATTTCTTGTAGGGAGGGTCTCATGGTTATGAACTCCCTTAGCTCTTGTTTATCTGAGAAAGTTTTCATTTCTCCATCATATCTGAAGGATATTTTCACTGAATAGAGTATTCTTGGCTAAAAGTTTTTGTCCTTCAAAGATATGACTGTGTCATTCCAGTGTCTCCTAGCATCTAAGGTTTCTGAGAAATCTGCTGAAAGCCTGATAGGGGTTCCTTTGTACATTGTTTTCTTCCACCTTGCTGCCCTTAGTATTTTTTCTTTGTCATTTGCTTTTCCCAGTTTCGCTGCTTTATGCCGTGCCGTAGGTCTTTTTACACTGACATATTTAGGAGATCTGGTAGCCTGTTGCGCATGGATCTGCATCTCCTTCCCTAAGTTCGGGAAGTTCTCTGCTATTATTTCTTTCAACAGGTTTTCTGCTCTGTTCTCATTCTCTTCTCCCTCTGTAATAGTTATAATTCTTACGTTGCATTTCTTGGTTGAATCGGATATTTCTTGGAGACTTTCTTCATTTCTTTTTAGTCTTAGTTCTCTCTCCTCCTCTGTCTGGAGCATTTCAACATGTCTATCCTCCGTTATGCTGATTGGCTCCTCTATGAGGTCTGCTCGAGTGTTCAGGGAATCCATATTTTCTTTTATCTCTTACCATTGTGTCTTTCATCTCTAATATTTCTCAGTGATTTTTATAGTTTCAATCTCTTTTATTAAGTAGCTCCTGAACTCTTTGAATTGTTTCTCTACATTCTCTTTTAACTCATTGAGTTTTGTGATGATAGCTATTTTGAATTCTCTTTCATTTAGATTACATAGTTGTGTGTCCTTGGGACTGATTTCTGGGTATTTGTCCTTTTCTCTCTGGTCTGGAGATTTAATATAATTTTTGATACTTCTAGAGGGCGTGGCTCTGTTTTTGCACATCATTGTATTTGGTCGCTGTTACCAGTCACCACTGGCGGAGGTGGGGGTCAAGAGCTGGTTATTCTGAGCCCTCTGTGTTCTGCTGGGATCCCAGGCACTGGAGCTGGTGCTGGGCAGGTTGTGGGGGAGGGGCACTTTCTTCTGTGTGCTCTTGGGGTTTTCTTGCTCTACCTTTGCTATCTGCTCTTCTGGAGTGTTGGCTTCATGAGGTCACACCCACGTTAGCTTTCACCTCGGTAGGGGCTTTCCCCTAGGCTATGATGGCCCCCGGGATTCCCAAGAACAAACATCCCCTCCTCCGCTCCTTCCCTCTTGGAGGCTGCCAGTGGTCCTGGATCCCAGCCTTTTGGGGTTCGGGAGCAAAGTTCTCTCTTACCCGTTTCACCTCCTCTGAGGGAGGCTCCAGCCTCTCTGCCCTCCGTCGTATGGCTGTGTGGGTCTCTCAGCCATCTTTTGTGTTCTGGTTGGATATCCTCTGCTGGAGTATGAAAGTCTTTTTCATCTTATAGTGGAGTGGAGAGATTACTGGGCAAGCTCATGCTGCCATGATGCTGATGTCACTCTGGTTTCTCCACTTTAATTGCTGAATAGTATTTGACTGTATGAATAGACTACAACTTGTTATCCATTCTACAGGTGATAGTTATCTGGGTTATTTCCACTTTGGAGCTGGCATGAATCATCTTGTACATTTATTTTGGTACACACAAGACTTATATCAGGAAGGGTATGTGTTTAGAAGAGAAATTACTGGGTAATAGTATATGTGTGTTTTCGAAATCTTGATATAATGGTTGTTTCCCAGCGTGGTTATACCTATTTCCACTCTAGCAGCAATACATGAGAGTTCCCATTTTTCCATATTTTTCCGTAAATATGCTTTCGTCACAGTTTTTCAAACCAAGCCTCTGCTTAGTTTGTGGTGGTATTTTACTGTGATTTTAGTTTACATTTCCTTGATTATACGTGGAATTATCTTTTCCTATGTTAAGTTACCATTTGGGTATCCTCTTTTATGAAGAGCCTATTCAAATCTTTGGCCCAATTTTTTTCTAATGAATTGTATATCTTTTTCTTATTTTTCTTGCTTGTTTTTTCCTTTTTCTTTTCCTTCTTCTTCCCAAAGCCCCCCACTACTTGGTTGTATATTTTCGTTGTAAGTCCTTCTAGTTGTGGCATGTGGGATGCCACCTCAGCATGGCCTGATGAGCAGTGCCACGTCTGCACCCAAGATCTGAACTGGCAAAACCCTGGGACACTGAAGTGGAGTGTGTGAACTTAACCACTTGGCCATGGGGCCAGCCCCTTTGTGCTTTTTCACTTTGTTAATATTGTCTTTTGAATAGAAGTTTTAATTTCAAATAGTTGAATTTATCGATCTTTTCCTTTCTGCTTTATTGTTTTTGATGTCTTGCCTAACAATATTTTCCTTCATCTGAGATCATAAAGATATCAATACTGTCTTTCGCATTTAGGTCTATAATTCTGATACTGATTTTTGTGTTGGTGTGAGGTACAAGTTTGATTTCACTTTTTCCCCCTTTTGGATACTTAGTTGTCTCATCATCACTAATTACAAAGATTGTTCTTTCCACAGTACTGTGGAGTGCCATCTCTGTTATAAATTTAGAGTCCATATATATCTTGGTTCTGTATTGTTCCTTTGTCTTTTTGTCTATCTGTGTGCCACTGCCACACTCTTTTTTTCAGTTGGCTACAGGTTTTTCTTTTTTTTTTTTGAGGAGGTTTAGCCCTGAGCTAACTACTGCCAATCCTCCTCTTTTTTGCTGAGGAAGAGTGGCTAACATCTGAGCTAACATCTGTGCCCATCTTCCTCTACTTTATATGTGGGACGCCTACCACAGCATGGTGTGCCAAGCGGTGCCATGTCCACACCTGGGATCTGAACCAGCGAACCCCGGGCCGCCGAAGCAGAACATGCAAACTTAATCGCTGCGCCACCAGGCTGGCCCTGCTACAGGTTTTTAATGAGTCTTGGTAGTCCTGCTTGTTCTTCTGTAGACTTTTGGTTATTTTTGGCCCTTTGTATTTTCATATAAAGTTTAGACTCTTGTTTCTCCATTTCCATGTAAAAATTTGTTTGCATTTTTATTCAAATTGCAATGACCATATACGTCAACTTAAGGAATGTTGACTTTGGCACTTTGAGTTTTCCGTCTCTGAACGTGCTATTTTCTGCATTTGTTTGGGATATCTTTATTTTTCTCAGTAAAAATTTATAGTTTTCTCTATAAACTTGAGAATTCTGTAAACTTGAGTTTGTCATTTGTGAACATGGTATTTCCATTTATTTAGGGCTGTCCTTACTTTTCTAAATAAAGATTTATAGTCTTCTCTGTATATATAGATTTCTCTGTAGGTTTTCTCTCGTTTTAGATTTATCCTTTGGTACTTGAGAACTTTTAAAATCATTTAACTTAGAAATAATTTAAAGTTTATAGAAAGTGCAAAAATTGTACAAAAGCTTTATATACCCTTGATCCACATTTCCCAAGTTTTGATATCTTATCACTTTTGCCTTATCATTTTGTCTCTTGTTTTCTTCTCTCCCTCCCCCCTTCCTCTCTCTCCATGCACACACACACACACACATACCCTTATGATTTTTTTCCTGAACTACTTGAAGAAAAATTGCAAACATAATGCCCATTACCCCTCAGTATGAGTATTTCATAAAAACAAGGACACTCTTCTCCGAAGAGTGTATACTATACTTAATGTGTACTATGCAGGATCCGAAGTGGCAAAACCCTGGGATGCTGAAACGCAGTGCACGAACTCAACCACTTGGCCACAGGGCCAGCTCCTAAATGGTAATCTTCTAATTCCATCATCCTTCTGCATTTATTGACATTCTTCAGTAAGCTAGAACTTTCCTTTCTTCTTTGTTATTTTTATATCCCTTATATTAATACAGACTTAGGGATTCCTGTTTTACACAGTATATCAAATTTAGCTAGTGGGAGCCCCTTCAAGCTGGTTGCTGAATCCTTTTCACGTCTTCGTCATTCTTTGACTATTTCTTTACTTTGTGGTACCAGAAATTCTCTTTTCATCTTGAATTTTCTCTGCCACAGCCCTGAAATCAGCCATTATTCCAAGACACCCTGGTTCCTTTTAATGGACAATGGTATTTACAAATTAACCTTTGAGTGCTAGATGTTCTCACAGCTGATAGAGCTAGGAAATATATGCACGTGTGTATACACTCACACACTCATATCGGATATTTACTCAGTTCTCCTGTGTGTAACCAGTCTCTTAACTGCCAGCCACATTCTGAGCCCTGGTGCCACTCACTCAGGGTACCCATGCTTACGAAGATTGTCCCTGCCCCCTAGCACCACTGACTCACACAAACCAAAGTTTCCAAGGGGCACGGGCAGTATTCGATTTCTCTTTTTGAATGTTACAATAAGTGATACCTTAAAAAAATATTTTTTATTTTTAGTTCTTGGTATACGGGAATATAATAGATTTTCTAACTTTTGTATTTTTCAACATTTCTCAATTATTCTACTTAGTTGTTTTTACATCCTTTAGGAATTTATATGTATACAATCATATCATGTACAAATAATTACACTTCTTTTTTCCCCTTTCCAATCATTAGTTCTTTTCTTTTTCTTTCCTTATTATCCTGGCTGAGATCTCCAGTATAATGTTGAATAGAAATGATTGTTGCAGATACTTTCATTTCATTCATGATCTCAAAGAGAAGATTTTCACTGTTTGTTTAATCTTTAAGTATGTTTCTTGTTAATAGGGTTTTTTAAGATAGCCTTTATCAGTTTAAGAACTGATCATATTTCTAGTGTACTAGGAATGCTTTTATCAATGAATGGATGTTCAATTTATCAAAAATCCCTCTTATGACCTCTTTTGCTGCATCCCGTATGAGTTGGTATGGTGTATTTTCATTTTCATTTGTCTCCAGATATTTTTTTGATTTCTCCTTTAATTTGAACCATTGGTTCAGTAGCACCTTGTTTAGTCTCCACATGTTTGTCACTTTCTCAGCTTTTTTCTTGTAGTTGATTTCTGGTTTCATAACATTCTGGTCAGAAAAGATGCTTGATATGATTTCAGTGTTCTTAAATTTATTGAAGCTTGCCTTGTTCCCCAATGTGTGGTCTGTCTTTGATAATGTTCAACGTGCAGTTGAGAAGAACGTGTATTCTGCTGAGTTTGGTTGGAGTGTTCTCTCTATATATCTATTAAGTCTATCTGGTCTAGGTTTTTATTTAGTTCCACTATTTCCTTGTTGACTTTCTATCTGGTTGATCTATCCATTGATGAAAGTGGGGTGTTAAGATCCCCTATTTTTTAAAATTAATTTATTTATTGGTGGGGAAGATTGGCCCTGAGCTAACATTTGTTGCCAATTTCCTCTTTTTTTCCCTCCCCGCAGCCCCAGTGCATAATTATGTATCCTAGTTGTAGGTTATTCTAGTTCTTCTGTGTGGCATGCCGCCACAGCATGGCTTGATGAGTGGTGTGTAGGTCTGTGCCCAGGATCCAAAACTGCAAACCCAGGCCGCCAAAGTGAAGCATGCAAACTTAACCACTGCACCACCAAGCCAGCCCCTGGGTCTTGTTTTTTAATACATTCAGCGACTATTTCTTTTGATTGGGAAATTCAGTCCGTGTACATTTAGGGTGGTTATTGATTTAGAGGACTTAACGCTGCCATTTTATCACCTGTTTTCTGGTTGTTCTCTATTTCCCTTGTTTCTCATCCCATGTAGTTTGGACTGCCAATTCAGTTTGGTGGTTCTTTATGACGGTTGTCTCAGTTTTCTCTTTATTTATCATTTTTGTCTCTGTTCTGATTTTTTGTTTAGTGGTTACCATGAGGTTTGTATAAAAGATCTTGTAGACAGTCCATATTCTGATAGCCTCTTATTCCCTTAGTCTAGGCAGGTTCCATCTCCTTCTAAGTTATTGTTGTCACAACTTATTCCGTTTTGTCTTGTGATTTTGTGGTTAAAATGAAATGATTATATTTATTCTTGATGTTTTCCTTCCCTTTTTCTTTAATGTTATAATTGTTTGCTAATCTGTTCTGATAGAGAGTTACAATTTTCCTATGTTGTCTGCCTATTTATCTAGTTGCTGACATCTTTGTAAACCTTTTCTTTCTTTTTTCAGATATGAGGGCTTCTTGATCATATCTTGTGAGAGGCGGGTTTTGGTGATGAACTCCCTCAGCTTTTGTTTATCTGGGAAAATTTCTATTTCTCCTTCGTATCGGGAGTATATTTTAAGTCACTGGATAGAGTATTCTTGCCTGAAAGTTTTTGTCTTTGAGCATTTTGAATAAACCATTCCCCTCTCTCCTAGCCTGTGAAATTTCTGCTGAGAAATCCACTGAAAGCCTGATAGGGGTTCTTTTGTAGGTTATTTTCTTCTGCCTTGCTTCCCTTAATGTTTTTTCTTTGTCATGGACTTTTGCCCATTTTACTAATAACATGTTTTGGAGAAGGTCTTTTTACCTTGATGTAGTTAGGAGTCCTATTAGATTCTTTTGCTTGTAATTCCACCTCCTTCCCCATGTTTGGGAAGTTCTCAGTTATTATTTCTTTGACCAAGCTCTCTGCTCCTTTCCCCCTCTGCACTACCTATAATCCTTATGTTGCATTTTTTGATTGAGTTGGATATTTCTTGGAGAATTTCTTCATTTCTTTTTAGTCTTAGTTTTCTCTCCTCCTCCATCTGTAGCATTTGTATATTTCTAGCCTCTAAATTACTAATTCTGTCCTCTATCAGCCCTGTTACTTAAGGACTCCAGAGTTTTCTTTATGTCGTTCATTGTATTTTCTATCTCCAACATTTCTGATTGGTTTTTCTTTATAGTTCCAATCTCTTTTGTGAAGAATTCCCTCTAGTCATTAATTTTGTTCCTGATTTCATTGAACTGTCTTTCTGAGTTCTCTTGTATCTTGTTGAGGTATTTTTATGATAGCTATTTTGAATTATGTATCATTTAGATTGTAGATTTCTGTGCCTTCAGGATTGATTTCTGGGTGTTTGTCCTTTTCCTTCTAGTCTGGAGTGTTAATATTCTTCCTCATACTGTTTGATGGGGTGGGTTTGTACCTTTGCATAATAATAGTATCTGTTCTCAGATTCCATCTGCTGCCATGGGGGAGGGGGCAAGAGCTGTATATTTTGAGCCTGCTGTGATGTCTGTTAGCAGTACCTGTCAGATCCTGGACCACTCTTTCGCACTGCAGCAGCTCTGTATGCTCTCCCACCAAATGGGGAAGTGATTGTGCGGGGCTCAGGGCTTCTGCCACCTGCTCCCACGTTCCTGCCGAGATGTGCTTCCCCCCTCAGGGCCACAGTGGTACTAGGGGCATTTGCAGGAGCTGGGAACTCATTTGCCTGGGCCTGCAGATCCGCCACCATCTCCTCCTATGTCACACCAGCAGTTGTGCTTGGTGGGCAAGACCTCCCCACTGGATCCAAGCCAGAGCCACTACCTGAGACTGTGGTAGTACTGTGGGCTCTCCCACTGGATGAGACAGCAATCACTCAGGGGCTCAGGGCTGCTGCTGCCTGCTCCCACAGTCCTGCTGAGATGTTCTCCCCACTTTGGGGCTGCAGTGGTATTTTGGGCATTTGCAGCAGTCAAGAGCTTCTTCACCTGGGCCCGCAGATCTACCGCCATCTCCTTCTGGGTTGTACCAGCCATTGTGCTTGGTGGCTGGGGCCTCCCCACTGGGTCCAAGCCTAGGTTGCTCCCTGGAGACTGCACTGGCACTGTAGGCTCTGCCACTGGACGAGAAAGCGATGACATGAAGGCTCAGGGCTGCTATCACCTTTCCCACCATTGTGCTAAGGCGCACTCCCACCCTCGGGGGCCACATCAGTGCTCTGGGTGCTTCAGCAGGGAAAGCAGTTGCATGCATATACAGGGCTGCTGGGGGGCTGGAGAGTGCTCATCTGTCTCCACCACCTCCCCAGTGGTAGTCCATCCACCTTCAGATGTATAACTGCGTGGGTCCCTCAGGGATCCTGATGTGTTGTGTGGGTGTCCTCTGCTGATTAGTAAATGTCCGTTTAGTTGTGGTTCACCAGGGGCGAGACAAAGGGATCAGTTCACTCCACCATGTTGCTGACATTACTCCTACTCCTTATTGTCATTTTAAGTGACTATTTGATCTGTAATGATGTCTTTTTCATTTTTGACCTCAGTTTTATGTACTTTTCCCCTTTCTTCCTTAATGAATCTTATCAGTATTTACTTACTATTTTATTGTTCTTTTCAGAGAAGCAACTTTTGGCTTTGTTGATCTTCTCCAGTATGTGTATTTTGACTTTGGTCCCTGACCTAGGCTTAGCCTCCCTTACCTGGCTGGGGTTTCCAAGCCCCAGCTGACGTGAGCCTTAGTTCTCTCAGCTGCATTCTTTCTGGGAAGGTTGCCTTAACCCAAGAAGCTGGCTTGCCCGGAAGTGACTGCAGCACATCCTCCAGGGGTCTGAAGCCAACTTGCCTGGGTTTGACTCTTTGCCTGATACTTACTAGCTTGGACAAGTTTCTGAACTCAATGCCTTACTTTCCTCTTTAGTGAAATGAGGATGATAATTGCACTAACTGTATAGGGCAGTTGGGATGATTAGAAGCTGCTGTACATGTTTAGGAAATTAGCCTATTATGTCTGTGTGGCAGATATTTTGTCTAAGTTTGGTATTTAAAAAAAAAAAAGCTGTGCTTTACAGAAGTTTTAAATTTCTGTGTTGAAGGACTTCTGGGTTTAAAACAAACATAATATATATAGTTATTGTCAGTTGTAGTCAACTTCTGGTCTGACTTTCTAGCTGTTCTTTTTGCTATTTGTAAATTAATTTTTCCTTGTGGTTTCCTTTCCTTCTACTACCCAGTGTTGGATGTTGTATTCCTCATTAACACTCATAGAATATGGGAAAAGGGAGAAATAATGACACTCCAGCCCAGTACTGCTCAATAGAAATAGAATGTAAACCACATATGTCACTGTAAAATTTCAAGTAGCCATATTGTAAAAGTAAAAAGAAACAGGTAAAATCAATTTTACCAGTGTCTTTTACTTAACCCCAAGTAGCCACAATATTGTTTCAACGTAGGATAAAAATTATTACTGACCTATTTGCATTCCTTTTTTCATACTAAGTCTTTGAAATCAGATGTGTATTTTATACTTCGGCACATCTTAGTTTGGACTTGCCACATTTGAAGTGCTTAATGGTGACGTGGCCAGTAGCTACCAAATTGAATGTACATCTCTAGTCTTCTGTTAGTTTTGGGATTAGCTTAAAGCTATCTAACATTTCTTTTGACTTTGCTCTTTTTTTAAAATTTTGTTTTATTGAGGTATAATGTCATACATTATATTAGTTTCAGGTGTACAACATGATTTGTTATTTCTATATATTGCAAAATGATCTCTATGGTAAGTTTAGTTAATATCCATCACCTCACATAGTTACAGATTCTTTTTTCTTGCAATGAGAACTTAAGATCTGCTCTCTTAGCTACTTTCAGATATGCAATACAATATTAACTATAGTCACGAAGCTGTATACTCCATCCCCATGACTTATTTTATAACTGAAAGTTTGTACCTTTTGCCTCCCTTCACCCATTTTGCCCACCTCCCCATCTCTGGCAACCACCAGTCTGTTCTCTGTGTCTTTGAGCTTTTTCTTTTTTTAGATTCTGCATATAAGTGAGATGATATGGTGTTTGTCTTGGTACCCTGACTTGTCCTGAGGCTTGCCTAGACATTCATTTTCTTTCAGAGAAGTAGTGTCAAAACAAACAGTAACTACATTGTTTACTAGACTTAAAACATGACTACATTTGTCTAGGAAAACATTGTTAATAATGGTTACATGCAGGAACTATTTAATATAACTGTAGTTCTGGCAGATAGCAAATACCGCTGTGCGTTCATTAATGCACAAAGCCACCCTGTTTACCTCTATAGAACCACTGGTTGTTAAAAGCTAGGTCAATTCAGGAGGTTAACTTGCAGCACTAAGAAAAAGTGGTTGCAGTTTTCTTTAGGCTTTCTCTGTTTTTTTCAATATGTAAACTCAAGTTAAAAGTAAACCCTAAAGAAAACTCATTTTCATATTAGCTATAAAAAGGATGCTGTAATGTAATAACATGGAATCAATAATTATCGTTCATTGAATTTCCAAGGAACAACTTTGAAATCTCTAATTTTGCTAAATATTTACTCTGTAAGATTGTATAAATCATATATTACAAAGCATTAAATACTTAAAGATAATTTTGCGCCTATCTCATGATATGATTCTATTACCATTTTTTTGGTAACCAATTAAAAGAACTTAATGTTAGTAATTATTAATAATTAATGTTAGTAATTATTTCCAGGCAGTGCCACTTGCTCAGAGACCTTACGTATGCTTTGGGAAAGCTGAGTTCAGAAAAGAAGCAGAAAAGGTTGTAGGTATTTTAGTGACCACAAGTGCACTCATCCCTGGACTTCAGCAAAGGTAGTTAATAAAAGATTGTGTGTAACATAAGGAAGGAAAATTGTGGTTGAAGTAGAGAAGACAAATGTGAATTACTGATTTGGGTTAGTCATTTCAATTCCTTTAGTGAGCATTTACTGGATGCCTGCTGTATGCTGGGTGCTTTATGGGACTTAAAAAATGTTGAGTGTCTCATGAGAAGATGGGCATGTGAAAGTATAAGATAGTTTGTGTAAAGTATAGAGGTTGTACAGGAGTTGGAGTAATTAAGCTATGTGGTGGCTTGTATTGGTTGAGGGATAGGGAGCAAGTTGGAAGAGAGCAAAATTCACTGAAAAAGAATGGTACCAAAGTGGGGTTTGAAAGGATGCCTAACAGTTGCCTGGTAAAGAAGGGGAAGATTGGTACTTCAGTGTGGGAAATGGCATGTACTAAGGCCCCATATTTGAATGGGGGAGGGGTCTGGAATTGTAAGGGGTTTCAGCTAGGTGATTATGCAGAGACAAAGTGACCAAGCGCCTTGTATGTCATGCTTGATCCTTTTAGGCAATGGGAACTACTGAAGGGTTCAAAGCAGAACAATGTTCTGGTCATGTGTGCGGTAAGCAGGATCAGCCTGACAGGAGGTAGAGGATATATGGAAAGCACACAGGCCTGTATGCTGGGGACCATCAGGAGGAGATAATTGTGTAGCGTTCTGGGCAGAAGATGGTAATGGCACGAAAACAGGCACATTTGTTATGTGTGTTTTGTACGTGAGAACCTGGCTTTAGCCTTCACTGGGCTGTATGATCTGCGATGTGCCACTATCGCCTGAGAAGCTATTGCTTTTAGTGTTTTTGTGCCCTAAAATGCCATGTTTTTTTCCTGTCGATAAGAAGTTTATCTGTAAAGACTTGAAATAGTAAGTCTGAGTTTTTCATTTTGAATTTGGCATTTCTTTTTGGGAATTACTTTTAGAACTAGAATATAAGCCTAGTAAGAAAATGAATACTGTGATTGGTGTCTCTTATTACGTACACGCTGGCCACAAATGACAACTTTTACCTGAGAGTAGAAATTCAATTTACTCAGAAAGGGTAAAATATTTTACATCATAGGATTCAGTTATTAGTGGTGTTCTCAGCAATATTACCATCTTAGAAATATGTATATTCTCTTATGGAAAACTTTCTGGGTTACCTTAGTCCCTTACATTTAATATATATGCACATTGTATATATTTATATAAATATATCTTATCTATCTATGTGTGTATAGGATTTGGGGGACAACGCTTGCTTAAATGTGTTTATTCTGGTGCATTTATTTTTTTAAAATGTGAGTATAATTGGACTGGATTTATCCTCCTCCTTTGAACAACTCAGTGAAGAACAAAATATCTCAAAAAACAGTTTTCCAACATTGGGCAACAGGCAGTCCAGGACATTGATCCCTGAAAGACAGAAAATAAACTAGGTGGGCCCTAGGATTGGCCAAGCTTATTACCTGGAGAGAGTTTGCAGGCCATGGCTTGGGAAGGAAAGAGGAGTGGCCCAAACAGAGCCTGGTGGTTTCCCTGAGTTGAGCGTTTGGGGAGGCCAAAGTGAATTTCCAGGGTGGAGTAGCAGAGAAGAGAGAGCTACAAAGAGAAAAAGAGAGCCCTGGAGAAACAGGGTTCTGCTGGGTACTGATGAGCATGCATGTATGGAAACTCTGAGCCCAGGTGAAAGAACCCTGGAAGTGAGTAGTGGAACAATCCCTGGAGCTCGTACAGGGCCTGAAACAGTTTTTGTTTCCCATCAGCCAGAGTAGGAAAATCTTATAACACACAGATAGTGTGCTCACAAGGGTATTGCCTCAGTAGTGGGAAAGATTAAAGGAGTTCTGATCTTGCCTCCTAGAGCTTGCAAGCAAGCCTTGAAAGGAAGAGATTCTTCCCAAATAACCTAACCATGGCCCACAACAAAGTTCAGAAATATTTGAAGGAATAAAAAGATAGCCAGCACCTAAGAGGGTAAAATTCATGATGTCTGCTATCTAGTCGGAAATTACTGGGTATGCAAAGAAAGCAACAAGCAAATACAATCCAGAATGGGGAGCAAAATCAATAAGTAGAAATGGACTCAGAAATGACACATATGATAGAATTATTAGCCAAAGACTTTAAACAGTTATTAATTGCTGTATTTTGCCTATTGAAGAAGATAGAGGCAACCGTGAGCATGTTAAGAAGAAACAGAATGTATGAAAACCCAAGTGAACATCTAGAGTTGTAAACTATAGTGTCTTAGATGGAAAATATGTTAGATGAGGATTGGCAACAGATTAGACACTGCGGGAAAAAAAGATTGCTGAACTTTAAGAGATAGCAATAGAAAGTACCCAAAAAGAACCATGAGGGAGAAGAATGAAATTAAAAAAAAAAAAATGAACAGAGCATCAGTGAGTTGTGAGACAACTTCACTTGGCATACTATATGTATATGTGTAATTGGAGTCTCTGAAAGAAAGAATAGGGATAGGGAATAAGAAAAAATACTTGAAGGAATAATGCCTGAAAAATGTCCATATTTGATGGAAACTATAAACCACAAATCCAAGAAACTTAATAAGCCTCAAGTACAAGAAAGATGAAGATAATGACACTAAGACACATAATAATTATGTTGTTGTAAAGAGTGATTAAAAGAAAACTTAAATGCAGTCAGAGAATAAGATAACTTTATGTATTAAACAAAGATAAGACTAATAGCAGACTTCTCATGGAAAACAATGCAAGGAGAATTCTAAATCAGCAAAAATATCTTTAAAAAATGCAGATGAGAGAAGACTTTTCAGACAAAAAAGTCTGAAAGAGAGCCATCACCAAGATGGTGGAGTGAGTAGTCTTTGTCTCTCCCCCTTCGAATCTACAACTAATTGGACATTCATCAGTTAACAAAGGATATCCATATAGCATCTCAGGATGCTTGAGAGACCCCTGCTGCTATACATCGGAAGGCTGACAGACTTCGCCCCGGGAGGAGGTGGAGATAGGTGAAAACTCTCCTACCCTGGACCCCTGGACAGCCTAGTACCTGCAGGTGGCTTTCTTCCAGCAGACTCCTCCATAGCGTCTCCATGCACCAAGGGCAGGAGTATGCGCGCACCAGCAGAGCGACGGGGGAAACAGGTGACTACAGCCCTACCTAAGCCCCCTGCAATTACACATAAGCCCAGGGGAAATTCCAGGGTCCTGCACCGGTGGCAGGGAAGTCCTCTACTCGCCATTAGCGGAGAGGCCCCGCCCAGCATTCAGAACGCCGGGAGGCTCCCGAAAAGGAGCCACTGCCAAACTCACGGACTCCGGCTGTGTCCCAGGGGGGCAAGGGGCACTCAGAGATCCCGTGGGAGTGGTCACAGGCTGGGTGGAGCTCCAGCGGCCCAGCTCCGTGGCCCAGGGGGAAACTCTATGGTCCCACAGCAGCCTCAGTGAAAGCCGAGCACAGCACTAGTGGAGAGGCCCCAACTGGCAATCACAAGGCTGGAAGGCCCTGGGGCAAAAGTAGCACAGCTAGGTGAGCTAACCACGGACTGCAGAAGATACTGATAGCTCTGCCGTGACCTGTAGTGGATAAGTGAGATTTTGTGGGCTCTGACAGTGACACAGTTGTGAATATAGGTGATCCCGCTGCCAGCCGCTAGGAAAGCCTGTAACACCGCTGCAGACCCCAAGGAGGGAGCACGTCTAGGTGGTCTGCAACACTAGGCACCAGTAGCCTAAAGCCCCCTTGCGATTGCCCCCACAGCTGACGAGGGACCCCACAGGACCACTGTGACTACGAGGAGGGACCCAGGTCCAGTCAGCAACAGCTGACAGGGTGCCTGGTCGGTGCAGTCTAAACAGCTGCTCCACCGCACACCAGTAGAAACAAGCGGAAGCAGTAACTAAACTCTCTCTCTATGCGGAGGCACAAATCAACTCCATCAAGCAGTATGACAAAATATATTAAATCTCCAGAACAGAAGGAAAATGACAAGTACCCAGAAACCAATCCCAAAGACAATGAAATCTGTAACCTAAATGACGATGAGTTCAAAACAGCCATTATTAAAAAACTCAACGAGTTAAAAGAGAATACAGATAAACAACTCAACGAGTTCAGGAGCAATGTCATAAAAGAGCTTGATACTATAAAGAAGAACCAATCAGAAATACTGGAGATGAAGAACACAATGGAGGAGATTAAGAAAAATCTGGACTCTCTGAACAGTAGGGTCGATACTATGGAGGACAGAATTAGCAATTTGGGAGGATAGGAATATACAAATGCTGCAGACAGAGGAGGAGAGAGAACTAAGACTAAAAAACATGAAGGAACTTTCTGAGAATTATCCGACTCAATTAGGAGATGCAACATAAGGATTATAGGTATACCAGAGGGAGAAGAGAAGGAGAAGGGGGCAGAAAGCCTGTTCAAAGAAATAATGGCTGAGAATTTTCCAAACCTGGGGAGAGAGATGGAACTTCATGTGACAGAAGCTAATAGATCTCCAAACTTTATCAGTGTAAGAAGACAAACCCCAAGGCATACAGTAGTGAAGCTAGCAAAAGTCAACGACAAAGAGAAAATACTAAGGGCAGCCAGGCAGAAGAAAATAACCTACAAAGGAACCCCCATAAGGCTATCAGCAGATTTCTCAGCAGATACCTTACAGGCTAGAAGAGAGTGGAATGATATATTCAAAACTCTGAAGGACAAAAACCTGCAGCCAAGAATACTCTACCCAGCAAAAATATCCTTCAAATACGATGGAGAAATAAAAACTTTCCCAGATAAACAAAAGTTAAGGGAATTCATTGCCACAAGACCTCCTCTTCAAGAAATGCTCAGGAAGACCTTCATACCTGAAAAATCAAAAAAAGTAAAGGGGTTACAAAACCCAGAGCAAAGGAGATAAGTAGAAGGACAATAACAGAAAGTAGCAGCTCTCCATCAGAACAGGTTAGCAAAAGTTAAATAAAACATTAAAGATAAAAGGAAGGGAAACACCAAGAATAAATGTAATCCTGTCATTTTAACCACAAACTCACAACACAAGAAGGAAGAGGAAAAAAAAAATCTGACAATAACAATCTAGAAGGGGAAGAGAAAAAGGATGGAATGTTTTCATTTAAGGAAATAAGAGGCTATCAGAAAATGGACTATCTCATCTATGACATGTTTTATACAAACCACCTGGTAACCACTAAACAAATAACAAGAATAAAGACATAAATTACAAGTAAGAAGAAAGCCAATACAGAAATTTATCTACCTGAATTAGTAATCCAAAAATCATGGGACGAGAAACATAGGAAATGCAAGAGAACTGGAAAACAAGTCATAAAATGGCAGTGGTAGACCCCCCCACATTTCAATAATCACTCTAAATGTAAATGGATTGAACTCTCCAATCAAAAGACACAGAGTGGCAGGATGGATCAAAGAACAAGACCCAACAATATGCTGCCTCCAGGAAACACACCTCAGCCCCAAAGACAAACACAGACTCAGAGTGAAGGGATGGAAGACAATACTCCAAGCTAATAATGAACAAAAGAAAGCAGGTGTCACCATAGTTATATCAGACAAAGTAGACTTCAAAGTAAAACAGATAAAGAAAGACAAAGAGGGGCAGTATATAATGATAAAAGGGACACTCCACCAAGATGACATAACACTTAAAAATATATACGCACCCAACACAGGAGCACCAAAATTTGTAAAGCAACTCTTAACAAAACTAAAAGGAGACATCAACAACAATACAATAATAATAGGGGACCTTAACACCCCATTAACAGCAATGGATAGCTCATCCAGACAGAAAATCAACAAGGAAATTATAGAATGAAATGAAAAATTAGACCAGATGGACTTAATAGATATATAGAGAACACTTCATCCAAAACAGCAGGTTACACATTCTTCTCAAGTACGCACGGAACATTCTCAAGGATAGACCATATCTTGGGAAACAAAGCAAGCATCAACAAATTCAAGAGTGTTGACATAATATCACACATCTTTTCTGATCATAATGCTATGAAACTAGAAATCAACTGCAAGAATAAAGCTGGGAAAGGGGCAAAAATGTGGAGACTAAGCAACATGCTACTGAACAAACAATGGATTTTTGAAGAAATTAAAGAAGAAATCAAATATTATCTGGAGACAAATGAAAATGAAAACACGCCATACCAACTCATCTTGGACACAGCAAAAGCAGTCCTAAGAGGGAAATTCATTGCAATACAGGCTCACCTCAATAAACAAGAAAAATCTCACATAAGCAACCTCAAATGACACCTAACAGAATTAGAAAAAGAAGAACAAACAAAGCCCAAAGTCAGTAGAAGGAGGGAAATAATAGAAATTAGAGCAGAAATAGATGATATTGAAACAGAAAAGACAGTAGAAAGGATCAATGAAACAAAGACTTGGTTCTTCGAAAAAATTAACAAAATCAACAAACCTTTAGCCAGACTCACTAAGGAAAAAAGGGAGAAGTCTCAAATAAATAAAATTAGAAATGAGAGAGTAGAAATCACAATGGATACCAAAGAAATACAAGGGATCATAAGAGAATACTATGAAAAACTATGTGCCAACAAATTGAACAACCTAGAAGAAATGGATAGATTCATAGACTCTTACAACCTCCCTAAACTGAGTCAGGAAGAAATAGAGAATCTGAATAGACCAATCACAAGTAAAGAAATAGAAACAGTAATCAAAAACCTCCCCCAAAATAAGAGTCCAGGACCAGACGGCTTCTCTGGAGAATTCTACCAAAGATTCAAAGAAGATTTAATACCTATCTTTCTCAAACTATTCCAGAAAATAGAGGAAGATGGAGCACTCCCTAACACATTCTATGAAGCCAACATCACCCTGATCCCCAGACCTGACAAGGACAACACAAGGAAGGAAACTACAGGTAACTTTTACTCATGAACATAGATGCAAAAATCCTCAACAAAATTCTGGCAAACCGAATACAGCAATACATCAAAAAGATTATACACCATGATCAAGTGGGATTTATACCAGGGACACAGGGATGGTTCAACATCCACAAGACAGTCAACATGGTACACTACATTAACAAAATGAGAAACAAAAACCACATGATCATCTCAATAAATGCAGAGAAAGCATTCGACAAGATCCAACATCCATTTATGATAAAAACCCTCAATAAAATGGGTATAGAAGGAAAGTACCTCAACATAATAAAGGCCATATATGACAGACCCACAGCCAACATCATACTCAACGGATGAAAACTGAAAGCCATCCCTCTGAGAACAGAACAAGACAAGGGTGCCTACTTTCACCACTCTTATTCAACATAGTACTGGAGGTATTGGCCAGAGCAATTCAGCAGGAAAAAGAAATAAAAGGAATCCAAATAGGCAATGAAGAAGTAAAACTCTTGCTGTTTGCAGATGTCATGATCTTATATATAGAAAACTCCAAAGAATCTTACATATAGGAAAACTATTAGAAACAATCAACAGCTACAGCAAAGTTGTAGGGTATAAAATCAACATACATAAATCAGTAGCATTTCTATACGCTAACAATGAACTAACAGAAAAAGAACTCAAGAACTCAATCCCATTCATGATCGCAACAAAAAGAACAAAATACCTTGGGATAAATTTAACCAAGGAAGTGAAAGATCTATACAATGAAAACTACAGGACTTTCTTGAAAGAAATTGATGACGACATAAAGAGATGGAAAGACATTCCATGCACATGGATTGGAAGAATAAGCATACTTAAAATGTCCATTCTACCTGAAGCAATCTACAGATTCAACGCTATCCCAATCAGAATTCCAATGACATTCTTTACAGAAATTGAACAAAGAATCCTAAAATTCATATGGGGCAACAAAAGACCCCGAATTGCTAAAGCAATCCTGAGAAAGAAGAACACAGCTGGAGGCATCACAATCCCTGACTTCAAAACATACTACAAAGCTACAGTAATCAAAACAGCATGGTACTGGTACAAAAACAGGTGCACAGATCAATGGAACAGAATTGAAAGCCCAGAAATAAAACCACACATCTATGGACAGCCAATCTTGTACAAAGGAGCTGAGGGCCTACAATGGAGGAAAGAAAGTCTCTTCAACAAATGGTGCTGGGAAAACTGGACAGCCACATGTAAAAGAATGAAAATTGACCATTCCTTTTCACCATTCACAAAAATAAACTCAAAATGGATCAAAGACCTAAAGATTAGGCCTGAAATAATAAGTCTTCTAGTAGAGAATATAGACAGTACAGTCTTTGGCATCAGTTTCAAAAGAATCTTTTCGGACACCGTAACTCCTCAGACAAGGGAAACAATAGAAAGAATAAACAAATGGGACTTCATCAGACCAAAGAGCTTCTTCAAGGCAAAGAAAAACAGGATTGGAACAAAAAAACAGCCCACTAATTGGGAAAAAATGTTTACAAGTTATTTATCTGAGAAATGGTTAATCTCCATAATATGTAAAGAACTCACACAGCTCAACAACAAAAAATCAAACAACCTGATCAAAAACTGGGCAGGGAACATGAACAGACATTTCTCCAAAGAAGATATAAGGATGGCCAATAGACACATGAAAAGATGCTCATCATCACTAATCATCAGGGAAATGCAAATCAAAACTACACTAAGATATCAGCTTACACCTGTTAGAATGACAAAAATATCCAAAACCAAGAGTGACAAATGTTGGAGAGATTGTGTCACAAAAAGGAACCCTCAAACACTGTTGTTGGGAATGCAAACTGGTGCAGCCACTATGGAAAACAGTATGGAGATTTCTCAAAAAGTTAGAAATAGAAATACCTTATGACCCAGCCATCCCACTACTGGGTATCTGTCCTAAGAACTTGAAATCAGCAATTCCAAAAGTCCCATGCACCCTATGTTCGTCGTAGCATTATTTACAATAGACAAGACGTGGAACCAACCTAAGTGCCCAGCAACTGATGATTGGATAAAGATGATATGGTATATATATACAATGGAATACTACTCAGCCATATAAAGGGACAAAATCATCCCATTCACAACAACATGGATGGACCTTGAGGGTATTATGTTAAGCGAAATAAGCCAGACAGAGAAAGACGAACTCTGTGTGACTCCACTCATAGGTGGAAGTTAACATAGACAAAGAGAACTGATTGGTGGTTACCAGGGGAAAGGGGGGTGGGGGAAGGGCACAAAGGGTGAATTGGTGTACCTACAACATGACTAACAATAATGTACAACTGAAATTTCACAAGGTTGTAAACTATCATAATCTTAATTAAAAAAAAATCTGAAATAATTCATGACCAGCAAATCTTCATCACAAGAAATCTTAAAGCAAGTCCTCAGGCAGAAGAAAAAAAGACACGAGAGGGAAATCTGAATCTATGCAAGGAAATGAAAAGCACTGGAGATTGTCAATATATGAGTAAATTTTTTTTTTAAAGATTTTATTGTTTTCCTTTTTCTCCCCAAAGCCCCCAGTACACAGTTGTATATTCTTTGGTGTGGGTCCTTCTAGTTGTGGCATGTGGGACGCTGCCTCAGCGTGGTTTGATTAGCAGTGCCATGTGTGCGCCCAGGATTCGAACCAATGAAACACTGGGCCACCTGCAGCAGAGCGCACCAACTTAACCACTTGGTCACGGGGCCAGCACCAAATATTTTTAAAAATTGCTTTAAAAATATACTTGTCTGTTTAAAGTGACAATAGCAATGAATTGTGAGGCTTATATGTACAAGTAAATTGTATGACAACAATAACGTACAGGCCAGGAGAGGGGAAATGTAAGGTTCTTACATGTTTAGTGATAAAGTCTTATTTGATGTGTGATTGTGAAAAGGTAAAAATGTACACTGTACACACTAAAGCAGCTACTTCAAAAAGAAAAGAGGTATAGCTCACAAGTCAACGAAAGAGATAAAATAGAATTAAAAAAATTACTCAATTTTTTAAAAAGAGGAGAAAGGGAACAAAAAACAAATGGGTCAATAGAAAAATAAAGAATAAGATGGTAGGTTTAATTAACCAAGCCATATCAGTAATTGTATTTAGTGTAAATGGTCTAAACATCCCAATTTTTAAAAAATTGTGAGATTGGGGAAAAAGTTCAACATGTGCTTTCTGCAGATAACTTGCTTTAAATATAAAGATGCAAGTAGGCAAAAAGTGAAGTCATAGGGAAAGATATGCCTTGCTTATGTAAGTGAAAAGAAAGCTGGAGTGGCTGTTAGTATCGGACAAATAGATACCAAAGCAAAGAATATCACCAGGGCTAAAGAGAATTATCTCATACTGATACAGTAGATCAGTTCATCAAGAGGACATAATAATCCTAAATGTTTTTGCACTTAACAACAAAACTTCCAAAATATGTGGGAGAAAAACTGATAGAACTTCAAGGACAAACTAACAAATCCATAATTATGGTTGAAGATTATAATACCTCTCTCAGGAATTATAGAACAATAGAAAATGAATAAGATCATAAAAGACTTGGATGACACCATCAACCAACTTGACCTAACAGACGTTTATAGAACACTCTGTTCAACAGCAGCAGCATACATACACATTCTTTTAAGTAGACGTTGAACATTTACCACAATAGACCATGTTCTGGGCCATAGAAAAAGTCTCTATGTTTGGAAGAATTAAAATTGTACAAAGTATTTTCTCTCACTACAGTGGAGTTACATTAGAAAGCAATAACAGAAAGATATTTAGAAAACTACAAATATTAGGAAACTAAACCACACTTTAAACAACCCATGAGTCAAAGAAGAAATCAAGAGGGAAATCAGAAAGTACCTTGAACTGAAATAGAATGAAAGCACAACATATTAAAATTTGTAAAATGCAGCCAAAGCACTGCTTATAGAGAAATTTATAGCTCTAACCACCTCTTTATGAAAGAGAAAGGGCCCAATGGCCTATGCTTTCACCTTAAGAAAGTAGAAAATCAAAAAGCCAATTATACCCAAAGAAAGGAAATAATAACATAAAAGCAAAAATCAGTGAAACAAAATTTTCTTAAATATGGAAAATCCATAAAACCAAAAGCTGATTCTTTTAATAATAACAACATTGATAAACTTTCAGCCGCCCCAAAGATTTAAATAGATACTATATATGCCTGTGAAAAGTTACTTAACATAATTAATTATTAGGGAAAACCACAGTGAGACAATACCACACACTCATTACAATAGCGACAATTGAAATGACTCACGACGTTGATGAGGATGTGGATTAACTGGAACCCTCCAACATTGCTCTTTGGCGGAAGTTTGGCAGTTTTTTAAAAGTTAGACATGCACCTACCATACAATCCAGTCATTGTGTTCCTTGATATTTATGCAAGAGAAGCAAAAGCATATGTCGACACCAAGGTTTGAACCTGAATGTTCATTACAACTATTATTTGTAATAACCTCAAACTGGAGACAACTCCAATGTCTCCAAATGAGAAAATGGATAAAAAAAGTTGTGGCTTACCACATACTGAAATACTACTCAGTAATTAACAGGAACAAACTTCTGATAACATAGGGGAGTCATCTCCAAATAGCAATACTAGGGAAAAGAAGCCAGACAAAGGAGAATACGTTGTGTGGTATCATTTATATACATTTCTACGAATTGTACAGTAATCTGTAGAGACGGAACTCAGTTCAGTGGTCGCCTGTGAATGGGGTAGGGTTGGAGGAGAAAGGAGCAAAGAGAAAGGGGGTAGGTACACAGCGGCACAAGGAAACTTGGGGGGTAATGGTGTAATGTTCATTATCTTGATTATCGTGATGGTTTCACAGGTGTATACATAGTCAAAACTTCAAATTGCAAACTCTAGATATTTTCAGCTTATTGTACCTCAGTTATATTTCAGTACAACTATAAAATGTTTTTAAAAGAATCAATGGAATTTATATTTGTACCTCACATTTAATCACAGATAGTTAGGAGAGTAACCATGTGGTGGGGTGTTAGCATCTAGCTAATTTGAATTTCAGTCAGGTGTTGTGTACGCACGTGTGTGTTTTGTAGTAACCTGTTATTTACTTTGTCCGGAAAAGGTGTAGAGAGTAGAATTTTGTCTTCTTGAGAGGACTAACTTCATTCTTGAGCATATTGGTCAAGCGTCGAGAAGTTTGGACTCTTGTTCAGGACATTGTCTACCCTCTCTCCATGGATCATCTCACAGCTTTACGTACCATATGTACTGGTGATCCCAAATTAGATATCCAGTTGCAGCCTATTCCCCCAGTGTCTTACTCATGCAAAAACAAACATCCCCCGACCTTGTTTGGATGTTTCACCTGCTCTTCATGTGTACAACATCCAAAGCAAACCCCTGGTTCTTTCCACTGCCCCAGCCTGCCGTCTTGTGTCCAGCATCTCTGTTGACATGCCCACTGCCCAGGCAGTTGGGTCCGTCCTCATCACTCCCTTGAGTCCATTGGCGAGTCCTCTGGCTCTGTGGTCAACACCCCTGAGTCTGACTGTGCTGCTCCTTTATGGCTCCTGCCCGCTCCTGGAACTGCCTGGAACAGCCTTCCTTACAGTGTTTCTTCTCCAGAGTTCATTTTTCACACAACAAAGTTTCTTTTTAAGTTGAAAATTGTGTCATGCCCTCCTCTTTGGAGAAACCTTCAGCCTCTTCCCACGTCCCACAGCCTGGGTGAGCAGCCCCTGCCCTGGCCACTTGCTCCCGCGGCTTCAGCCTCCATGCTGTCCCTTCACCATGCCCATGTTTGCACTTGTTGTTCCTCTGCTTGCAGTATTTTTCTCCCACATCTTCATGGGACTGTTTTTTGTTTTTTCCTTAGCATTCGGGTCTCAGCTGGGTGTATGTGAGCCTCAGTGCGGGAGACCAGGGAGAGAGCCACAGGCTGAGGGAAGAACTGGCCTTCTGGCTGGGCAGGGCTGAGTGGGCATCAGAGGAACCTCTGGGTGGAACTGGAGACTTTGTAAAATATCCTGAAGTTCCAGCCAGAATAGCCTTGGCACAGGTCCTAGTTCGCCTTCCTACCTGATGTGTATCTCAGCAGGGGCATTCCAGATGGCGAGAGACGCCTGGGGGGTTTCTGTTAGCTCAACCCCACGTGTGCTCTGGCTTGGAACCTTGGAGCTGTGCCTGCCACTGGATGGCCATGCCTAGCTTCCCTGCTCACCTGTTTCCCAGGTGTGCCTCTCTTGAACCTATCTTCAGGATTTGCAGGATAGTTCCTCTAAGGTGCAGATGACCCACCTTGGACTCACCCTGATTTAGGTTAAAATCTTGGCCGCTGCTTGCTGGCCTTCTGACTGTAGTCCTGTTTTAAACCTGGGAGCCTGTTTGTGTGCTTTTAAGGCTAATTTTACTTTTCTGGTAGGTTGGTTGATAATCTTTTGGGGAGGATCTAGGGTAATAACCTTACCTCTCCTCCTACCTCTGAGGCTGCCACCCCCACCCTCACCCTACAGTTTAGAACCTATTTGAAAAAGTGGACTTTGAAATTGGTTAGCTGGAGATTAAGTCAGCATAATTGCTGCTGAGCTGGAAGGGAGGCTGGGTCTTGGATATTTGGCTGCCATCCGGCTCCTGGATGTTTACCTAGACTCTAGAACTTGGACAGCCCACCTCAGTGGTGGTTAACATCTGCAGACGCACTTAAGCAAGGATTGCCACTTAGGGCCTGAGCCCTACTGTGTAGACATCTCCAGAATAGTAGCTTTAAACTTTGTTGATGGTATGTTCCCAGTCTGCAAATTGAGACTGACACTTTCCAGCAGGTGGGGAGAAGTAATACGGAAGTCTAGGTGAAGGGGTTAATTGGAAATTTTCTAACTCCTGCTAAGATGTTCTTTATAGCATTACTATTTTGTTTGAAATATTATGAGTTTCTAGAACACTAGATGCAGTTTTATGCAACAAATTCCCCATTTGATGTTTCTCTATGTAAACATACATATGCATTGTAGTTTTAGAACTATATATAATATTTTTTAATGATCTTGGCTTTGTGGATCATGTTTTAAAAATAGAATTTTTTTTTCTATTCCAGACTCCTTTTAATTTTGGCATGAATCATAGAACACCACCCTACCCCGCTGGGGATTATTGTCTTCTGTGCAGAAGTGAGCGGAAAGATTCTTCATTCTTAGAGAGTGGAATTAAGACTGCAAGCAAATTGGCTCTTTCTATGGCTCCCAAGGGCAACAGCGTGCTCCACCTGCCACTGTGGGTATGCCCGGACTGCCGGCGGACCGTGGAGAAGGAGGAGAGGCATGGCAGCCTCGACCAGCCAGCGGTGAGTGCACACTGCAGAGAGCACGGGCTCATCGGCTTTCTTACCCCAGGGTTTACAGAACTAATTGGGCAGTGAAATAATTAATTTGAGTCTGCTTTCTGGAAGGAACTTCCTCCTGCGCCATCTTCTGGCCCCTCGCTCCCTCCACTGGGACCTTCCTCCTGGTCTTCCTGGCCACACGTGCAGTAGGTAGTAGGGGACGACGTGGTCAGCAAGCTTGGGGGTCCCAAGGTGTTCGGGCTTTTTTAGTCTGGTCTCTAGATTTCTTTGGCGATGCAGTTTGCTGAGAGGCTAGGAGGCTTTTTATATGTTTGGTTTTAGACAATTCCATGTGCTGGTAATTCACCTAAAATTCTTTCCCAGGTGCAATTCTCAAGTCTGGGTTTCCTGGCCTTTTTTCCTTGATTTCATGCCTCAGCTGATTGGAGGCGTTCTTGAGGCCGTCAGGCTTGCGTGGCAAGGTCACAGCCTTAATCTGATCTTTGGCCCAGACTGTGTCTTACTGGGCCCTGGTTCTTTTTTTTTTTTTTCTTTTTTAAGTCTTTTTTTTTTTTTTCTATTGAGGTAACATTGATTTATAATATATGTAAATTTGCTCTGGTTTTGAAAGGGCTTTCAAATCTGCTCCTTGGCTTCTAGAAGGAGTTGGCTTTTGCAACCATTTGAGGCCGCACATTCTGAGGCTCTTCTGTTCCTTTGATTTCTGCTTATAAGCAGCTGGTTGTTTCCTGAGCTGTTGTCTTTCTTCTGATACCTTGTTCCATGCGGCTGCCAACACCAGCATCCACTACTACGTTTTGTTTTCCAACGTGGGACTGCTTTCCAGGGTAGTCCCCGTGACAGTTTGGCAAATGTTTTGGTGCTGCATGGCATAAGTCTTTGCCTTTCTGGGTCTCATCTGTCTCATTGCTGTCTGCCACTTAGCCAGTGACTTCTGTTTTAGCGTTTCTTTGAAGGCAGCACCCCAACTCACGTGCCGGTTTCTCTAGTGGTGCTTGAATAGCTAAACCTCAAAATCCCGTTGTTTGTCAGAATAGAAATTGATTTCTCACTCTGCCTCCTCCCACATGCCCCTTTTTCCTGCTGTACTCTCCTCCTTAGCACTTCTTTGAAATACACCATGTGTTGTACTTATTCATATTGTTTGTCCTTCTTCACTGGGATATACATTCCACAAGGGCAGCTATTTTTGTATATTTTCTTACCAAGTACAGAGCCTAGCCTGGCATATTTTAGGCACCCAAAATATTTGTATTAATGAATAAGTAAATGAATGAAGAAAGACCTGAGTAGACCTTGGAACCCTCTCCTTAGGGATTAAAACGATGGCATAGTCCATCTAAAGTTTTTTCACCCTCAGATCTTTTTGCTTTTATCATTTTATTATTGTACTTTTATTTCCTTTTTGTGTCCACTTAAAGTATTTGGTCTTTTTCCCATTTATTAATGGGAAGCTATTTCGTGTTACTGATACTCATTTGCTCCCTGTTCACTTGAAGTCAGCGTTCTTGAGTCTTCCCCCAGGTAAAGCATTTCTTTGCTTCTAAACTTTGCTGTGTTCTCTTCCTATTTCTGTCCTGCTCTTCTGGTTTAGCCTGGCTGTGCCTTTGGGAAAGGGTTGCTGCTGTTCCTCCTGGTTTTGGAGGCAAGTGGAAATACCTGTCATCTCCCATCATTAGTCTTGCCAGGGGGTGTCTCATTTCCTATCTCCCATTGTCAGATTGTCAGATGAGGCTTTCTCTCCTCATAAAAACGGTGACCCTGGGGACCACAGAGGTGTAATGTTGGCCCCTATTTGTAGACTTAGACCTTCTTTTACTTTTGTAAAGTTGGCCTCTTTGTTCAAACTGGTTAAAATTGCTGGCCTTTTAAAAAATATATGATATAGTTTACAGCCAATAAAATTCATCTTTTTAAAGTCTGTTTAGTTCGATGAGTTTTGACAAATGTATACAGTGTATAACTACCACTACTACAATTAAGAAATAGAATGTTTGCATCACCCCCAAAAGTTCCCTTGTTCACCTTGGTAAGCAATACCCTTCCCTTCCCCTCAGACCCTTGTAACCACTGACCTGAATTTTGTCCCCACAGCTTTGCTTTTTGCATTGTCACCTAGACTTCTTTAACTTGGCATAATGCTTGTGAGAGTCATGCATCAGTAATTTGTTCCTTTTTATTGCCAAATAAATTGCAGATATATACCACAGTTTGTCCATTCACCGTTGACGGACCTTTGAGTTGTTTCCATATTGGGATTATTTTGCGTAAAGCAGCTATGAATGTTCTTGTACAAGTCTTTCTGTAGGCATCCTTTTTACATGTTGCTGGAGTGATTTGCTAGTGTTTGGTTAAGGATTTTTGCGCCTGTGCTCATAAAGGATGTCTGCGTGTAGTCGTCTTGCCTTTAGTGTCTTTCAGGGCCTCAGAAAATGAGTTAAGATGGATTCCTGCTTCTTCTCTTTTCTGGAAGAGTTTGTGTAGAATTGGTGTTATTTCTTCCTTAAGTTTTGTTGATTCTTGCTTTCTGTCTCTCTCGTACTCTTTGGTAGAATGCCAGACAGTGCGTGTAGGAGACCATGGGGCTGAGGTGGATGCGTTTATTCAGAAGTGGTTGCCCTCCTGTGTGCCTGTGAGATCGGGTCATTCTGGTCAGCACTGGAGCTGGCCCAGCTTTGCTCTTGTTGCCCTACAGACTCCTCTTTCTAGCAGTGTGTGCTGTGTCCTGGTGTTTGCGTGGGCTGGGGAGAGGTCCCTCTTCACATTCTGGCCCCATTGGTGTGGTCGTGGGATGCCGTTACTTCCTACTCAGTACAGGCCTCCCACTGTGGCACTTTCTCGGTTCCCTGTCCAGGGAATCTTGGGCAGCCTTATGTCTAGGTGTCAGGTGCAGCTTTCCTGGTAATCCTGCCCCTACCCCATGGCAGACAGACTCTGCTTGTATCTGTCTGGATCTTGGGTGGGACAGACCCTCCCCGCACCCCTCCTCATGGTGACTGACCTCTGTCTGTGTCCGTGTGGGTCCTGGGCCTTTCTTCCAGGGTTGGAGGGGTTGGTCCTCTTCTCTCAGTGGATCAGGCCTGGGCTCCTGATAGAGGGTGCCTGCCGTCCCAGCAAAGGGTTCTGCTTCCTCCAAGTGTCAGGCCCAGCAAGGTCACACTGGCTACACTCAATCTCTAAGAACTCATTACAAGTTTAGCTTCCTTGACCTACTTTTATGGTTTCTTTCTGCTTTCCTCTGCCAAAGGTGAAACAGCATGTGTCCCTGTGTCCTTAGAGTTGCTCATTGCACTTATCCAGCTCATCTGGTCATTTCAGCTCTTTGCTGGGCCCAGAGTTATGAGTTTTTAGATTATCCCATTGTTTCTCATCGGCAGGGTAAGAGCTCTGAGTCACTGTGAGCGGAAGTGGAACTGAATTGCTCTCTTCTAGATAAGCATTCTCTTATCAGAAGTCATGGCAGAATATCAGTAGAAATTTCTCCTGACACCCTGCCTCACAGTTCCACATTGTAGATTTCTCCAGAGACCTCTTCTTCCGTCCGTAGACCTTGTCATGCCCAGACACCTAAGAAGTCTTCGTTTCAAACATTTCGCTTGATTGCTATCTGTCTGGCTCACTTGCCTGAGTGTCCTCCATTGCCATAGTTCTTTGACCTCCTCCATTGCTTTCCCACTGTCAGGTCCCTTTGACCTCACTGTTCTCCTGGAATAGCCTGAATTCTATGACTCAGCATTGTCATTGCTCCCTTGCAAAACACCCTAACCCCTTTGCCTGGGACCTGGTTCAACGCTACCCTCTCCCTCCACTTGTAGAATACAGATTACTGGAGAAGACTGCCAGCCTCAACTTAATGCTTCCTCCTGACATTGTGCTTCTAGGCTATGGATGGGCATTTAGGGTGTTGTTTCTGACTTCGTTACCAAACGCTGAGGTGGCACAAACTTTTCTTTCTCCTCTCTTCCCACACTCCCCACACTCTTTTTCCCGCTCAGCCCAGCTGTTGACCATCACACTTCAGGGAAAAGCTGGAAGCTGATGCTCAGACCCTTGATCTTCTCCTACCCCCACAGATGAGGGAGGCCTGCCTCACTGGGACTGGCAGGTGTCATCCCTTTTCATTCTCTCCAAGGCTTTGTTGCTTTGGTTATTCTTTTCCTCTTATGCATCACAAATCTTTTCTTCTGTCCTGGCTCATGCCCAGGAGAATGCAAATGCTCTAGAGTTGTCCATTTTTTAAAAATAACTACCTTTGACCTTGTCCTCCCATCTGTCACCGTCTTCTCCTGCTTCCTTCACAGCCATGCATGTCTCCTGGTGAATTTAAAACTTTTCTGGTCCAATTTCTTTAATGGATAAGAGGTTTTCCGTTTCTTTTTAAGTTAGGTTTGGTAAATTATGTTCTTAGAAATTGTCACTTATTGGTATGAAGTTGTGTGTCAGCAGTCTCTTTTCATTTCCTACCATATCTGTAGATACAACGCTTTTTATTCCTCATATTTGTGCTTTTTCTTTCTTTTTTTTTTAGCCGGTTTTGCTAGAAGTGTGTCAATTTTGTCTTTTCAAAGAAGAGCTTTTTAATTTTTAAAATGTCTGTCTGTCTTTTCACTTTGTCTGTTTCATTAATTACTGCTATTTATATATGTGTGTGTGGTATATATTTGATTACTTAATGCTGTGGTACATATGATAAAAGTTTAAAGGCACAAACTGTCTGCTCACCATCCTCTGTGTCTTCCTAGAGGCTTCTGCTCTTTTCAGATTATCTATTCCCCTAGAGATGTTCTGTGTATTGAAAGGTGGTGATGGCAAACACCACAGTGTCCTGAATTACAGGCATCTGTCAGTAAGTTGAGACATGTTGTTCTCCTGGGTTCTTGTCCTTGGAAGTGGAGTACAGATGCCTTGATGAGGTGGGGTGCACGTCAGTGTGGTGTGCTCTGCATTTTCTCAGCCTCTTCTGAGCCCTGCCAACACGTGTCTGGAGATCTTGAGCTTGGGTGCCACCTGCTTCAGGGAGCTGCATTTCTGTGCTGGTCTCACCTGGTGACCTTGTGGGAATCTGAGCCTTACTCAGCCAGCCTCCTTGAGGGAAGGAAGGGGGACAGCCCTGTTCCACCTGATTGCCAGGCGGCCCTCAAAGAGCCACTGAGACTTCATCACACAATGCTGCTGATTGCGACCACAAATCTAGTTTTTCCTGCTTTCTCCATGGTTACTTTTCTACCTTCCTAAGTTGGGTTATTACCCATCAGTTTTTATTATTCTGCTCTGATATGTGCTGGAAACTTCTAATTACTGCTCTAGATTTTGAAATGTTAGTTATATTAGCTCAATTTTAGGTACTATCTGATTTTCATTGTTTCTGTTTTCAACCCTCAATTGTTTAGAAGTGTTTATAAATATGCAAACATATCTCTTGGATTACCTTTAATCATACTGACTTTTAATTTAATGCTATTATAGTTGGAGATCATGGTCTATATTATTAGGATTCCTTATTAATCAGTTATATTAATACATGGTTAAATTTTTCTGAATATTCCATGTGTGCTTGAAAATGTTTTCTCAGGATTTAGGTAGAGGACTCTATGTATGCCCATTAGATCAACCCCTCGTTAATTATATTCTTAAATTCTTCTGAGTTGTTATTAATTTTTTGTGTGCTTAATATATCAATTTCTAATATCAGTTAAAATCTCCTACTGTGCATACGTATTTGTCCTCTTTGCCTTATAAATATTGCTGGTTTTGCTTTACATCTTTTAAGGCTGTCTGGGTGAATAACAGGTTAAAATGGTGAAATCTTGGTGTGTGGTTCTTTTTTCACGCTGAAGCTATCTGTGGTTGCCTCTTTCTCCTAAAGGGCTGTTTTGTTTGCTGTTTGCATGACTGTATTGGCTCCCTCCCTCTTCGCTTTCTTCCTCTTCTTTTCATATCGTCTTGTTTCCAGTCTCTTAGAGTTAGCGTGTTTTAGGTGGTCTTGTGCAGTCAGCATGGAGGTAGACTTAATTTGACCTCATTTGAGAGTCTCCTTCTTAAAGGTGAAATTAATCTTTGTCATTTACTTGATTGCTGATCTTTTTGGGTTTATTTCTGCTACCACGCAGGTCACAAGTCAAGCCTCGCCCTTAGCCCAGATCCTGTCTTGTGCCCCTCCTCGTCTTTACCCTTCTCCTCAGAGTTTATGCTCTCTTGATGTTCGTGGCACCCACTCTCCTGCTCTTTTTTATGGGCTACAGCACCTACACCTCTGTCCCTAAGCACTGTCATCTGGTTCTCCTGCTGTTTTGAATTTCATAAAAATATCATACGGTACACATTATTTTGTGTCTGATTTATTTTGTTCAACATTATGTTTGAGATTCATAAGTGTAGTTTCTTTATTTTCATTACTATATACTATTCACCTTTTTGAATATACTGCATTTTAGTTGTTTCCAAATTTTGCTGTTATGAATGATGCTGTTGGAGCGCACTTTCATACATTCTATTGTATATACATGTAGGAAAGGAATTACTGAGTCATAGGGAATTTATGTAATTAACTGATTACAAGTTATGATCAACAGCAAATTTTTAAATGAAAACTGACCATTTTCCAAAACAAAAATAATTTAGTGAGTAGAGTAGCATTGTTTTGCAGCTCTTCTTAACGTTTGGGTAATAGAAGACAGCCGGAGTCTCATATCTGCTTCTGTGTTCAAACTGTTGTGATAGATTGTTTTGATTGAAATATATGAAGAAAATATTTTAATAGCTTTTTCAAATAATTGTGGATATTCTTCTTTGATACTATACCAAACCATGACAAGTAATAGTTTCTTGATGGTTATTTGCAATGTAGAATCTGAAACGATATCAATGGATTTTTCGTATACCATTAAATTAAAATCCATTTTTTAGCTTGCACTCTGAATGAATCTTGTACTCATATGTGATTTTGTAACATCACACGTTGGTCGCTTGGAAAATAATAATTGGTAACACAGTACTGAGTTAGGCAGGTCTTTCTGATATACCTTTCATTATTCAATATTAAAAAATCACATTTGTTAGTATCACCACTGATCTCATCAGAAAAGTCTTTAAATGTGAAGAAGCTTTCGAGCCCAGAGTGATGTCTAAAAGTTTTTCAAGCTTATAATTTTTACTTGAAAGCTCAGATTTTATGATTGGCCACGAATGGTATCAGCTGTTTTCCTTGAAACAACAGGCTCATTTCATTCGTTTTTGAGAAAATGACTGACAAATATCCAAGTCTGAATAACTGTAGTTTGGTGTGTCAGGCATTCTTTCAAGTGAAGTTGATGTTTCATGGACAAAGTAACTCATTCAGCTCACGATGCACAGTGCTTTTCTTGGGAATGTCACAGAAATGCTTTCTGCATACATCCTATTTCATCACGTAGAATATTCAAAAGATGTGGACTTAGAGTTAAGATTTAACCCAGTTAATAATTTTACTGCATCAAGAACATTCTTAGGTAGGACTGTCCTTTTTTAAATTAAGCGTGTGGTGGTAAAAGACACGGTAGCCGCTAGCACACTTTGCTGCACAACCCTCATTCTTGCTAAGGTGCTGGCAGTTTCACTCACTGTTGTTTTTGCACCATCAGTGCAAATGTCAGCACACTAAAAAAGGCAAATAACACTTGGTATTAATATTAAAGTAGTTTTGACTAGTGGGCCTGCTGAAAGGGTGTTTGGAACTCCCAGGCATCCATGGACCACACTTTGAGAACTACTGTTCCATTAGGTTGTCTTTTTCTTACTGACTTGTGGGATTTCTTTATATACGCAGAATATGAACTTTTGTTAGTTATATGCATTGCAGATATCGTCTGCCCCTTTTTTGGCTTTTCACTCTGTTTGTAGTGTCTTTTGATGAGCACAAGTTCTTAATCTATTTTTAAACTAGTCAAATTTCTCAATTTTTTCCTTAGTAGTTACTACTCTCTTTAGTCCTGTTTATCAGGATTTTTCCTATCGTGAGATTGTAAACATATTTTTTAGTATGTATTTTCTTCTGTTAGCACTGTCCAAAGAAATATGTGAACAATAAATGCATGCCACATAGGAAATTTTATATTTTTTAGTAGCCACATATCAAAAACTAAAAAGAAACAGGTGATATTATATTTTTTACCTCAAAATATCCAAGATATGATTTAACCTGTAGTAAATATGACAAATACTGAAATATTTTTTGTATTTTTATACTAGATATTTAAAATCCTGTATTTTACATTAATAGTCCCTATCCTTTATGACTACTCTCATTTCAAATGCTCAGTAGCCATGTATGAATGCCTAGGGGCTACTATACTGAGTAGCTAAATTCTATACTTTTCTTATTTTGCCTTTCATATTTAGACTTACAGCCCTCCTGGAATTGAAATTAATTTTTTTATGTAATATGAGGTAAAGGTCAAGTTTAATTTATTTCCATGTGGAAGTCAAGTTCCCTGGCAGCATTTATTGAAGTGACTGTTGCTCCCTCCTCCCCCTGCCCCCACTCTTCCACACCACCTTTGTTGTAAATCAAGTGTTCATATATGTGTGGATATATTTCTGGGCTCTCTGTTCTGTTCCATTGGTTTGTTTGTCCTTGTGCCAACAGAATGTCTTAATTGGTGTAGCTTTGTAATAAATCGCATATCTTCAAAAATGTCTTAGTTATTCTTGGTTCTTTGTGTTTCTGTATAATTAAAAGTTATCTTGTCAGTTTCCACCAAAAAAAACCCCTGTTGAGATTTGGCTGGGATTGCACTGACTCTTTAAGTCAGTAGCAGGAGAATCACCTTCTTTCTAATCCTATGAGTATGGAATTTTTCTCCATTTCTAATTGTTGCATATTTTCTATACTATGCCATTGCACCTTTTTTAAAAAAGATTTACCTGTACGTATTTGACTTCTAGGTTGTTAATTGGACATTGCAAGACCTGTATTTGACTATGAGTCAAATAGGTCTTTGACCTTTCTTGTCTCAAGTAGAATCCCTAATATTTTTTCAAGAGTTGCAATTTCAAGTTACAGTCAGTTTGTCTCAGATGTCCTCTGTATTGCTAGCTAGTCATGAGGAATCGTTAAAAGACTCCACACAGATGACTTTTACTTACCTTCTCAGCCTCGGTCACTGACACAACCCCCAAGACCATCGGTAGAGTGAGAAGAGGAGTACAAATTGAGGAGGCAATTCTAGAGAATACCTGACATTTGAGATTGAGATGAGTGAGAAGCAGACGTCAGAGAAGTAGAAAGAAAAACAAGAGAGTATGATAAGGAGAACTAAGCAAAGGTAGTTGTTTGAAAGATGGTATGGTCAGTAGTTGTCGCATCTGGGATTTGATTTTTTACCGTACTTGAAGGTAATAAGCTAGCTTGTTACTATTTCATGGGTGCTGGCAGAAGACACAAGACTCCTGGGTCAAAGACAGAGGACTTTATTACTCACAGCACAGCAAACATCATGAGGATGAGCCTGTCAGTTCTCCTTGCTCCTTCATCCTCCCAAGTCAGTGAAGTGGAGAGGCCTGTACCCGGGCTGATGGTGCAGTGAGTTTGTGTTGCAGCTTAGGAACACTGAGTGTGGGGGATCTACCACTTTCATAGTGAGCAGGTAAGCAAGCCTGCTCCTTGTGTCAAGGTTTTCGCTGCGTAAACTACCCTGAGAAATGGCCCAGTGGGGAGAGGGCAGGAGGAATAGTCAGAGCCTTACACTTGGTGTATCCAACAAGAGGAGCATGAGAGACTTATGGAGGACTGTCTCCCAGCAGTCCTCCTAACAGGCATTTTAGAAAAAGTTAACCAAGAAAGGATATGAAGTGTTGTATGTGGCAACGGAAAAGAGACCGTATCTAACCTTTGATGATCCATGTTGGTGGAGGATTGGGAGCAGAAGCCAGACTGAACTGTGTGAAGAATAACTTAGTGGTGAGGAAGCTGAGAAAGTCAGTTTAAGGTGCTGAATTTTAAGATGCTTGACTGTGAGGGGAGGAGAAGACAGATCCAGAAGGAGATGGTGAAGCTGCAGGGGGGACCTGGGAATGTTTAAATATTGAAGGAAAGGGCTGGTGGTTGGGGAAAGGATTTTCCCCCCATTTAAATTTTATTTTTTATTATGTAATATTTGAGATATATATATATATATATATATATGAATATGTATGTAATATACATGTTATGAAGGATAATAAAATGAACACCAGCCAGCATAAAATCAGGCCATTCCTAATACTTCTGCACCTATCTGTGCTCCACCCTTCCACATCTTTCCTCTTCCCCTTCTGAGGAGGAAACCACTGCCCTTGAATTTTGTATTTATCATTCTGTTACCTTTAAAAGAAAAAAAACCCTTTAAAACGTTTTATCGCCTATAAGTGTATCTCTAAATAATAAATTATTTAATTTGCCATCTTTATGAAAATGGTGTGTGCTCATGTTGTCTTCTGTGCCTTGCTTTTTTCTTTGTAAGATTCTTCATGCTGTCTGGGGAGCTGCACTTTATTCATTTTCACTAATATAATTCATTCATAATTCACATAATACAATTCACATATAATTCAATATGTTACTATAGTATGGCTTATTCATCAGTAATTTTATTGAAAGATATAGAATTGTTTCCCCTTTTTTTGCAGTGATGAAAAGATGCTGTTGGGGCATTTATATACCTCTGGTACTCATTTGTAAGAGTTTTGTATTAGGGTATGTGTTGGTCAGGATTTTCCAGAGAAGCAGAACCAATAGGATGGATGGAAGGATGGATGGATGGATGGATGGATGGATGGATGGATAGAAGAGGAGAAGATTACTATAGGGTTTGGCTCACATGGTTATGGAGGCTGACAAGTCCCATGATCTGCATTCTGCAAGCTGGAGAACCAGGAATTCTGGTGGTGTAATTCAGTCTGATTCCAAAGGCCTGAGAATCACGAGGCCAGTGGTGTTAAGTCCTGGTCTCAGTCTGAAAGCCCTAGAACTGGAAGTGCTGGTGTTTGAGGGCAGAAAATGGATGTCCCCGCTTGTCAAGCAGGGAGAGTGAATTACCCCCTTCCTCCGCCTTTTTGTCCTATTCAGACTCTCAACGGAATGGGTGATGCCCCCTTTCATTGATGAGGCTATCTTCTTTATTCACTCCACCAATTCAAATGCTGATCTCTTCCAGAGACCCTCACAGACACACCCAGAAATAATAATGCACTAGCTCTCTGGACATCCCTTAGCCTGGTCAAGTTGACACGTGAAATTAATCATCACAGAGGATTTATCGATGAAGTAGAATTGCTGGGTTATAGGTAATTCAGATACTTATATTTATTTGATAATACCAATTTCCCAAGTGATTGTTCCAATTTATATCCCCACCAACAATGTGTGAGTTCCACTTGTCCATATTCTTGCCCATTACTTGGCATTGAGTAGGCAGAGTCTGAAATTGTTTGGGCATAGGAAGGAGTAAGGTAGACAAATGGTAGCATTCATGAGGTCCCCTGAGATAGGAGAGCTGGGATCTGTTTCTAGAAGAATCATCCTTCTGTTGAGACAGGATTTGTAGGCAAGGCTGCATAGGATATAGGTAAGGTGGGGGTGGGCAGTGTAGAAGTTGAGAAAATTGCTGCCAGAGATCTTTTTATAAAATTGTTTTTGGGAGGGAGAGTGGGTTTAGTGGGACTGGGAAGAAACAGGGGAGTGAGTAAGAGTTCAAATGGTCTCTGTGAGGAATGAGAACAGTGAGCTGGCAGGGCATCTGGTTGCTGGCCAGCCTGAGGTCCCTGTTGAAGGTGGAGACATCACTGTGCAGTGGCCCTGACCTGCCCATTGGCTTGGACTTCTCTCTTAGCATCATCCAGGTGTGGGACAGGGAGAGCAAGGCAAGGCGGGTTGCTGAGGAGCAAGTTGGCTGTACAGGCTCAGCAGAGGACTGGTCTTCAGGGTGTCTGAGAGCAGAGTTGGCTTACCCGCTCCTGCTGGCAGGTGCCACAGCCCCTCTGACTTGCCGGTACCCACCCACCCCTGAATTTCTGTTGCAGCTGCTTTGCCCTGGCTCCTGTCTCACCCAGCTCAGGGCATCTACCCAGGGCTGGCACAGAGCAGGCACCTGGGAATGGCTTTTGAATGAAGGATCAAATTTGCCTTTGATTTATATCCAAAGATAATGTTTCAGGACTTCAAAATGTTTAAAATACTCCTGCACAGTAGAGTTCATACTGTGTGGGGCTGTGGATGTATTTTCATGGTCTATGGATTTTCTGACAGTTAAAAGAATTTTTGTTTGTGATCTGTTAATGGGAGAGGCCATGTTCAGATCATTGGAGGGCCTGTTGTGTATCAGACGGCTTCACCCCTTTCACCCCTGACTTCTGAGTCCTGATGGGCCTGAGTGCAGTATTTGTCAAGGTTACTGAGGAAGGAGCAGAGGTTGTCTTAATGCTTGCTTTCTATGCTGAGGCCAAGCAAACACCCACCAAGGACGTAGCCTGCTCTGTGCCGGAGAAATTCTGACAGGCAAAGACATGGCGTGTTGAGACATTTTGCAGAGACCTGCAGGGATACAGGCCTAACTCAAAAGAGCCTGCTACTGAGTAGTCGGAACCAGGCACATGGTGAATTTAGTAATTTGGTTTCAGCTAATCATTTGTCTCTCTTTAGAATAATGTTAATTTGAGTTTTAATGATTTTCAGGGGTTTTTCTATTTAAGTTGTAGACCAACTTGGGTTTTTATCATTATACAAAGGCTTAAAAAGCATAAACTATTGCATTTTACATTTGTGTATATTTAACCAAAATAGTTTAAGTCTGGTGGAGGTGATGCCAGATAGCACTTTGGAGAATTGTTTTTTCTTTAAAGGAGTCTTTGTAACACTCAAGCATCCTGCCACGAGGAAGGCTACTCGACAAATTAATATTCTATATTTCTGCTTTCAAAATTGACTGTCTTAAAGGCCATGTTTTGGTTGTGGACATTAGCAATTATGTTTGTATTCTCATGTATATCATTAAAATGTAAGTCTTGCATTTTCCACCAGGTTCTCTAATAGTTACTGTACCCACATGTCTAATCAAGGCATATAGTCCCACTTTAAACCAACCATTTAAGACTTGGCTAATATTCAGTCTTATCTTGAATGTTTGCCCTGTTGGGTCTTGGTTCATAATTTGTTGTTAGTGCCATTGAGTGGATTCTGACTCCTAGTGACCCTGCATACAGCAGAGTGGAACCCTGGCCGATATTTTTATGCCATCCTGTCATCTTCTGGTGCTTAGCCCACAATGCACTACTGTTATTCATAGGATTTTCATGGCCAATTTTTTCAGAAGCGGGTGGCCAAGTCCTCCTTCCTAGTCTTGTCTTAGTCTGGAAGCTCTCCTGAAACCTATCCACCATGGATGACCTGGCTGGTATTTGAAATACTGGTGGCATAGCTTTCAGCGTCACAACAACATACTGCCACCACAGTATGACAACCTACAGACCAACGGAAACGAACCTGGGTCTCAGCGGTAAGAGCGCCGATTCGTTTTTTTTTTTTTTTTTTTTGAGGAAGGTTAGCCCTGAGCTAACATCTGCCACAAATCCTCCTCTTTTTGCTGAGGAAGATTGGCCCTGAGCTAACAACTGCGCCCATCTTCCTCTATTTTATATGTGGGACGCCTGCCACAGCATAGCTTGATAAGCGGTGCTAGGTCCGTGCCTGGGATCTGAACCAGTGAACCCTGGGCCCAGAAGTGGAATGTGCAGACTTAACTTCTGTGTCACTGGGCCGGCCCCCAGAGTGCTGATTCTTAACCAGTAGACCACCATGGCTCATAATGCAAACATATAAAGTTCCTTTATAATGAAATTCATGAAAGTGGTTGCTGATATAATTTGTTACTACTACCCAAAATTGTCAAATTGGGAGGACAGAACTTGAGTCAGCATCATAGAAACAAAATCTGAGTGGTGATCTTTGGCTTTTTTCCCTTAACATAATACTTTTGAGAGTCATCCATGTTGTTGCATGTATCAGTAATTAATTCCTTTTTATTTCTGAGTTGTATTCTTTTTTGTTCGTTTGTTTTGAGGAAGATTAGCTCTGACCTAACTACTGCCAATCCTCCTCTTTTTGCTGAGGAAGACTCGCCCTGAGCTAACATCCATGCCCATCTTCCCCTACTTTATATGTGGGACACCTACCACAGCATGGCTTTTGCCAAGCAGTGCCATGTCCGCACCCGGGATCTGAACCGGCAAACCCAGGGCCACCAAAAAGGGGAACGTGTGAACTTAAGCGCTGCGCCACCGGGCCAGCCCCTGTATTGTATTCTGTTGTCTGGATGAACCATAATTTGTTTATCCATTCACCAACAGAGGGACATTTCTGTTTCCTGGTTTTGGCTATTGTGAATTAAGCTACTAGTAACATTTGAGTACAAGTCTTTGTGTGAACATAGTCCATTTCTCTTTGATAGTACCTAGGAGTGGAATTGCTGGTTCATAGTGTGAGTGTATAATTAACATTATAAGGAACTGTCATGCTATTTTTCAAAGTGCTTATACTGTTTTTCCAGCCACGTCTGAGAGTTTCCGCTGATTCCCATCCTTGCCAAGGCTGGATATTGACAATCCTTAATTATAGCCGTTCTAGTGACTTAACAGTGTTTATACCATTATGGTTTTAATTTGCATTTTCTTAACGACTTGTTGAGCATCTTTTCATGTACTTATTTTCCATCTGTATCTCTTTGGTAAAATGGCTGTTTAAATCTTTTGCCTATTTTTATTTGAGTTGTTTGTCTTATTATTATTGAGTTGTGAGAGATCCTTATATATTCTGAATACAAAGCCTTTATCAGTTATGTTTCTCAAATATTTTCTCCCAGAGTGTGGCTTGCCTTTTCATTACATAATAGTTTTTTGAAGAGTATAAGTTTTAAATTTTGATCGTCTCTTTTATCAATTTTTAAATAATTTGGGCTTTTTGTGTTCTGTGTAAGACATACTTGCCTCCCAAGGTTATAAAGATTTTTTGCCCTGTATTTTTTCTCTAGATGTCTGTAATTTGAGCTTATACATTTGATCTGTGATCCATTTGGGGTGAAGTTTTGTATCGTTTGTAAAGTAAGGTTTGAGGTTCATCCTGTTTTGCGTATGGCTATCCAATTGTTCCAGAACTGTTTGTTGAAAATACTGTTTTGGGGCCGGCCCGGTGGCACAGTGGTTAAGTTCACACGTTCCGCTTCTCAGCAACCCGGGGTTCACCTGTTTGGATCCTGGGTGGGGACATGGCACCACTTGGCACGCCATGCTGTGGTAGGCATCCTACATATAAAGTGGAGGAAGATGGGCACGGGTGTTGGTTCGGGGACAGACTTCCTCAGCAAAAGGAAGAGGACTGGCAGTAGTTAGCTCAGGGCTAATATTCCTCAAATAAAATAAAATAAAATACTGTTTTTCCTCTTTGAATTACCCTGGCATCTTCGTCAAAGAATGAGTTGATGCTATATGTGTGGGTCTGTTTCTGGACTCTCTTCCACTTTACATATATACCCATCCTTTTTCCAGTACCGTACTGTCTTGTTTTCTGAAGCTTTTTATAGTAAGCCATGGAAATTACATAGTAGAAGTCCTCTGTCTTTGTTCTTTTTCAGAAGTGTTTTGACTATCCTAGGTCCTTTGCATTCCTATATAAAATTTACAATCGTCTTGCCAGTTTCTACAGAAAAGCCTGCTGAGGTTTAACTGGCATTGTGTTGCTGAGTCTGTAGACCAAAATTTAGGGAGAATTGACATCTTAGCAATATTGAGTCTTCCAGTCCGTGAACATGGTATGGCTCTTCCTTTATTTAGGTGTTTTTGGTTTATTCTTAGAATAGTTTTGTGGTCTTCAATGTACAGGTTTTCTTGCACATAGTGTCTTGAAAAATTTCCAAAATGTTTCATATTTTTCTTGCTATAAATGGTATTTCTAAAAAATTTCAGTACCCAATTATGTATTGCTAGTATATAGAAATAGAATTGCTTTTTGTATATTGACCTTGTATCCTGTGAAAACTCATTTATTAATTCTAATGGTCTTTTGGTAGATTCCTTAGGATTGTTTATATAGATGATCACATCATCTACAAATAATATATTTCCTCCTTTCCAATCTGTATGTCTTTAATTTTTTTTCTCACCTTATCTCATTGGCTAGGACCTCCAGTATGATGCTGAATAGGAGTGATGTGAGAGACTTCCTTGCTTGTTCCCAGTCTTAGGGGGAAAGCATTTAGTCTTTCACTATTAAGTATGATGATAGGATTTTGCAGATCAGATTGAAAAAGTTTACTTCTGTTTTTAGTTTGCTGAGAGTTATCATGAATGGATTTTGATTTTGTCAGATTCTTTTTCTACATCTGTTGAGATGATCATAGAGTTTTTCTTTTTTAGTTTGTTAACAAAATTAATTACTGTGATTTTTGAAATGTTGAACAAACCTTGCCTTCTCTGGGACAGTCCACACTTGGTCATGGTGTATTATCCTTTTTGTAAGTTGCAGTATTGGATTTGCTAAAGTTTTAAGGATTATTACATCTGTGTTCATGAAGGATCTTAGTCTGTAAGTTTCTTGTCTCACAATACTTTTGTGTAGTTTTGGTGTCAGGGTGTTACCTCATAGAATGAGCTAGGAATTATTCTTTTTTAATTTTCTGGCAAAGTTTGTGTAAAATTGGTATTATTTCTACCTTACATGTTTGGTAGAATTCACCAGTGAAGCTATCCTGACCTGCAGTTGCCTTATTGAGAAGGTTTTGAACAATAAGTTCAGTTTATTT